>NC_140593.1:661152193-661645471 GCF_964204655.1 Triturus cristatus
GTTAACCGCGCCATGCGCAAGTTTACTGAGCAAAGAGGCTTTGGCTTCATCAGGCATGGCCTTTTACACGCCAAGTCAACAGGGTGTCTGGAGGGTGATGGGGTGCACCTCTCCACTCTCGGCATGGATTTATTTCTACTGGACCTTGGTGAAGCCTTGGCAGCTGCGGGTTGCAAGTAGAAGTGGTAGTCTGGTGGGGGGCCCTGGTAGTGACTGTGGCCACTCCCTAGGCTGTGGAGGAGTTACAGGGCGATCCAGGGTCTGCACATACCAAGGGGTACATCATGCAGCAGCACCGCGGGGTGCTAAGCCAGGATACCCAGGGATGTTTTAGCGATGTCCCCTGGAAGAACGACGGCGCCCCGTTAGCCGACAGGCGGTTGTGGGTCTGAGCAACCGGGGGCTGCCATGTATGCTCCGCCCACCCCTCACGGGGGGGGGGCGTGTGAAGCAAATGGACTGGGGGTCCACGGATGAGAGGGGTGGCCCCTCCCGATATTTGGTATACACCATTTGGCGTTGCCATGGTGACTTTAGGCTTATCAGACGGGCAGGCGGCATAGGGGCTGGCCTGCTCTGGGATCGCCCATAAGATAACCCACCATGTTTGCATATTGGTTATGCTAATAAACCTGCAGCAATATTTCTCCACTTACAATTCAGTGTCGTGTGGTTTATTTATGTACTTATGTGTTTTGTGACAATGTTGCCGATATTGGCACTATGACGAGGTCGCGTAGTTCAGCGACCCCGTCAATTTAACAGATAGCCACGAAATCAATATGGTCGCTGCCACCTGTTTTTTGCTTCTAAAAAGGCCCAGAAAGAGTTTCTATTGTCTTCCTCTTGCTGCTCAGAGAACGGTAGTCCAGACCATGGAGATTTCCAGACGGGACTACGGAAATGTGTTGCATCTGGAGTCAGGAAATACTTTCTGAAAATGCCTCCAAACTGTTCAAAAGGCTGCTGCCCGGCTTCTGCTTCGCTCTCCGATATTGACCTCTACAGCTACCATGGACAAAGGACCAACAATATTATTGCCTATTATAAGCCTATCTCTAAAATAATGTTGAATCTCAAGCAACCCAGAGTAAAAGCATGTGGACATTTTTGTAACTCTAATATCCTTTTTTTTGCTTGTTAAATAAGACCACCACTGCCTCCTTGTCTACATTAACTATAACTCTTTTGCCTGCCAAATCCGAAACCTATAAAGAACAAAGGGAAACATTCCAAGAAAGCAGTACTGCAATCTGACTCCAGCCAGTACTACAGCCATTGTTCTGCACTTCATCTTACAATCCTGGAAAATATGAAAACCACAAGCTCCAGCTGCATCATAGAAGATCTGAAACTGCAGATATCATCATCATAATGCCATTGACATTGATCACACTTGCAGATCTGCTTTTGAAGTAACTGACAACCTAACTCTTTATTAGGAAGTTGTACTCCCAAAGTTGCAAAACCTAACTTCCTGCAAAAAACACTACCTGCACTCACTAGTTTGCAAGTGAAATTCAAATCTTTTAAAAGCAGTTTTACCTCTCCAGCTCCAACTTCTTAACTCCCATCGCCTCATGCAACATCTGCACATCAATTCACCTTCCTTGTTAGGGGATGTCCTTCTAGCCACTCAGAATTCAACTTAATATCAAAACACATCAATTATTGCAATTGAACCTTCTATCACCCCTGGAGCTAAGAGCCCAGCCACCTCCCTCATCAAGCCTTGGACATGTGGCCATGCTCTCCCACACACCACTCCGCCCTTCCCTCCAACGAACAACACATGGCCCAAGTATTGGGCCACCTTCATAAAACCTGATTGAGCCACAAAAGCCATTACAACTCCCCCCCCCCCAAAAAAAAAAACATTTCAAACAATGCACAAGATGTAGCGTAACCCACAGACAGTACCTTATCAAAATAAATTGCACCTCCGCCGTACAGCATACCCAACCAAAAGGAAACCATAGAACAGACTGGTAGCAACCTGAAAGCCGATTGCATATCACCATTTGCCATCTCGGCTCCTACACCACAATCCCTCAACATGTTGATGTGTCACTTACTGTAACGTAATGCACAAATGAGTCAACCTGTGAAATAGTCATTTAGGGTCAGGTCCTTTGGCCATGAGAGATGGTATATTAACTTTATTGGCAATATTCGTAACTGAGATGTAATTAAACTGCCCAAAGGTCAGTCATAAAGGGGGCTACCATGTTACCCTCCTGTTCCTCATTATACAGCTTTAATTATACAACCTATGGAAGATTCCTTGCCTCCTGCAAGTTATCTGCCTGTCTTCTTTACCTGGGACTCTGACAACCCAGCCTAAATCCCTCCCTAAAATCTCAATTTACTGCATTCATATCGGGATAGAAAGTTAACTGTTCTGCAATCACCTGACCTTTAACTCTAGTAGGAGCCCCTACCCCAACTCTATTGTATCTGTGGCTGCAGCTGCCTTCGCTCTGTACCTTGATACCACCGTGTTCCCCAAGAAAGTTGACCGAAACATTAAGTGAATGGTTGCCACCACATTCTGCACGTTCATGCTTAAATCTTCACAAGGCTCTGGTACAAAAACCTCTATTATACCCCTAGCATGTCAGAGTCAGAGTCAAATTTACTTTATTCGGCTAATTATAGCCATCAAAGTACATAAAACAAACAAGACAAATCAAATATACAATCAATAAAAACCATAAAATGATTATTATTAATCTTCAGAGAGTCCTGCCCCACTCAAAATTCATTATCCACAATAGGACAAAGTACACTCCTTCAAATAATGCCACAGTTCATACACAATTGGAAATACAGACCACTAACACATAATTAGGCCTGGGAATAAATAAATACATAGAATAAATATATAAAATACAGTTATCCCAGCATTAGTCTTATCCAACATTACATATAAAATAGCATAAAAATACATTTTTAAGTAACAGGATTCAAAGCCCTGTCCACAGGGAGATTCATAGATAGCCTATTCCTACACCTAATTGCACCTATTATAAAACTTGCTACCCCAAAACAGACCATAGGTGAGGCCAGCATTTGTAAATATACCAACGCCGGCCTAACTTGCTCAAAGTTACATCCTCTAAGCAACGGAATACTACATTTTCTGCGCAAGGAGTTGTAATATGCGCAGAAAAATATTATATGAAGAGTATTCTGGTCTGAGAAGTTGTCGCAAGGGCAAGGATTTAATGTTCCCTCTTTGAAATACCCTTTGGGGAATGCAAGGAGCCAGGGAACCATGTTCATCCTAAATCTTATCAAGACAAAAAGATTCTATGGTTTGTTTATATAGGATAAAAATGGTTGTGTCTGCCGACCCAGGCTCAATATAGCAAAACTTCTCACCATGGGTTTTTTCAGCTCATTCTCCTCCCTTAGTACTCTTCGTCTATCTAAGAACTCCTGCTTGAGGTCTCTAATGGCCGATTTACTCAGTGCCGGAAGACTCAAAAATAAGTCGGGACGGCCAAGAATTTCCATCTGGTCCTTAATGTATCTAAGCCACGGAATGTCTAACATCTTTTCCAGGGTAAGACAATCTCCAATGACCAATTGATTAAGATTTGGGGTAGCTTGTGCCCAAATTCTCAACCAAAGCAATAACGGGACAACCGCAATTTGGTCAGAAATAAAACCTGCTCCTAATTCCTCGTGTATGTTAAAAACTGGCGTAGAAGCAGGGAACGAAAGCAATCTACGGAAGAAAATATTTTTGACCCCCGGAATTTCTCTGACATCTGTATAACCCCAGATGTCACTCCCAGAAGTCGCCATAGGGACACACTTAGCATTATAGATCTTTATAAGCACGGGGATTGGTTTTGAGCCTATTCTTTTTGCAAAGTCTAGAGTGGCCCCCGATGCTCTGGCTAATGCATTCTTCGTGTGTGCACGCTACCTGCACCATGAGCGCTGGCCGTCAAAAAGTACCCCTAGGTATGGTAACACAGGGACTTTTACTAGCTCAAGACCCTTGCAATAGAATTTGACCTTCCTTGCCCTTTTTGACCCTATGGACATAGCATGTGATTTTTTTAAAAATTGGTAATTAAATCCAAAGATTCCATAAAATTTGTAAGACAATTTAAAAGGGTTTGCAGCCCCCTTGCAGTCCTGGCCACCAACACCGCGTCATCAGCATACAGGAATGCGGGGAGCACTTTGGAGCCGGCTCTGGGGATATCTTTAAAGGAAGAAATTAGGGAATCTCCTAGCTTATTAATATAGAGAGTGAAAAGTAAAGGGGCCAAAATACACCCCTGCCGGACCCCTCTCTTTACTGCCCATGAGTCAGTCAGGCTGCCATCTTTATTAAAACGCACAGCCGCCATTGTATTTTCGTGGATGGCTGCCAGAAAAGAGATTAAATCAGCATCTAGCCTGAAGGATCACCCAGAGTTTTGATCAATTAACAAGATCAAAAGCAGAGGTTAAATCCATAAAGGCCAGATGAAGATCCCCGCGTTTTACAACTGTATACTTCCCTATTACCAAATGGAGATTAAGGCATTGATCAAACGTGCCTTTCCCTTGTCTAAAACCATACTGGAGATCTGAAATAATATTTGCTTGGTCAAGCCAGTCTGTTAACCGGGCCAGGACAACTTTCCCCATGATTTTTGCCGCGGAATCAAGGAGTGAAATAGGCCTATAACAGGCCGGATCATCCCTCGCTCCTTTCTTAAAAATTGGTATAATAAGCGCCTTGGCCCAAGACAGGGGAAAACCAATCAGGCACGCTGCATTAAAAACGTAAGTTAGAACCTTAGCCCATAGCTTAGGATCTGCCTTGTACAAGTCAGCCGGTACTCCATCGGGACCTGGAGCTTTCCCCCCTAAGGTTGATGTGATCGCCTTATTGACTTCGTCAATAGTAAAAACATGAGGCTGGCATACACGATCACTTTCTGCTGACCCTGCGGGAGTTCCGGGTGTCACATCACTGTACACTTTCCCAAAGTGTTGCACCCACCTCTCAGCAGGAACTAAACAGTCTTTACTAGAGTTTGGTATATCATCAAACAATGGGCTATTAACAACAGACCAGAATCTAGAGCTGTTGGCCAGGACACTAGCCTGACTAAGCTCCTCCCACGCCATCTCCCTTAATTGGCTTTTCCGTCTTTCCACTGCCAATTTATATACCCTTCTTGTATTCTTAACCCGTGAGACGTCCCTGGGTTTTTGGTTAAGTTCCCACATAAGTTCCTTATGGGTATTCTTACAACTTTCATCAAACCATTTCTTAAATTTTGGGGGCCTCCGTCTGCAAGGAACAGTTAAGTTCAAAGCGACCTACTTTGTAATTCGGTCAAAGGCATCAAGGATAGTTTCCGGGCTTCCGATGTTTTCAAAAAGACGTGCTTGGTCTGGCCTCGTTACTGCACGGTACGATCAGGAAGACCGCCCGGGGTAGCGACGGCCAGGTAAAGAAGCTTGCGCGCCTTGATTTTTCCTTTCTCATACCAGACTGTGGTACTGTGGGTATACCTGCTATAGTGGTAGTTTATTTTGAGAGAATAAAGAATTCCTCTCATCCGGATTGATGTAATTTCTGATCTAGCAATGCTTTGCCTTTAACAGACGTATTTGGCCTCACCAATGGTCGGTCTCGTCTTCGAGATTACGACTCAAGCTCTCTGCACACCATGAGCATTCGGACGCTTTTGTCTAAGTAATTAGGACTATGGTTTTGCTTGCTCTCTGTGGGTCGCCAGATTTGGATGTATGACGTTACAACGCACACTTTTACAACGCATGCACTTACAACGCATTTTTTACAACGCATAATCCATTACAACGCATGACATTACAACGCATGACACTACAACGCATTTTAAAAAATACCTTTACAACGCATTTCCATTACAACGCATACTACCTTTACAACGCATACCATTACAACGCATAATATTAAATTACATTTAAGGTAAGTATTAGATAGTATAGGTGTAAAAGTTACTTTTCTAACTCCAGGGGGTGCAACAGTAGGGTAAGTGTTGGATAGTATAGGGGTAAAAATTACTATTCTAACTCCAGGGGGTGCAACAGTGGGGTAAGTGTTGGATAGTATAGGGGTAAAAATTACTATTCTAACTCCAGGGGGTGCAACAGTAGGGTAAGTGTTGGATAGTATATGGGTAAAAATTACTATTCTAACTCCAGGGGGTGCAACAGTAGGGTAAGTGTTGGATAGTATAGGGGTAAAAATTACTATTCTAACTCCAGGGGGTGCAACAGTAGGGTAAGTGTTGGATAGTATAGGGGTAAAAATTACTATTCTAACTCCAGGGGGTGCAACAGTAGGGTAAGTGTTGGATAGTATAGGGGTAAAAATTACTATTCTAACTCCAGGGGGTGCAACAGTAGGGTAAGTGTTGGATAGAATAGGGGTAAAAATTACTATTCTAACTCCAGGAGGTGCAACAGTAGGGTAAGTGTTGGATAGAATAGGGGTAAAAATTACTATTCTAACTCCAGGGGGTGCAACAGTAGGGTAAGTGTTGGATAGTATAGGGGTAAAAATTACTATTCTAACTCCAGGGGGTGCAACGGTAGGGTAAGTGTTGGATAGTATAGGGGTAAAAATTACTATTCTAACTCCAGGGGGTGCAACAGTAGGGTAAGTGTTGGATAGTATAGGGGTAAAAATTACTATTCTAACTACAGGAGGTGCAACAGTAGGGTAAGTGTTGGATAGAATAGGGGTAAAAATTACTATTCTAACTCCAGGGGGTGCAACAGTAGGGTAAGTGTTGGATAGTATAGGGGTAAAAATTACTATTCTAACTCCAGGGGGTGCAACAGTAGGGTAAGTGTTGGATAGAATAGGGGTAAAAATTACTATTCTAACTCCAGGGGGTGCAACAGTAGGGTAAGTGTTGGATAGAATAGGGGTAAAAATTACTATTCTAACTCCAGGGGGTGCAACAGTAGGGTAAGTGTTGGATAGTATAGGGGTAAAAATTACTATTCTAACTCCAGGGGGTGCAACAGTAGGGTAAGTGTTGGATAGTGTAGTGTAATATTATGCGTTGTAATGGTATGCGTTGTAATGGTAGTATGCGTTGTAATGGAATGCGTTGTAAAGGTAGTTTTTAAAAATGCGTTGTAGTGTCATGCGTTGTAATGTCATGCGTTGTAATGGATTATGCGTTGTAAAAAATGCATTGTAAAGGTAGTGCGTTGTAAAAGTTGCGTTGTAAAGGTTGTTCCCCCCAGATTTTGGTATGATGGGTACACCTGATAGGGTGTTAGCCTGCCTTGAGACAACCTAGCAATTTTGCCATCCGGTATGGTGATGTATTTGAAGATGTGGCATATTGGTTTTGTGGCCATATGCATCTGGCCATACTAACGGTTGGTTCTGTTCTCGAGATCACAGCCATAGCTCTTTGTTCACAAGGTGCACCCGGATGCCTTTTCTCGAGCGACATGGGCAATAACATTTCTCAATTTGCTCATTTCTGGGTCGTTTTTCACTTTACATGCCTAGACTGTCAGTAATGTCTAGGTTTGGCCGTAAATATAAACAACTATTTTGGCCCAGGCAGCCTTGCTGAGTGATTTTCAGTTTTACAGTGGTGGTGCTATGCTAATGCTATTTAAAAGACTGTAGTACTTTGTACCAGACTTCTTCCTTGTATTAGTTTTCCTTCGTTTGATTTTTTATGTAGAGCGCTGCCTCACGCCCTGAGTTGTTACCAGGAGTGGAGGTGATTATCCCCGATTCCGATTTATTACGGGTAAGAAGGTCATTCAGAGACCTCATTATGTTAACTGTTTACTATTTTCTCAGTTGTTCTAGTGACTGAGTGCTGTGTTTCAAGACCATTTGTGACATTGATGTGTTCTCCTGTTTTTTGCCCCCCCTTTTTTGAACAGGTGACCATTGTGAACCCCTGCAGTTCCGCTTATTCCCTTTGAAGCAGGTATATCTGTAGGTGGTATCGTTCCATTTTGCTTTCGTCGTGTGGTTTTTTGCACTTCTCTTATTCATGTTTGATGCAGTAGTACTAATCAGTCCTGAAGAAAGCCATGATCAAAATGTTAGATCACTGTTGGCTGAAACATGTTGACCATGTATGTTATTGACCATATCTGCTTATAGCGTGTTCGAAATTTATTTGGGAACACGTCTCTTGATTTTATCTTTTGACACCTAAAGATACTTAATAAACAAATTTTTCTTTAGGTAGTTAATTTTAACACACTGTCTATCTACACTGCACTTTGTTATACATGTAGTTTCACCACACTTTAGGCAGCTTCACCTTTTGTTAAGATCAGTATATCCTAATTGTTATTTTCAAAAACATCCGTGAGATCCTCCTTTTTCCTCACTAGCAAAAGAGTTGTAGCTCCTTAACTACACCAGGTGTGGTTAAGAGGAGGCCCCAGATGATGAAGCATGCCACCTCGGTGGGTGATGGGACTTCGTTCTCTTTATGAGGACTTTTTCCTTTGAAACATTTTGTCTTGTTGTCATTAGCCTTCAGTTCTGTCTCAGTAGACCCACGGATTCCTTGTTGTTATATGACTAGTGAATAGGGGATTTTGTCCGTGCAGGTCTGTAAACTTCCCCTTGACCCTCTTACCCACCGGTATTTGTGCCACAATCACTTTTACCCATGAATATCTTATCATAATATGAAGATGGATGTCTAATGCACAACTTTCCTTTCTGCTGAAAGTCTAAAGCTATAGGTTCTGAACTTCCTTGTGCTTTATAATCTAATTCTTCCTTGGTCCAAGACAATACCTTATACTTTGGATCTGGTCGAAACAAGGTTTGCCTATGTCGATCTTCTATCTGATCTACAAATTTCTTTTCAATGTCAGTTAACATGCAGGTCAAATTGTGTCTGTGTGCATAAGACGTATCTAAAGTGACTGTAGGCATGAAATACTTAGACATACGCTCTACTTCCTTGAAATAATCATATTTATTCATGTATTTGAGGACTGGAACTTCAGAGGGTACTACATCATAATTTGAGAAATAATATTCAAAATGAGCTTTACTATAAAACATACTTAATAATACACTGCATGTCACAGGCAAGTGATGGTATCGTATGCCTTCCTCTACTGAAGCTGGTAATTGCATGCACACATAGCAGTCTTTCGCTTCCATTGTGTCAACATACTCCTACAACAAACGTGCATATGCATTCAACGTGAAATCACCCTTTGATAAGTCTACATACAATCTACGAATAGTTTCCTTGATCATTTCCTTATTGTTTCATGGATGGACCTTCTTCTATATTTCCATTTGAACCAGGTGGTTTCCAGGTAGGTTGTTCCCCATTCTTTTTATCATTGGAAGACCCCCTCAAAGATGTGACAATCACCACGATTATGACAAGCAACACCATTGCTATTAGAGTTCTGATAATACACTTTTGTTTTCGACCAGATGTTTTGGAAGCCATGTTTTCACTGTCGTATTTGACACACCAAGGAACCATTGAGAGTCTCTATTGTTCTTTTCTGTACTTCTAGTTCGTAATGACAATGTCCTAATTGATTTCTTCACTCGGTTATTACCGAATTTAGTCCATCAATGCTAAGCCTATTGTAGAGAAGTAGTCAGCCCTAATCCTTAATTCTTCTCTCTATTGGAAGGACCCTAAATTTAAATCTTCTTTCACTGGGGGCTAGGTTATCTTCTTTCTAAAGCCTAATGAGTTCTTTGACCGAATCACAGTTCAAGCTTCATCTCTAATGAGGTTAGAGCAAAGTATTTGGAGAACCATCTGCAAAATTTCAGCACACATCTCTCCCAATTCCAAAGCAGTAAACTGTCAACCAAAGGAAGGGAAAACAACTTGATTAAGAATCAAGAACACAGTCCACTCAACCTGGGTGGATTCGGAACTTGCAGTGTCAGGCTTCCAAAGCCTTCCACTCTCGGGACTAAGAACTGAATATCAATCGATGTGGTGTCTCCTCCGTAGCTCCCTGTTCCAGTGCCCAGTCTCCCGGAATTCCTCAGTCTCTGCATCTGCAACCAGATATGTCCACTCAGGAGATGCGTACTTCTGAGACGGTGTTCTTTTTCTCCTTGAGCGTCTTAGATCATCCGAGTTATCTTCTTGTTCACTTTGTTCAGATTCAGACGTTTCAGGAATCGGAGCAAGATTTTTCTCAGATGCAAGTCTTATATTTAGCCTTTCTTTTCTTGCTGGCCACTTCTCTGCTCTGGTACTTGCTCTCTGCTCTTCCTCTTTGTCTGCTCCTTCTATGCCAGGCCATTCACTCGGGTCTGATTCAGAGTGTACTTCGACAATGTCGTCAATTTCGGGCTCTGGTGTTGGCTCCTCTGCAGGCAGTTCTCTTTCCCCTTGTGCTGTTTCTCTTTGTATGTCTTCAGAGTCAGCTGTTCTTCGGGCAACTTGGGAAAGGGTTGTTTCTTCTATCGGCTCCTGGACCTTGCGAGTATGTGAAGCATGAATCCAGTGTGGTAGTCCTCCACACTTTACCGCTGTATTCGTGACCAATATCAACCGATATGGTCCTCGCCAGTGAGCATCCAAACAACTCTTCCGCACGTGCTTGCGTACAAGAACCCAATCTCTGGGATTCAGATCATGCAGCAGATCTCTCGAGGTGGATGCAGTCGCTGCTTCGACCTGGTGGGACACAGAATTAGCCACATCAACCAGTCCCCTACAATAGTCCAACACCATATCATCAGTGATATTAAACAAGGCTGTGGCTGGTACCATAGGCAATCTCATAGCTCTCCCTGTCAATATATCATGCGGAGATAGCCCTGTCCTCCTATCAGGAGTGCTACGCAAACTCATGAGGACAAGTGGCAAAGCATCTGGCCACTTCAATGCAGTCGATGAGCACATCTTAGCCACTCTCATTTTGATCGTACCATTCACCTGTTCCACCAGACCAGAAGCTTCCGGTCTGTAGCTGCAATGCAATCTCTGGTCTATGTTCAAAGCAGCACACAACAGTTTCATGAGTTCGCTATGGAAGTGAGTTCCTCTATCTGTTTCCACTGAAGTCGGTTATCCATACCTCCGGATGAGTTCACGCAATAGCAGCTTTGCCACCGTGAGACTATCACATCGTCAAGTTGGATAAGCCTCAACCCAACGTGAAAAGATACACACCACCACCAAACCATATCTCAGCCTATTGCATCTTGGCATTTCAATAAAATCCAATTGTATCCTGTTAAAAGGACCGCCTGATCTCCCAATGTGACTCATCATAACTACTGTTCTCTTTCCTGCATTAATTTGCTGACCTGTAACACATCTATGACATACTTCTTCAGCAATCACACGAAAGCGTGGATTAAACCACGTCTGCCTAAACACTCGCACCATGGCATCTCGTCTCAGATTAACTGCTCCGTGAATCTGCCTTGCCATTGGGCTCAGCAAACAGCTAGGATGCATTGCTCTATTATCAGTTGATACCCAAATGCCATCATCTCTCTTTTCACAATCTGCTCTAACCCATGAAGCATCTTCTTCCTCTGTGACTTCCTCTTGTAATCGCTTCACTTTGTCCCATGTATCACCGATAGCTAACATCATACTGAGTTCGGTCTCTTCTGTGCTTTCTCCTGTATATTGCCCATTAAAAACACATGCATGTATAGCACAAAAACAAGCTACTTCGTCAGCGTAGTTATTGCCCTTTGTGACAAAGTCCTCTCCCTTTCCGTATGCAGCGCATTTCACGACTGCTATAGCCTTGGGCTTCTGCAAAGCGTCCAATAGTTGGCGCACATATTCACCATTGCAAATCAGAGATTCTGAGGATATTAAAAATCCTCTTTGAGACCACAGCTGACCAAAATCATGAACTACACCAAACCCATATTGGCTGTCTGTATAGATTGGTACTCGGACTCCATGTGAAATAGTATAGGCACGTATCAATGCAATGATTTCTTCTACCTGAGCAGAAAATACTCTATTTAAACAGGTATCTTCTACTACTCTGGTGATGGTGCATACAGCAAATGCTGCTCTTAGGTACCCTTCATTGTCTCTGAGACATGAACCATCAACAAAAAGGATCAAATCAGTTTCAGGTAAAGGTTCATCGACAATGTCAGGTCTGGGTTTGGTAGATAGTTCAGTGACATCTAGACAGTCATGTTCTTCACAATTTTCATCTCCATCTTCTTGGGGGACAGGCAACAATGTAGCAGGATTCAGAGTGGTACAACGTCTCAACGTAACATTTTCAGATGCTAAAATGACTTGTTCATACTTAGTCAATCTATTGTTCGTGAGGTATTGCGTTTTTGTACGGGTCATCAATAATTCCACAGAATGTGGCACATAAACAATTAACGGATAACCCATCACGATGCTTTCGCATCTTTCAATGCTGACACCTGTTGCACCAACGGATTTCAGACGTCTGGGCAACGCAGAAGCTACTGGATCTAATGAAGCTGAAAAATAGGCCACTGGTCTACAGGCACCCCCATGCGTCTGTACAAGGACCGCTAATGCACATCCCTCCTCACAGCAGAAGAGCGAAAACGCTTTATTATAGTCTGGCATTCCAAGAGTAGGGGCACGACATATGCTTTCTCGCAACTCTTGGAAGGCTCTCAAGCATTCTTCATCCCATGGTACCTGGATCACTGATGTCTTTTCGTGTTAACCTAACAAAGGCTTTGCTTGTAAGGAAAAGTTTGGGATCCACTGTCGACAACAGCCGACCATACCCAAAAACATACAGACTTCTTTTCGCGTTTTCGGAGTTCTCATTTGCAAGATCACCTCTATGCGGTCTGGTGACACTCTTCGCTTTCCTTTCTCAATGCAATGTCCCAAATACTGAACCTCAGGTAGACAGTACTGTAATTTGTTTGGAGACACTTTGTGTCCATTCTCTGCCAAATGGTTCAACAAAGCCACTGTGTCTATCCTGCACACACCCTCATTTTCTGAGGCGACCAAAAGGTCATCAATAGATTGAACCAGGACTGATTTCTGGGGTATCACCAGTCCTTGAAGATTCTTTTTCAGGCACTGGCTAAAGATGGAGGGGCTTTCTGTATACCCTTGTGGGATCCTACACCATGTTAAGACACGAACGCCCATCCGAAATTCAAACAAATACTGTCTATCCTCGTGTAACGGTATGGAAAAGAATGCTTGACATAAATCAATGACGGTAAACCATTCCGCTTCACATGGTATTTGAAAGAGAATCATGGCTGGATGTGGTACCACAGGACAACAAGGAATCACAATTTCATTAATATGGCGCAGATCTTGTACTATCCTATACTTGCCGCTAGGCTTCTGCAGTCCCATAATTGGTGAATTACAGGGACTTCCTTGTATCTCCTTTAGAATGCCTTGTGCAGTCATTGACTCAATGACAGGAGTTATTCCAGCCACTGTCTCCGCAGATAGTTTGTATTGTGGAGTTCGTGGGAACTCAGAATTCGGTTTTACCTGTATCTTCACAGGTTCCACACGTCGAATTAGCCATATCTCTTCACCTGTGAAATCCCACACTTGCGGATCAACTGAGGCTCTCAAATCATGCGGTAATTCTGCTCTTGTAAGAACCACTAACAGTTCTGCACACATGCTCATATTGGCCATTTTAAAATCATCATCATCATCAGAGGTCTGCAGCTCCACACCTCTAGGAGTGCATGAGATGTTACAATTTAATTTGCACAAAGATCACGGCCCAACAGACAGACCGGACTGGTATTGCATACCACAAATTGGCATTTACCCTATTCTAGCAGGTAATGCATTGGTCAAGGGGTTGGTCATTCTCTGATTACTGACACCCACTACTTGTATCGATTGTCCAGAAAGTGATAGATTGGGAACCACATCTGTTCTTACTGTGGAACGCGCAGCGCCAGCATCTAATAGAAAGGTAACAGGATATCCAATCATATCCGCATCCACAAATGGCCCACTCTGATCTACCTCCAAGATGGTATAGAGAGGACATTCTTCCTGCACCCCCCTCTGGTACTCTAGAGGACCCTGCAATTGTTCATATCTGTCTCGTATTTCAAAGTACGTCATCTGTTGATATGTCTAATTGTACATGGGTTTTCTAGGAGGCTGTGGCACCTGCATTTGTGGCTCGCAACCTCCATACATAGACTTAGGTCTAGTCACTGTCTGGAGAGTCTCGCTCATGTGTCCCTCTCCCTCATATTGAATCTGATTAGCGGGATTCAAGCGACACTCGCGCTTCCAATGTCCCATCTTGTGACAATATTGGCAAGCAGTCACCTTTTTCTGCTGTGCCACCCACTCACTTGTACACATCTCCGTGCCTCTTCCTCGTCCCTGACCTGGTGGAGTTGCCATTTGCTGACCCATACCTCGGCCACTTCCTCTACCGCGTCCCATGCCTCCTCCTGCCCCCTGCATGTAGTCTGCACTCCTCAACTGAGCCAACATCACCTTATCTTACAATTTCTTTTTGTGCTGATTCCACTTGATTGCTACAATATTTAGCATACCGCAGTATTTCATCTACCGACTTATTCTGCCAACATTTCAGGTGGTGTTGTATCTTCAAACTAATATCAGATTTCAAACCCAACACAAACATAGAGACAAACTGTCCCAGATCATTCTGATCAATAGTCTCCAATCCACTATGCTGTTTAAAAGCCAATAACCAATCGTTCATAGTAATCATGCACAGATACCCTAGGCTCTTGAGTCGTATGATCGATTTTAAGCCAATCCACAATCTGCGATGCTACCTTAGACTGCAACCAGGTAATTACTTGCTCATATTTCCTCATGACATCAGGTGAAGGACCATGTGTTACGGAATCCCTAGATGGCTCTGCTGTTGGCCACTCAATAGCAATTTTGCATGCAGCCCACAAATCTGCCGGGACCACTATATCAAACAAAGTATTTAAATCAATCCACAGCACTTTCGAGATCTTAACAAACCGGTCTATCTGTTTGTACCATTCTGCAGATTTTTCCCTCAGCCAAGGAAAATCATTCGTAAACGCAGCCAAATCACCTCTGCTTCATGGCACATGTACATACCCTCCATCTGCACTTCCCTCAAAGGGACATTTTCAGTGGTTTCTATCCCTCCCCCTGTGGCGAGGAGGTTCCTATTCCAGTCTTCGCACTTTTCTTCTTAGCCCACCTCTCTTACCATCTGTCTAATGATTTCCAAGCACGCATGCCTAGTACCAGTTCTCTTATCTGGGCTTTCAACCCAACTGTTCGCGTTTCCTCCAACTCCTTGTCTGTGTAATTTAGTCTGCAAGAACCCTGCATCATCTTGGTCTTCGTCAAATCAACATCATACTTTTGTGCTAACTGCCATAGGGCATCATAGGCCCACTTTGCCTTATTTGTAATGTCTTTGGCTACAAACAACAATTCATTTGGGTCATATGTCTCAATTCTTTCCAACGGCAAATTCCCTTCAGCCACTTCATCTATTTCCACCTTTAACTGCACTACATCCAACATGGGGGCTTTTAATGCGCTCTGTAACACATTCTGACTTCTTTCCCTTTCTACCGTTTCTCTATCACAACTCTGTGTTCTTTTCGGTATTGCTCCTTCTTCCCTCTTTGCTGCTAATCGATCTTCTCTATCCCAGCTCCTACTTCTCCAGTGATTACCTACGCACACACCCTGTGGCCCACATAGTATCCTGGAAGGCTCTGCCCTCGTCATTTCCTCCCTTTGGCAACATTGACTCTCTCACTGGTTGAACCCACATTCGGAGATCTGACCTAGAATTCGGTAAGTTTCCTGTTGGTCTCCTTTCTGACCTACTATTCATTCATGATAGATCTGCAGTAGTTGGCAATGGGGTACTGTAAGCCATGGGTACCTGTCCTAAACCTGCTTCCGTTTGCGTAAGGCTTCCCCCGATATTGTCTCTTCCCTGTCACTGATATATTGTTGACTGTCATCTTGTTTCTCGTAAGGGGTATGTATGGGAACTACTGGTCCAATGGTAACTGGTACTGACAGAGAATCTGGTAACTGTATTTTCCCTGCAGGTTGAAGTGATTCATAATTGGGTTATCTCATTCCCCCTGACCCTCCAGGGATCCGTACCATGGCTATTTGTCTCTTGACTCCTGTTGACTGTTCTTCCAATCCCACCTGCCCTGCTCCTACTGTCTCCTCTAATGGTTGCGACCTCTCGGTCTCTGTTTTAGACTCACAAGGTGGCGGTCGCTCGGCTAAGAGCCTGTCCAAGAAACTATCATCTGTGTCATTGTTCTCATCTTTCTTGCTCTTTCCCTCTGACTCAGCTAACAATCGAAAGAGATACAAACACTCTCCTTCTATCGTGTCTACTCTCCATCGTTTCAGCTGTGCATCCCATCTGGCATCTTGATATGCCTTCATTGCTCTCATCATTCGTACTTGTGATGTCTCTCGTTTCTTTGTTAATGCAGCTCTCATCCAGGCGTCTAACGCCTCAAATTGGGTAGGTCGAGGTGGAGGCTTAAGACCAGCCATCACCCCCCTCAGCTGGTATAACACATCCATACGAAATGACCCATAACGAGGGAAAGCCAATTCCCCTTTCTTCTCTGTGATTTTATGCCAATTCTGAAGCCAAACGATCGTATGTAAACCCACATTCGTTGCCATATAATGTGCAGGGGTGTCCTCTGGAGGAGCTTCCTCTCCCACCCGGGTCACCACCCCTCTGTCACCTCTGCACAAATCTCTCAACACCCGAAAGCAACGCATCATGACAATCGTTCGATTTACAACTCACAATCCAATGTGCTGCTATGAACGCAAAGCAACCAATCCCAGCGTGGCATTACACCAACTGACCAATCCCAGCGCGGCACCCCTGACGTCACTGCTCACTCCTTGCAGTGGTTCACCCACCTTTACACTTTCGCTTTGTACACTTGCTCACACATTCACTTCTACAAGTAACTGTATAACCCAAAGTTATTAACCAAGTAACCGGTCCTTCACAGTCACAATAACTTACAGTTACAATAACAAGTAATTGTCTGTCCGCTAACAGAACACACACACAAGAACACTCATCTACCATGACCTCCGACCTGCGTTGGTCACTTACTCCTTGCGGTCCACCCCCGGTACCTGAGGTATCTCACAACGAGTTACTCCCACACTCTTTGTTCTCAGATTTGGAAGAGGCCCAGGCATTACTAAAAGAGCTTTCAAAGGGAGTTTAAAGCTATTGTAAAACCTGTTATTATTTATGATCTACTGGCAGGGTTGGGATGGGCAAGGGGATGTAGGACACTAAGGGTGTAAGGTGAAGACACCCCAGGGTTTTTGTAGGGTGGGAGAAATGTGGCTAGCGGGGTCCGTAGGGATTATCCACATTGCAGGGTGGGGGGTTTTTCTTTTCTTCGGGGTGGGTGGGATAGTGGGCGTTTCATATTTATTTTTTGCAAAGAGGGAAAAAACAGAGCAAGAGGTTTTTTTGAGTAAGGTCACAATTAGGGTTTTAATAGCAAGACAAGGTAGCGATTTGGTCTTAAGCAGTCGCATAGATGGTTAGGGAGTCCAATCAATGTAAGATTCTCTCGGCCAATGTTAATGGCATATTGAATAAAAAAAAATATGGCGCCTTAATCAGATGGCTAGCTTCACTGCGACCCCAAATCCTCTTTCTTCAAGAAACCCATTTAAAATCCAACTCCCCCAAACTTTTTATACCTAGAACCTTTTCAGAAGTTTTCTTTGCGTCCTCAGGTTTTGCTGCGAGGGGTGTAGCAATTTATCTTTCTAATAAACTTCCTTGGGAGGTCATAGAAGTCCAAAGAGATCCAATGGGGAGATGGATTTGGGTCGCAGTAAAATTGTTTGGGAAGAGACTCAATCTGGTCAACTACTATGGCCCTATAGTTGATGATGAGGGACCACTGATTCAGGTCTATAATCTATTATCTGGTGCTCCGGGACAGATAATACTCGGAGGAGATTTTAATTTTATATTAGATCCAAGTAAAGACACGACAAATAAACAGAGGGGTCAATTGAAACCGAACACTAAAAAAGCTTTGGAGACTATTATTGAGAGCTTCCAATTGATGGATAGCTGGAGGGATAGGAACTCAGAGAAAGAATATTTTACTTTCTATTCTCATCGCTTCCATACGGCATCTAGAATTGACTTTTTCCTTAATTCCAGATCTCTTCAGATCCTGGAAACAGGCATTGGATGCAACCCCTTCTCTGACCATGCCTATATCAATTTGGAAATTAAGATCTATGAAGCAAATAGGGAGAGACCCAGGTGGCAACTGGATCGCCTTCTTCTGCAGAATGAGGAATGGGTAAGAGGCTTTAGGATTTGGATAAAAGAATACTTTCGGATAAATGAGAACACCGCTTCTCCTTTTTCTGTCTGGGGCGGATTTAAATCGACAGCCCGGGGAATGATAATTGCATATACAACTGCCCAATCTAAAGACCGAAGGCACAAGATAACTCAATTACAGTCAGATCTCGAGCGGGAATATGCCCTTCAACTACAGTCTCTTCCCAACGAATATCTCCAAGCCAAAACAGCATTAAAAGATTTTTTTGTTGTCGAAGAGGTTTGTAACTCCCAACTTTTCCAACAGAGGGTCTATGAGGAGAGCCAGTTGATCGGCAGGCTCCTGGCAAATTCTACAAGAAAAAAACAGGAATCAGCCTTAATAACAAAAATATTAGATCCCTCTACTGGTCTGGAAATAGTCGATAGTCGATAGTTCTAGAATTGCCCAACTTTTCCAGGATCATTATACCCGACTTTATTTCACTGAATATAAAATACGGAACAATTCAATCGAAGAGTATTTCTCAACTCTGGCTCTCCCCCAGATATCCTCGGAGCGGGCTCTCGAGTTAGAAAGTCAAGTGGAGGGAGTCGAAATTTTGGCAGCCATCAAATCAACCCCAGGATCAAAAGCTTGTGGTCAAGATGCCTTTCCAATCGAGTTCTTCAAAGTGTTTGCAGAAGAATTACTTCTTCCCCTGAAAAACTTGTTTAATTTTATTAAAGAAGGAGGCCAGGTACCGTGTGAATTCAAAGAAGCGATTATAATTTCATTTGTTAAAAAAGATAAAAACCCCAATGACATGAATTCATACCGGCCTATAAGTCTTTTAAATTCCGATTATAAACTTTTTATGAAGGTTTGGGCGGTTCGTTTATTACCAGCCGCTCAGGAGGTCATTCATAGAGATCAAACGGGCTTTATTGCGGGTAGATCGATGGCTTCCAACACCCAATTTTTGATACAAGCATTAGAGTATATCAACACAAACCATATCCCCGCAAGTATCATAATGGTTGATGCGGAAAAGGCTTTCGACCTTGTAAATTGGAAGACTTTATTTTTTACTCTAGGCCAATTTGGGTTCCCCTCTAAGGTGGTAGGAATGCTAAACAATATTTATCAGGATGCTACAGCCAAACTCGTAATAAATGCTACCTGTTCAGGAATGATACGAATTAAGCGGGGAACAAGACAAGGCTGCCCACTTTCCCCTCTACTTTTTACTTTTTTTATAGAACCTCTTGTATTAAATATTCGTAATAATGCTGCTATTTATCCACCAATTCCAGATATGTCTAAACTTAAGTTGTTTGCTGATGATATTATTTTATATTTGGCCCCCAATAGGTCTAATTTTGAGGAGGTCTTGGGTGAATTCTCTCAATTTGAAAAGATAGGGGGCTATAAAATCAATGCAAATAAAACTGAAGTTCTTGCATTGAATACGGATATTGATCCTTTCCCCGACTCTTTAAAATTACAGGCAGCCAGGACTAACCCTATAAGATATCTTGGGATCTATGTCTCCTCACAGTCTTCCCAACTTTATGATTTAAATTATTTAAGAATGAAGAAAAAAATAACGAAATTATTGGATCAATGGTCACTTCTTCCATTATCGATAGTTGGGCGTGTATCTTTGATTAAAATGTCAATACTTCCCCTTTTGATTTTTTTATGTCCCTATTAAAATCAATCAGGTATTTTTTAGGGAAATAGATACGCTTTTTAGGCAATTTATATGGGAGAAGAAAGCCCCCCGAGTTAAATTGAATATCCTTCAACTACCCGTAGATCAGGGGGGACTCGCACTCCCACATATTAAATCCTATTATGAAGCCGCCCTCCTTGACCTTGTATCAAGACTGTTAGGATCCAGCTCTTGTAGAGATACTTTTTTTTTGGATAAAATGCTGACAGAGATCGGTTCATCCATTCCAGTGTTTTTAAAGACTGCTAAACTTCCAAAGAAAAGCAGATATAAAATTTTAAAGGACTTCCTATGTCGACTACAGGCAATTTTTAGGGACATGAATTTGACGGGCTTTCTATATCTTAAACTAAAAGAATGTGCCGGCCTTGGTCTCCAGCTACAAGCCGGTCATAATATCATATGGGAAAACTCCGGCTTAATCCAATTGAGACACTTTTTAATACAGAATAGACCAATCTCTTGGCAGGAAATATTGGCCAGGGTGGGGGCTCGTCGGAAACCGGTCTATTTTGAATATCTGCGCTTAATCTCCTGGTTGAGAAGCTACGGAGGGTTAAATGAATCTCCCAACCAGCTGTCAACTGCACTTTATGGAGCTAAACTTCGAGGGATTGGTAATTGGTATAAGCTGATCCATAAACAATTGCATCCCCCTATAATTCAGAAACATCGGGAAAAAATACTTCGGGAGACTGATTGCAGTCTATCCGAAAAGGAGTGGGAATGGATCAGCCTATCTGGGGGCCGTGCACTTCGTGCTGCAAATTACAAGAGGATGGCTTTTCTTTCTAGGTGGCTGGCCTATTTGACACCCTCCATTTTGAGTAAAAGGTTTCCCGATGTAGAAGACAGGTGTTTTCGTTGCGCCAAACCTGGGGAAGGCGGATGGCACCATACCTTCTTCGTATGTCCCAGGCTGAGGTCTTTCTGGGAAGCAATTTTTTCGGACATCGAGCGTGCAATTGGGAATCCCATTCCTATTGCAGCTGAGACTGTCTTATTCGGCAGTTGCAAGGGAGACCTACAATTGTCTAATCCTGAAAGAATTTTTATTTTCATTGCCTGTGCGGTAGCTCGCTCTCTAATACTACAAAATTGGAGATCAAATGCAGCCCCCTCCCATTTGAAATGGATAAATAAAATGAAAAGGGTTAAAAAATTTGAGGAGGCTTACGCTAGGAGGGTTGGAGCTGTAAGAAAATTTAAGCAAAAGTGGAAGTTTTTTGAAAAATTGGAGACGACTTAATTTCAATCCCCCCTCAAGAATGCATTTGCACTTTGTTTGGCAACTGTTTTATAACACTGGAAGTGGTGAATCGCTTAAAATCAGCTTTTTATTTTTTTTTTTTTTTTTTTATTTTTATTTATTTATTTTTTGATTATTATGATTATCATGATGTGGAATCCTTCTTTGACTACAATCTTTTGTAGTCTGCCTTGTCTTGCACTTGCACTTTAAATGGCTTAAAGTACTGTATTTTTGCTATTTGCACTTGGTGTATTGCACTTTTGTATATTGCCTTGTTTCTCATTTGCACCTTAAATGATTCAAAGTACTGTATTTCTGCTATTTGCACTTGGTATATTGCACGTTTATCCTGAAGTGATTAACAATTATATTGATCTTTAGCTATCAAAATTCTGACTGCTGCTACACATTAAGCATATTGAATTTCCTATTAGTGTTTTCTTCATTGTACCTTTTTTCATCTTTTCGCCATACTATTTATGTAATGGACGCTAATTGTACTCTGTAATGTCTTCTTTTATCTACCTCTTGCTCTGCTCAATAAAAAAAAAAAAAAAAAAAAAAAGAGTTACTCCCACACTCACACAAAGTTCCCTAAGTGAACAGTCGATAGTGCTTCACGACTCCCACAATTTACTCAGACAATTACATTACAATACTATGCCGGGATCTTGGACTTCTCTTGAGCCCGTTCACCAAATACCTGATCCGCACGTGTTCGAACCAGTACCAATAACCGCAATCACTCAACATACATCCCAACTCCGCAAAACATCACACAAAGAAAACACACCGCAATCTAACACTCATCACAAGACCGTTCATTCTCACGCCGCCCTTTTTGATCTGCCGCACCGTCAACGTCTGCCCGTTTCCGCCACTCTTCGCCAATGTTCGGTCTGTCTCATCCGGACCTCGATTCTTCCTACTGTACCCTATATTTCTTTGTCCCCCTCACTTATTTAGAGGTAAATCATCCTCTGCTATTATTTGATTAAGCTAAATTGTACCCCTGTCTTCCTCCTAACAATTAGCGTTCGGATATTTTATTTACCTACTAAACAGTGTTGGAGGGGAAAAACAATTCATAACACAATGACTATATCATACCTGCAAGTACCACAGACTCCGACTTTATGTTTGTCAATTTATTATAAGGCCTAGAATAATAGGATGTAGACACATCGTAAGATTAGCATATAAAGATATAAGAAAATCAATACAGAGCCGATTCTACGGATATAAGTAATTCGGCATAACAAGAATAAAATGGTAAACTCGAGGACTAGGATAAAACTCAAAATAGTCACAGAGTCTAGGTCTCTTTTTATCAGAAATAAAACAAATCTGTCCCTACACTACAATAAGAGGAGATACTATCTAATACCCTTCCGTTCATTCCCAAAGGTGTCAGCACGTGTTGACTTACTGAGAAGTACTCACGTCAAATGTGCTAAGATGCTTAAGGCTAGGCGCAAGTTCTAAGATGCTCCTTTCTCTCCGAAAGCTAGCAGAAGTCTGGGGTCTCTGTCCCTGCGCATCATACAATATAGGATTCAATTCTTTGCTTCATCCTGGTAAAATTTTCCATTGCAACTTTTTCTAAATGGGGAGGTTTATGCCTTTTAATTAAGACGGCTTTGTGCGATGTGATGGCCTTGGTTCCCAGAACAGCCAGACACGAAAGGTAACCTCCCTTCTCGCTTCCTTCTGTCTTCAAAGCATTCCTTGTATCTTCTCCCATCTGAAAATAACGAGTTGGCATTCCAGTACCTACAGTAGGATGAGCACATTGCTATTCTTTGAAAACAACATGCATTTCATTATTTATTTCTTGAGAAACCAAGGAGGTGCAAAAACAAATACAGTCTTGGGCCGAGAAAGTCAGGCACTTTAACAGCGTACTGTTACATGATATGATTATAAACTGTCCTGCTTCTTATATATGCAGGCATGACGATACATACATGATCATATTTTAACATTGCACTATATAATATATATGTGAATCTATTGAGTACGTATTCATGAGTATAAAACACTGCACACAATACTTGATCGTAGGTGCATGACAATTATGACTATAATGCACCCATACAAAATAGAGTGCTGAAAGCGCTCTATCATAGGCGTTAGCCTCCTTGGCTTAACACCTCTCACCGCCACTTTGGAAATACCAAATGCAAAAACAACAGTTGATGGACAGAATGCAGAACAATGTCATACATTCACCCCAGTACAGAGATCTGGGCCTAAGTCCATCGTTTTTTTGCTCACCATGCCATTCCAGTTTGAACCCAGCCATATGCAAATCAGTCTTGACCCTGTGCCTCATGGGAACAATCCAGCCCGAACTGCCAAGCCAGGTCCTCCCTGGACTGGAACCAAGCATCCTAGGACCGGTTTCGAGGTTTCACCCCTCTTCATCCAGGATAGCTTGATTTCAGTGGCATGGAGAGCACGGGACTCACGTCTGAGCATACCCGTCCCACTCTGGATGACAAATGCAAAAACAACAGTTGATGGACAGAATGCAGAACAATGTCATACATTCACCGCAGTACAGCGATCTGGGCCTAAATCCATAGTTTTTTTGCTCACCATGCCATTCCAGTTTGAACCCAGCCATATGCAAATCAGCCTTGACCCTGTGCCTCATGGGAACAGTCCAGCCCGAACTGCCAAGCCAGGTCTTCCCTGGACTGGAACCAAGCATCCTAGGACCGGTTTCGGGGCTTCACCCCTCTTCAGCCAGGATAGCTTGATTTCAGTGGCATGGAGAGCACGGGACTCACGTCTGAACATACCCGTCCCACTCGGGGTGACAAATGCAAAAACCACAGTTGATGGACAGAATGCAGAACAATGTCATACATTCACCCCAGTACAGAGATCTGGGCCTAAATCCATCGTTTTTTTGCTCACCAAGCCACTCCAGTTTGAACCCAGCCATATGCAAATCAGTCTTGACCCTGTGTCTCATGGGAACAGTCCAGCCCGAACTGCCAAGCCAGATCCTCCCTGGACTGGAACCAAGCATCCTAGGACCGGTTTTGAGGTTTCACCCCTCTTCAGCCAGGATAGCTTGATTCCAGTGGCATGGAGAGCACAGGACTCACGTCTGAGCATACCTGTCCCACTCGGGGTGACAAATGCAAAAACAACAGTTGATGAACAGAATGCAGAACAATGTCATACATTCACCCCAGTACAGAGACCTGGGCCTAAATCCATAGTTTCTTTGCTCACCATGCCATTCCAGTTTGAACCCAGCCATATGCAAATCAGTCTTGACCCTGTGCCTCATGGGAACAGTCCAGACCGAACTGCCAAGCCAGGTCCTCCCTGGACTGGAACCAAGCATCCTAGGACCGCTTTCGGGGTTTCACCCCTCTTCAGCCTTCGGAAACGCCAGGCTGCACCCTATTCTCAAGAATGTGGTGCAGCCTGGCATTTCCCCCTGCGACGGCGTTAAGTCTCACGACTTAACGCTCGATGCAGGCACCCTTGCACCAGAATGCAAGAGTGTCTGCGAGCAGAGAGGTTTGTTTTGTACAGGAAGTTGTCCCTTCCTGCACATAAACAAACCTAAAATGCAGTTTAGTAACTTACATGTGTGCTGCTTCATGCAGCACACATGGAAGTTACAAAACAGCATTTAAAAAAAGGTTTGTTTATGTACAGGAAGGGACACCTTCCTGTACATAAATAAACCATGGCGTTTTGCTATTTCCATGTGTGCTGCACAAGGCAGAACACATGGAAATAGCAAAAAAAAGGAGAAATAAAGTATTTCTCCTCATTGCACCACCTTAAGACCAGGATTTTTCTGGACTTAAGTTTGGCGCTGCCACCTATTATCGCCGCCCTTGATAATAGGTGGCAGCGTCAAATTCAATGGGCTTTGCGGTGGTACACCTACCGCAACACCCAGTGCACACCCCTTTTCCTGGTAAGTTTAGCATGAAAAGGGCCCTATTCTCAAGGCAGGGTTAAGCCACTTAACGTGGCTTTAAGCCACGTTAAGTGGGTTAACGCTGCCTTGAGAATAGGGTGCTGGCCCTATCGTCACGGGAACATCAAAAAAGTGATGTTCCTGTGGCGATAGGGGCTTGAGAATATGCCCCAAAGTGTCATCCGGGCATAACTTAAAGTCAAAGTTCCAAAGGGAAACCCACTGCAAGTGCTAGATTTTTTCTCCTCATCAGTAGTTTCCCGCATAATAACTGTGTCCAGTGCGCCCAAAACAACTACAGGATTTTCAGCTGGTACCATTAGCAGGACATCATTGAACTAGAAATGCTGCCTAGTTTACTATGTGCCAACCAGTAGCCCTCCATTTGTAGGTTGGAAGCCAGTTCTGATATTGAAGTTGCACCATTTTGTTTTTAGGTCTCGCTGAGCCAGCGCATGCGCTGCTCTGAGACATTTAGTATCGGGGTTTTCAAAGTGCTGCCACAGTAGGCTTTTGGTGGCCTAGCGCTGGCGTTTACGCGAGCGTGCACGCGCGCAGCCTCCATCTGCCTCCCTTCCAGCGCTTCCCAGCTGACCGAGCTTAGCAGCGTATGATTCCCAATGAAGCTCTCGCAGGTGCACATCTCCGTCCAGCCTAGCGGAATTATCGCCACGCCCCAATCACTATCCCCGTCAACATGCACCTTATTTACTTCTCAGCCGGGCCCAATCAACAATTAGCCTGCAGGCATGCTCAATGAAGCTCCCGCAGCTGCACGTTGCCACTCAATTTAGGGCTTCACTGCCTTTGCGTCTTGTGGGTCATGTTCATTTAAACAGAGACTAGTGCATTACGTTTTATTTTTTATTGAAGCATTTGCATTCAGTTTGCCAGAGACCTACATAGATGGCCCTGACTCTTTTACTTTGCTAAGTTGTAAAGATCTTTTCTTGTCTTCCCACTCCCTTTCACTCCTTGCACTTTTTTCGACTAGCCTCAACCTATACTTTCAATGGCCTGTGACCCTTTTAGGCTTTACCCCATCTTTTCTAACCTCTGAAGATTTCCACCATCTTAGCTCTCCTTGGCTATGTTCGGACCTGTCACGTAAACAAACCTTTGCTATCTCGTGTTTTATATTTTTTTGTCTTCGTTTTTTGCGAATCTCTGTAGATCCCGCTCCTTTCATACCTAGTAGAGATTCCACCAGGCAAAAGTTGTGTCCCTGCTCATCACTTCCACTGTTTTCTCTTTCACTTCACAGTGCAGTTGCATTTCTGCAGCCTCTCATACCTTATGTGTCGAGTCCATCCTGCCCCCCCACAGTTTGCATTACTACAATGTTGTCAGTGTGTAATGTCTCTCACAGACACTCTCTCACAGACACTCTCTCACAGAGACTCTCTCACAGACACTCTTTCACAGACTCTCACAGACACTCTCACAGACACTCTCTCACAGACTCTCACAGACACTCTATCACAGACTCTCACAGACTCTCTCTCATACACTCTCACAGACACTCTCACAGACTCTCACGGACACTCACATACACTCTCACAGACACTCTAACAGACTCTCACAGACACTCTCACAGACTCAGACTCTCACAGACACTCTCTCACAGACTCTCAGACACTCTGTCACAGACTCTCACAGACACTCTCACAAACACTCTCTCACAGACTCTCACAGACACACTCTCACAGACTCTCACAGACACTCTCTCACAGTATCTCACAGACACTCTCTCACAGACACTCATCCCAGACTCTCACAACTCTCTCTCATAGACTCTCACAGACACTCTCACAGACTCTCACAGACACTCTCTCACAGACACTCTCTCACAGACTCTCACAGACTCTCTCACAGACTCTCACAGACACTCTCTCACAGACTCTCACAGACACACTTTCACAGACACTCTCTCATAGACTCTCACACACTCACAGATTCTCATAGCCTCTCACAGATTCACAGACACTCTCTCACAGACTGTCAGTCTCTCACAGACACTCTCTCACAGACTCTCACAGACACTCTCTCACAGACACTCTCTCACAGACACTCTCACAGACACTCTCTCACAGACTCTCACAGACACTCTCTGACAGACACTCTTTCACATACTCTCAGAGCCTCTAACAGATTCTCAGACTCTCAGACTCTCTCACACACTCTCTCACAGACACTCTCTCACAGACACTCTTTCACAGACACTCTCTGACAGACTCTCACAGTCACTCTCTCACAGACTCTCACAGACACTCTCTCACAGAGACTCTCCCTCACAAACTCTCACAAACACTCTTTCACAGACTCTCAAAGACACTCTCTCACAGACACTCTCACAGACACTCTCTCACAGACTCTCACAGATACTCTCACATACACTCTCACAGGCAGTCTCAAAGACTCTCACATACTCTAAACCTCTCACAGACACAGACACTCTCTCACAGACTCTCACAGACACTCACACAGACTCTCTCACAGACACTCTTACACAGACTCTATCACAGACTCTCACAGACACTCTCTCACAGACACTCTCTCACAGAATCTCACAGACACTCTCTCACAGAATCTCACAGACACTCTCTCGCAGACTCTCACAGACACTCTCTCACAGACTCTCAGACACTCTCTCACAGACTCTGACTCTCACAGACACTCGCTCACAGACTCTCACAGACACTCTCTCACACTCTCTCACAGACACTCTCTCAAAGACTCTCACAGGCACTCTCTCACAGACACTCTCTCACAGACACTCTCTCACAGACACTCTTAGACTCTCACAGACACTCTCTCACAGACTCTCACTGACACTCTCTCAGACTCAGACACTCTCTCACAGACTCTCACAGACACTCTCTCACAGAGTTTCACAGACACTCTCTCACAGACTCTCACAGACACTCTCTCACATACACTCTCTCACAGACACTCTCTCACAGACTCTCACAGACACTCTCTCACAGACTCTCACAGACACTCTCTCACAGACACTCTCTCACAGACTCTCTCACAGAGACTCTCTCTCACAGACTCTCACAAACACTCTCTCACAGACTCTCACAAACACTCTCTCACAGACACTCTCTCACAGACACAGGTCTCACAGACTCTCACAGACTCTCACAGACACTCTCTCACAGACACTCTCAGACTCTTACAGACACTCTCACTGCCTCTCACAGACTCCCTCTCACAGACTCCCTCTCACACTCTCTCTCACTGACTGACTCACTCTCTCTCACTGACTGACTCACTCTCTCTCACTGACTCTCTCGCTCTCTCACTCTCTCTCTCTCACTGACTCTCTCTCACTGACTCTCTCTCACTGACTCTCTCTCACTGACTCTCTCTCACTGGCTCTCTCTCACAGCATCTCACAGACACTCTCTCACAGACTCTCACAGACACTCTCTCACAGACTCTCAGAGACACTCTCACAGACTCTCACAGACACTCTCTCACAGACTCTCAGAGACAGTCTCTCACAGACTCTCACAGACACTCTCTCACAGACACTCTCTCACACTCTCACAGACACTCTCACAGACACTCTCACAGACTCTCTCAGACTCTCACAGACACTCTCTCAGAGACACTCACCGACACTCCCAGCCTCTCACAGATTCTCAGACTCTCAGACTCTCTCACAGACACTCTCTCACAGACACTCTCTCACAGACACGCTCTCACAGAATCTCACAGACACTCTCCCACAGACTCTCACAGACACTCTCTCACAGTATCTCACAGACACTCTCTCACAGAATCTCACAGACACTCTCCCACAGACTCTCTCACAGACTCTCACAGGCACTCTCTCACAGACTCTCTCTCAGACTCTCACAGACACTCTCTCACAGACTCTCACACACTCTCTCACAGACACTCTCTCACAGACTCTCACAGACTCTCACAGACACTCTCTCACAGACTCTCACAGACACTCTCTCATAGACTCTCACAGACTCTCGCAGTTTCTCACAGCCTCTCACAGATTCACAGACACTCTCTCACAGACTCTGTCTCTCACAGGCACTCTCTCACAGACACTCTCTCACAGACTCTCACAGACACTCTCTCACAGACTCTCACAGACACTCTCTCACAGACACTCTCTCACAGACTCTCACAGACACTCTCTCACAGACTCTCACAGACTCTCACAGATTCTCACAGCCTCTCACAGATTCTCAGACTCTCAGACTCTCTCACAGACTCTCTCACAGACACTCTCTCACAGACACTCTCTCACAGTTTCTCACAGTCACTCTCTAACAGACGCTCTCTCACAGACTCTCACAGACACTCTCTCACAGACTCTCACTGACACTCTCACACAGACTCTCTATCACAGACTCTCACAGACACTCTCTCACAGACTCTCACAGACACACTCTCACAGACACTCTCCCACAGACTCTCACAGACAATCTCTCACAGACTCAAACAGACACTCTCTCACAGACACTCTCTCACAGACTTTCACAGACACTCTCTCACAGTATCTCACAGACACTTTCTCACAGAATCTCATAGACACTCTCTCACAGACTCTCTCTCACAGACTCTCACAGACACTCTCTCACAGACTCTTACAGACATTCTCACAGACACTCTCTCTCAGACTCTCACAGACAATCTCTAACAGACTCTCACAGACACTCTTTCACAGACACTCTCTCACAGACTCTCTCAGACTCTCACAGACACTCTCTCACAGACTCTCACAGACACTCTCTCACAGACACTCTATCACAGACACTCTTTCGCAGACACTCTCTCACAGACACTCTCTTACAGACACTCTCTCACAGACACTCTCTCACAGACTCTCACAGACACTCTCTCACAGACACTCTCTCACAGAGACTCTCCCTCACAAACTCTCACAAACACTCTCTCACAGACTCTCACAGACTCTCAAAGACACTCTCTCACAGACACTCTCACAGACACTCTCTCACAGACTCTCACAGATACTCTCACATACACTCTCACAGGCAGTCTCACATACTCTCACATACTCTAAACCTCTCACAGACACAGACACTCTCTCACAGACTCTCACAGACAGTCACAGACACTCACACAGACTCTCTCACAGACACTCTTACACAGACTCTATCACAGACTCTCACAGACACTCTCTCACAGACACTCTCTCACAGAATCTCACAGACACTCTCTCACAGAATCTCACAGAAACTCTCTCGCAGACTCTCACAGACACTCTCTCACAGACTCTCAGACACTCTCTCACAGACTCTGACTCTCACAGACACTCACTCACAGACTCTCACAGACACTCTCTCACACTCTCTCACAGACACTCTCTCATAGACTCTCACAGGCACTCTCTCACAGACACTCTCTCACAGACACTCTCTCACAGACACTCTTAGACTCTCACAGACACTCTCTCACAGACTCTCACAGACACTCTCTCACAGACTCTCACAGACACTCTCTCACAGACTCTCACAGACACTCTCTCACAGACTCTCACAGACACTCTCTCACATACACTCTCTCACAGACACTCTCTCACAGACTCTCACAGACACTCTCTCACAGACTCTCACAGACACTCTCTCACAGACACTCTCTCACAGACTCTCTCACAGAGACTCTCTCTCACAGACTCTCACAAACACTCTCTCACAGACTCTCACAAACACTCTCTCACAGACACTCTCTCACAGACACAGGTCTCACAGACTCTCACAGACTCTCACAGACACTCTCTCACAGACACTCTCAGACTCTTACAGACACTCTCACTCCCTCTCACAGACTCCCTCTCACAGACTCCCTCTCACAGACTCCCTCTCACACTCTCTCTCACTGACTGACTCACTCTCTCTCACTGACTCTCTTGCTCTCTCACTCTCTCTCTCTCACTGACTCTCTCACTGACTCTCTCTCACTGACTCTCTCTCACTGACTCTCTCTCACTGGCTCTCTCTCACTAACTCTCTCACTGACTCTCTTTCACTGACTAACTCTCTCTCAGTGACTGACACTCTTTCACTGACTGACTGACTCTCGCTAAAAGACTGACTTTCGCTAAAAGACTGACTCCCACTAAAAGACTGACTCTCGCTAAAAGACTGACTCACTCTCACTGACTATCTCACTGACTCACTCTCTTTCACTCACTGACTGACTCACTCTCTCACTCTCATTCACTCTCACTCACTGACTCTCACTCTCACTGACTGACTTTCTCACTGACTCTCACTGACTCTCATCCTCTTACTGACTGACTGACTCTCTCACTCACTGACTGACTCTTACTCACTCTCTCCGACTCACTGACTGACCTTCACCCTCCTGTTATTTGTACATAATGCTTTTTTGGTTATATCTAAGGTAACCAAATGCTTCTGACACTTCTTTATTATAACTTTTCAGCATGCTGCAAACTTCTGTACAGCACAGCGTAAAGACATAGGTAAAGTCAATATCTCTGGCTAAACACTTATAAGTTCCGAAAGGCTAGACCTGTTGGCTATGCCAATGCTTGTTTGGAAATGTTTGCTGAACCACAAACAGTATCTAAGAAATGTTCCTCCCTGCCCTGACACATACCACATCATAAGAGTCACCCGTTGACTAGGGAAACAGTGACACATTGTGCACAGTTCATGGTATGATCCAAGCACAAGGCTACCTTACCTGGGAGCTCCTTGGTTAAAAGCCTTTTCAAATTGACTTGAGCTTCTCTTGTTTGACTCCAGTGACCTGCAGCTCCCGTTGGAGTGCTACTATAAATTCAAGGTGGTTATTTATTTCTGGTTGCCCATTTTCTGATTGTCCACCAGCAGGTTACAGGGGTGGCAGGGCAGTGTTACCTGACTGGACCGCTGGTTGTGATTTTGCAAATCATTACTACAGGTGTGAAGTTGGCCAAGACATTGATTGGAGTGACCATTTCCATTCGCTGAAGAGTCTGTGCCCTGTAGGCCCTGCAGCTCCTAGATTGTAATTGTTCGAAGCTAAAGGACACAGCATGAACGCGTTCTTTACTGCCCGTGTGTTCTGTTCCACTAAAGTGACTACAGACATCGATAAAACCTAATCAAAATATGTTTTAAAAAAGGGACCAAAGGCATCAAGACATGAATTCCTTGACTACCCCTGAGGCAAGGCACTGCTGGCGGATGTGCATGGCTAACCTACCCTGTCAAGCGCCCTGATTGCGTGCTATAAACTTACTGAAACCTTTAATGTATATCCTGATTGTGAGAGGGAGCTAGGAAAGCATGGGCGCTGCAGTTTTGGTTGTCCCCTCTTTCTCAAGAGCACCATTGGGTAATAAGGGCAGAGATCTCAGAACATGGTGACTGTGCAGCCTTACTGCATAGATGATAATGCCCATCCTGACAAGGTCCGTCTCCTCAAAGTACCCTTTCTGTTTGCTAATGCTTCATAAATGCCATTACATCTGATTCAGGCGCGAGACTCAGGCGTTTTAAAGCTAAAAAAAACCCTATATTTTGGCTTCCTCTTTCCTGAAATTTCCAAGTGCGTCAACGAGAAAACACATTTGATCGATTTATGTTTGAAAATCTGCCTCTTTCCCACTTCTACATGTTGTTATGCGTGATGGTGCCCTTTGTTTTCTTCTGTGTGCTCTAGTCGCGGCAAAAAAGGGTGTAGTCTTAAATCTTTCTATATATTTTTGTTTTTAGAAATCTGGGCACCCAAAGCGGCCACCTAGCAGCTTCCCTCAAGAATGGTCTGGAAAGTTACAGGAGAAGGGACAGGCCATGTGTGTCCCACAGTGAGGCCCACCAGCAGGCGAAGCTTGCATGCGGTTAAAGAGAGGCCTTCTCAAGGGCCAATAATATCGAGGCCTGTCCAGGCCTCTCCTGCGTGTCAATCAACATGCACCTGAGGCAGGAATAGCTTTTTTTAATCCTTAGAATAAAAGTGAATGATCTATTAGAAGCTTATTAAAGAAAACTGAATGAGGTCATTAAATTAACTGGGAAATATGGGCCATATTATCAAGGAACGGCGATAAGATTATCGCCGCTTTAGCGGCAGAAAACTGCCGCTAAAGTGGCGATAATGGGCTTGATAATATGCCCTTGGGAATTCCTATAGAAGCCCAGGTTCTGGTGTGAACCTGGGCTTCTATGGGAATTCACAAGGGCATACATATTATCAAGGCCATTATCGCCGCTTTAGCGGCAGTTTTCTGCCGCTAAACCACCGATAATTTTTAACGCCATCCTTGATTATATGCCCCTTGGAGAATTGTGTAATAAATCAAGCATTGCTCACCTTCCAGCCTGATCCGTGCAGCAACACTTAACTCAAGTGTGCTCGCTGTTTCGTAATCTAAGTATTTCAAAAATGTGCTGTTTGCAAAACCGCACGAAGTAGAGCGTTTTCCCAGCTCTGTGGAGTAGGCAAAGTCCACTGCAAACTGCGATATTGGCGACACCATATCAGAGAAACAAGTCTAAAGGCTGTCGGGAGTGGAAAATATATGTAAGATAGCTGAAGGCTGAGAAGGAGTTAAACAGCGCGCCCGTGCTGAGGGGGTTAACAGCCGGTCACCTTCCCACGGTAATGAGCCACAGGCAAGAGCGCACGAGAGGGAAAGATAATGTAAAGCTGTTAACGCCCTATACCGCCCTATACCGTGAGGGTAATAAAGCTATTTAAACCCTTCCCCTAATGTCATTCAACAGAGGCAGGTAAACACGACCTCTGTCCCTTCCTGTGTATATCTACTATTGGGCCAAATCTTTTTTTTTCCATTAAGTGACCTTCTGTATTTCTGGTGAAGATTCAAGAAATGTGATGGTGGTTCCTGTGCAGCAAGAAATTGAGACCATACCTATAAAACGGTTTTGTGACTGCACTGCATGCAAACCCTGGGTTCACAAAAAAATCACAGGGCCTCATTTATGAAAACTGTAGCATCGCTGCGTAAAAACAGCGATACAACAGTTTTCACTGCGCCCTCCTTGCGACAGGATGGATGCGTTGTATGTAATGTAAGGCGCTCCATGTCTCAAGGAGTTACAGATACCTCAGTATTGCTGAACTGACGTATCTGTAGGCGCAAAAGTGGTGCATTCCTGGGGTGTGTCTGTAAACAGAGGCAATTCCAGCACTGTGTCCATTCACATGGGTCAAGCACCATGTGTAAGGGCTTGAGTCACTCTTACGCCTGCTGTGAGGCAGGCATAAGATATTGATGCAGCAGCGTCCTAGCAGTGGCACACTGAAACCTTATATATATCAATGCGCCACTTCTACTAGGCTTTTTGCGGGGTAACGCCGACCCTGCATACATTATACCTGGCGCAGGTATAATGCGGAGCAGGGGTTTACAAAGTGACTCATCTGCCTAGATGCATCACTTTGTAAATAGGGCGCAATATGGTGCAGTTTTTACGCTGCCGGTGCATCACAAAAAGTGACGCAACGGCGGCGCAAAAGTGTTGCAAGGCCTCATAAATAAGGCCACAGTGTCTGCAACCTCGGACTATTTCCTATGTACTAAAGCCATTTTACAAGCCGGAAAACTCTTTTGTGAATCATGTCATTTAACCTTGGGGTGGTGGGAGGAGCAGGCAGTAGTCCAGGGAACCACTTCCTGCTTATCTCCCCCCGCCTTCCATCATGTCGTCCCAAACAGGAAAGATATATATTCTTATAAGCAGCAGCGTTCTCTTTAAGGAATACCGGCTGCTTTTAAAAACGAAAATAACTTTACAATTTGGCAATGCAAGCAAAGGGATTGTGGCCTGCTATTCCCTGTAGCCAATCACAGGAAGTCGCAAATAGTGGCCTGCCTAATTAATTTTAATTTAATAGATCATTCTGCGACTGGAGGTTTTGTGACACGCCCTATTAGTATGTAGGCAGCATTGCAAAATTAAAGGTTAGTCACAAAAAGGTGGTGCACATTTTGTGACAGCTTTTCGTGACAAGTCTTTTAGTACAACTGGCCCCAAGTCTCTTAGAGGATGACCCACATCGAACCATCTTGAATTAAATCATAGGTAATGTCGGTAACACATCGTTGGAGCTGTTCATAAAATTGCTCAATCTAACACTGGGCATGAAAACCTGAGTTTCCGGCTTGTCACCCTCACTTGTGGAGACAGCCCGAGTTAATGGGTGATCTCACCCATGGATAGGAAATGGAAAAGGGGTTGTAAGGTCCTCAAGGAGAAATTGTACATGGTCCCCCACCCTAGAGTTGCATGTGTGCATGGCTGACTGTGCCAAGCGTTGAGGGTCAGAAGATTTGAGGGTGGCAAAAAGATGGTAGTGGACCTGCTAGGGTAACTCAAATCAGAGCTGTCCCTATAACACATACATACAGAATGACTGTGTGGCAATAGATAAACGCACAAATAAATGACACATTCTGGACTATCCTCATCCACGAGAGCAAAAATAAGTCCCCTAGAGTATTTTGGAAAATAATAAACCACGCCGAAAATGGAAATAAAAAGGGCAATAATGCTAATATTCAGGAAACAGTGTGCCCAGGTTTTACAAGCTCACTATGGGATAATTGAGGACCAAAATGGTGCCCCTAAGATGAAATTTACCAGATCAACGTCAGCCGGTAAAGTTGGAGTGGGCATAATGACCGCTAGCACCCTGCACTTGCTGACATTTAGGTTGAATCACAACTAAGTTATAGAAAGGAGCAACTGGAAAGAATCATCAATATCTCTCGCAGAGACGGTACCCCGGGCCCAAACGCGCTCCCACAGTTATTATTTAAAGCAAACACAGGGTACTGGTCTGACATGCCCCTGTCATTGTACCATCACATTCTGCTCACGGAGACAATTCCGGAGTCTTGGCAGTGATCAACCATTCACCCTATATTAAAATTGCAGGAACGTAGGATCTTTCTTTTATGGTCTCCCCCTCTTTTTGCCTGGTGTTTGTATGTTTTTACTAGTTTGCTGGGATCCTGCTAATCAGGACCCCAGCATCTGCGCTCTCTCTCCAAGATGGCTTTGGTAAGTACTTTGGTACCTCCAAAATTCGCTACTGGTGTACCCTTATAAGTCCCTAGTATTTGGTAATAAGGTACCCAGGGCATAGGTACACCAGGGGTCTCCCATGGACTGCAGCATGCTTTGTGCCACACATGGGAATCCACTTAAACTCAGACTATGGGCCTGCCATTGTAGCTTGTGTGAGGTGGTGCTTGCACCCCTCACAATAGATATACATTTTCTTATGTCTGAGGTAACGCTACTTAAAACCTATAAGTCATCCCTATGGAAGGCCCTTCAGTCCTGTGGGCAGGGTGCTTGGTTATAAGTGTGAAAGTGCCCCTGCATGAGCAGGACACCCCCACATACCCCAGAGATGATTCTCCAGGCTTTGTAAGAACAGTCAGCTATTTTAAGACATTTAGTGGGCATCAGTCATAATGAGATGTCTAACAATATAATAGCAGTGCCGAACCTGGTCAGGTTTGGTATAAAACATGTTGGAATCATACCCCAACAATCGATTCCGGTGTTCGAGGTATGATCTCATGTACTGGGGTACCCCTTAGAGGAGCCCCTGCACTCCTGGTTACAGCCTTTCACAGTCTGCCAGCAAGCAAGTGCTGCCGCCGACCACAGACAATGTTCTGCCCTCCTGCTGCTGAGCTGAGCTTGAGCATGGAAGGTAGAACAATAGGAGGTGTAACTGCCTCCCAGACAGGACTTAATGTATTGTGCTGGGGTAGGGGCACTTTCCAGCACCACAAGACTGCATTGAAGGGTTCATTTGGTGTCCTCCATGAACACACCAGTTTGAGCCAGTTCAGGAACCCTTGGTTCCAGCTCTGGCTGAAACTAGACAAAGGACAGGTAAGTATTCTCCCCTCTGTCCAGCCCCTCCTCTGAGAGGGGTCCCTGAATCGTTTCAACCATTTCCATGGGTATTTAGGGGCTCCCCATGGGTGGGTCCTCAGATTTGATGTGGAACAAGACTCACCTCTGAAACCAAAACACTCTTCAACCATTTGGAAACTTGGACTTCGCTGGACTTCGCCTGGAACCGAGAATGCTTCAATGAAGGCTCCTACTGCTCCTGGTCTTGCTGTTCTGCAAGTATTCTGCCTCGTCTACGTCTGTACTTTTCTCAGGATCTCCAGGAACATGTGGGCATCAAGGACATCCAGAGTAATCTCCCTTGGAGTGAAGGAGTCACAACTGACCAGTCTGCTGCTCCTGTCATCCTATGGACTTCCTGAGGCTTCGCAACACAGGTGGTGGATCTGTTGCTCCCTTGAAGCCTGACCTGTCTTCCCTGCACTTTGTAGGGCAGTGTCCCTCGTCGGATCTGCTGGGTCCAAACCCCTGTGCACCACATCCACATGCAGTTGCAAAGGCTTGTTGGCTCTGCACTCCAGAGACCTTCAGGCTACAAAAAGCTCAAGCCTCCAGCATCTCATCCCTCGAAGATCAGTGTCCTCCCTGCATCCCTTGCATCATGGGCCTACATCTTTGGTGAGCTACCTTAGGTCCTCTTGTGACTCCTGTGCCTTCGGTCCATAGCTCCTCTCGAGGGTCTTCTTTTGCTTTGGTGGGTTCTCCTGCTTGATCGGGGACTGCCCTGACTCTCCTGCACGTGGTGAGTCCCCTTGGATCTTGTTGGTCCCAACAATTGCATCTTTTCGTCTTCAATGACGAATGCGCCTACCAAGACTTGTTGGTGCTTCAGCCAGGCACCGACTACCTGGACACCGACATCCGATGTGGGAAAGCTCATGTACAGCTCCATGTCTTCCATAGCATCGCCGGATCCCCACAGCTGCAGTAAACAAGGTCCTTATGAAGCCTTGTGAACTTCCTGCCAAGGGTGGGTATTGTGCTTCAGTGCCTCCTGGTCACTTCAGAGTGGCATAGACTTTGTCTCCTCTGCTTCCAGGTGCTCCTCTTCAAGAATCCATCACTGGATTCCCCCGGACATCTTGGCAGACTTCTCCAGAGGCCATTCTTCCTGAGTCGCCCAATGTCTTCTACGAGACGGTCCGACATCACTTCACCCCTAGGCACCCGACTTCCCTGATGCAGGTAACTTGGTTCCTGGGGCATCCATGGGAGGGCTGGCTCTCCAACCTTTGTCCTCCAAAAGGTTTCTTCAGGGTCTTCTGGGAGGGTTTCTTTTTCGTTAAAACTGCAACAGCGACTTCTTCATTGACTTCCATTGAACACGCAGCTGTGTTTCCACTCAGCACACAACCTCCTTGGGATTCCTGGGTACATACCTTGGGTGGTTCCTGGTTCTCCAAGCTCTTCTGAGTTCTTTGGTCCAAGTCCCGTTCTTCTTTGTAGTTCGCATTCCACTCATTTAGTATATGGTTTGGTCTCCCCCTGGAGACCAGTATATATTTGTGCTACTTACCTGATTTCTTTGAAGTATTCTTATGTTTATTGTTGATATTACCGGATAGGAGAAATGCCAAGTGATAATGATTGTGTTGTGTTAATAAATAGACTAATTTTTCAAAAACACTGTGTGGTTCTTTCTCATCTAATCTACACTCTTGATTAAATGTAGTAAAACAAGCTGCTTTACACTCCTTTAAGATAAGCCTGAACGTTGCTCTCCACAGCTACCCCTTTGAGAGCTTTTAAGGTTATCAAAGACCACTAAAATCACTATAAGGGTTGCCTGGATTAGTGAAAGGAGCATCACTCCTTTAAGTGTGCAGCCAGCCTCCTACACAAAAGTGGTAACATATCACAGCCATGCAACTACTGCAGAATTGATTTAATTGATAATGAGGCAAAATATTTTGCTAGCCGCTTATAAAAAGATTTAAATAGCTGGGCGTAAGGGGGTGGGAAATTCCCCTGTAACCAATGATGCTTCAGGCCAAAAAACTACTACTCTAAATTTGGCATTTATTGATCTGCTAGTGGAAAAGTCAATTCAAGTTGCTCTCGTTTTTATATCTGCCTTGTAAACTTTAAGATTGCCTTTGATCAGATCCCCAGAGCCAAACTTTGGTCCAAGTTGCAACTCTGGCGTCTCCATTTAACCCTGCTGATGTTTGAGGTCTTGCGGGCAAGGCATTAAGGGAGTAGCGGCACATGTGCACTAATTTGGAGGTTAATCATTATTACTGGGCGGACTAGACGAAGTGTATGAGGGAATAACTTTGATAGTGATGGTGTGGTTTCAAGTTGTACCAAGATGTTGTGCGATGCGTTGTCTCGTGCCATGTGTTTGGGACTGAACAAGGAGGTTTTGGATGCTGTTGTTCAGAGGGATGTGATGGCATTTGTCATCCCAGGTAGTGATCGCTAATGTTCTTTCGAGTTTGTCTGTTACCAAAATGTGAATTGTTAATACATTTTACTTTAGTGCATTAACTATTAGCATAAAGTACGTAATATTAGCAACAATCGAAAATATTTAAAAAGTGGATCTAAGTGTAGCAGCACATGCTCTGATTTGCAATGAACCAGCCCCTTCGGTAAACCTGCCTAGCCTGGCAAGAGATCCTCGTAAAGGGCTATGAAGCAGGAGCAGCCGGCACACCCAGCCATTAGCAGGAAATAATGAGTGTAAAGAGAAAGTGGAACAAGTAAATGATCAGACAAGAGCGCTCCATTTATGACACACAAGCATTCCTTAAACCTGTTTATCCTGTTCCTAGTTACACATCCATTGACGAATAGAAAGAAATGCTTCCAAGACCAGAAAGCTCTCGGCAGGAACAATGCTCAATCAGATATGGCATCTCTGGGCACACGCCAGCCAAGCCACTCCTTGGCAATTGAATGGCCCTTTCAGAAACCTCCACTGCCGTTCCCAAACTCAAGGCACATCAGCTTTCTAACTCATGCCTGTGGTTGTCTCAGCAGAGCAGAAACAAAACGCCCAGAGATATGAGGGCTAACACAAGGAGACTCAGCAAGTGACAGTCAAATAAATCTACAGCAGCAACGAAAGGCCCGACTTTAGGGCCCGTAGTAGGTGCGACGACAAAAAAAAACAAGCATTGGCATAGCCAATAGGTCTCGACTTTGGGACCTTATAAGTGTTTAGCCATGCAACAGTTGCATAACTAAATACTTATAAGGTCCCAAAAGCGAGACCTATTGGCAATGCCAAGCGGCCGTGCGGCCGCGAAAATGAAAGTGATCCAGATCACGATCAAACATCAAAGCGGCCGTGCGGCCGCGAAAGTGAAAGCAATCGCGGTAAAGTGCGGCGCGCGCGCCCGCGCACATGCACTGTAGCTCTAGGCTGGCCTGGTAGCACTTTTTGGAGCCCTCTCAATAAGTCTCGCCAGACCAGCGCATGCGCTGGGTCAGGCGAGACCTAATCAAGAGGCCGTGCTCCAAGTTCAGGACAACTCATCCGATATGTGCACTGTTGAGAAAAAGACTTCAAGACCTCAGACGCCACAAAAGTTAGAACCAGGGTCTCAGATGCCTTCTCTCTTCCATCACTCCATAACTAAAGACCACCTGGGACTGGAGGAGCAGCCTGTGGACCCACTCCATGTGAATGAATGGGTGAATAAATAAGCGACTGAGATGCATAAGTAAAGCACACTGTTACCCCCAAAGGCGTCCTGCGGCTGGTGAGGGGAAAGGCGTTCTGGGAAATGGCAGAAGCTAACATTTTGAAGCAAGGCACATAGGTTAGTCAGTGGGATTCAAGGGTGTGAATCACAAATTTCCCAACTGAAAAGGCAGAGTTGCAGGATGGAGGGGTGAGACAACCAAGGTTTGTGTAGGAAAGTAGGATCTGCTTCTTATGGTTACCCCCCACTTTTTGCTAAATGTGATACTGTTTTTCAGGACCCCATTCTTTCTGCTTCTCCCTAAACTGTTATGTTATGTACTTTGGTACACTCCAGTTTGGATACTGGGATACCCTTGTCAGTCCCTAGTATATGGTATCCATGTACCCAGGGCATAGGTACCCCAGAGGCCTCCCATGGGCTGAAGCATGCATTATGCCACCCATGAGAGGCCATGCAAAATGGAACCTACAACCTGTGTAAGTTGGTGCATACACCACTTACTTAAGATTTAGGTTTACCATATCTAAGGGTCACTACACTTAAAGCCTATAAGTCACCCCTATAGCAGGCCGTAACAATTCTAAAGGCAGGGTGCTTGGTTCTAAGTGAGAGGGTGTCACTGCATGACCAGAACACCCTACGGAGTCTATTCTCCCAGGTTGTTAGTGCAGCAGACAATTAAGACATATAGATTGGCGTTATGCGACCGCGTGATGACCAACTCTACAACGACTAAAAGCAACCCTATCGTGTTTGGTGTCAAACATTGTTGAATCATACCCTAACACCGGTAACCAGTGTAGGAGGTATGATTCCACCCTTCAGAAGTGAGCTTCGTTGGGTACCTGGTGTTCTCGGTACCAGCCTTTGAGTCCCGGGCAGCACAAAATGGTTGCTGCCGACCAGAGGCAAGTTTCTGCCCTCCTGCTGCTGAGCCAAGCTAGAGCTAGAGGAAGGTGGAACAATAGGCATCCTGCAACAGGGAGGTGTGACCACCTCCCAGACAGGATATAGTGCATTAGGGCTGGGTGGGTGCACTTGCCAGCAACAGAATTCTGCTTGAGAGGCATATATGGTGTCCCTGTGCATAGTCCACTTCAAACTAGTCCTGGAAGTCGTTGGCTCCTACTCTGGGGCATAACTGGACAAAGGACATGAGAGTAACCTTCCCACTGTCCAGACCCTCCCCTTGGAGGGTCCCCTGAATCTGTCCAACCCTCTCCTGTGGGTACAAAAGGGCTTACCTGGCTGTGGGACCCTAGATTTGACGTGAACAAGATTCTGAACCAGAAACCACTGAACTTCGACCGTTTGGACACTCTGGACTTCGCTGGACTTTGTTTGGGCCCGACTTCCTCTCCTTCTCAGTCTGAAGCATCGTCTGTGCATGTGCACCATACAGGCTCTGTGCAGGACCTGTGGAGCATCAAGTACAACTGAAGATATCTCCCTTGGAGTTAAGGAGTCACTTCCCGGCATCCACAGGCACCACATCACGACTGACCAGTCTGCCACTCCTGAGCTCCTATGAACTCCGAAGGCTCCAGCAACACAAGAGGTGGGTTTCTATATCCCTCAAGGTCTCAGCTGCCCTTGTACCAAGTCGGAGGCCAGAATCCCTTGTGTGAGTTATAGTACCTGTACTCCTGTGTACCACATTTATTTGCAAGTGCATATGCTTGTTGGCGTTTCCCAAGCAAGTGCACTGGGCCATGCAAGTCAAGTCAAAAAGCTTTTATTCGGTTAGTATAAATACAACCATATAAGCTGAACACACATAATAATATACAATAAAAATTTATGACACATATTTGACTTAATTACAATCTAATGACAGATCACTGAACCGGGACCAGTATCTCGCACGGAGTGATAAAGCACCACACATAAATACACATCGATAAAATAAAATAAAATCCGACAGATGTCGCTAATAAGTAAATAGATGTTGCAAGGTAAACTTGGAATCAAACGGAATTATAAACTCCACTTTGCTAATAAAGTGATATGTGCATAGTACAAAATTTAGGCATTCATATTTACATTAGTATATTATTACTCAAGGAACAAGAATTCCGTAATTTAGGAATCATTCCATACCAGAAATAAAGTGACGTGTGCCTAAGTATAAAATCCATGACATGGTAGAAGACACCCCCATGCCATAGTAAAAACTAATGCACAAGTTCAAACGTAACAGGATAACCTTACACATGTTATTACAACAATGTGTAAGATAGCATGTAAAAACATAAAACTATCTAGAGCACCATCATACAATCATAGTAAACTTATACACATCTGCATGATAGCCATTATAGAACGCATTTCTCATAATCATAAAATTAGGGATTTCCTGGCAGCTCTACACTTCAAAATAAAAGATGCAACATAGAAGCAGACGTCTGGGCTTTGAAGGGAACATAATAAGTTCATAGCGTCTGCTGTTAAACGGATATTATATTTTAAAAGGATAGGTTTCAAATAAAACTTCCTTAAGAAAACATAAAACTTGCAGAATAGCAGGAAATGGCAACAACTTTGTTTAGAGATGTTATCACAAGGGCAGTTTGAATTGGAACCTGCCCCTATAACAGGGAAGGATACTAGATGATGTACAATGCCCAGTCTTAAGCGTACTAATACAAATCGGTGCGATTTATTAGTCACATCCACCAAGTACGACTGAAGCCCACTCTTAAGGCTAAGCTGCCTATAAAATACAAAAGTTTTTTGGGTCCGAAGTTGTTGACTTCTTTCTTTCATCTTATACAATATAAAAGTGTCTTTAATTTCCTTCTTTGAAAGAGGTATTATATACTCTGAATGAATATTAATTCCAAACAAAGTATTATACCAAAAAATGATATAATTTAACCACGGAATACGATGACATAGATCTAACTTAAGGCAGTCTTTAATTACAGACTGTGTGAACGCAGTTTCCTTTTTATGCCATATTGCACGCCATAGTAATAGGGGGCGTACTGCAGCCAAATCAGAAATATATTTAAGGCCAGTTTCCTGATGAATCAAGTCTGTGGAAGCTGCAGCCGGGACACATAGCAGTCGTTTAAGGAAACTGTTTTCATTTATCTGGAGTTGGGCAGTAGAGGAATAACCCCATAATCCAGCTCCATATAAAGCTGAAGAGACACATCTCGCATTATATATGGTGACCATGTCCTTTATTCTATGGTCCCCTATTTTTGTTGCAAAACGAAAAATACCATTAGAATTCCTTTTTACTTTATGTCCAATATTTACTTGCTCGTTAGTCCATTTGCCGTTACCATCAAAATTAATGGGCCATGCATAGCCTCAACCTCTGGCCTTATTTCCTACCGTGTACTCTGGCCTCCTCACACGAGTGCTCCGTGGGCTGCTGTTTGGTGAAATCGCTCAAGGTCCTCTTGCGACTCCTGTGCCTCCGGCAAGTGGGTTCATTTGAGGGTCAGCTTTGCTTTCTCTGGGCTCCCCTGCTTGCTCTAGGCTTGCTCTGACTCCCCTGAGTTTGGTGAGTCTCCTGGACCTTGCTGGTCTGACAGGTAACTTCTTAGACCTTCTGCGTGGGTTGCCGTTGCCAAGGCTTGCTGGTACTCCCGCCAAACCCCGACCCCACAACACTCAACATCCTTCATGGGACAGCTCATATCTGGTTCCTGGCTGTCCTTGACACCTCCTGGTCCCCGTAGCTGCAGAGTCAAGCACTCCATCAACGCACCTGAAGTACCCGACATCAGGGAACATTCGTCTACCGAGCCCCTGGTCACTCCTGAGTGACCCAGACTCTGTCCCCTCTGCTTTCAGGTACTCTTCAACAAGAATCCACCTTTGGATTTCAACTGACACTTTTCTTCCTTCCAGCAGCGGCTCTTCTTCAAAGTTCTCCAATGAAATCGACTGCGATTTCCGACATCACTTCAGACCTATGCACCTGGCTCTCTTGTGAGAGGTAACTCTAGTACTATGGTATCCACGGGTGTCTGGCTCTCCCACCTCCTAACTTTCACGGGGTTTCTTCGAAGTCACTGGGAAGTGTCCTCAAACTTTAAAACTTCAACCGTGGCTTCCCCATAGAATTGTACATAGAACGCAGTCGTGTTCCCACACTGCACCCGTCCTCCGTGGGGTCCCTACTTACTCACATTGGGTGGTTCTTTGGGGTCCAAGCGATTCTACATCCTCTAGATACTGTCTTGACTCTAGTCTTGGTTCATATACCACTATTTTAGTGTATGGTCTGGTCTTCCCCTGGAGCCCACTGTGTATTAGTGCTATTTACTATTATTTCTGTGCTACAGTATTGTGTGCTTTGTGATAATCTCCATGTAGGAGATACTGTGTCGTACTAGAGAGTGTTATATTAATAAATAAATAAAATTCTAACTAGTGTGTGGTTCTCCTTTTATTTAACCAATACTATAAGGATGCATTCTGGTAAAACAAGCTGCATAACATTCCTTCAAGACTAAGCCTGAAGCTGCTCTCCACAGCTACCACTTGGATAGCTTGCTAAGGTTATCTTGGACCTCTTAAATCACCATAGGGTTGTTTGGACTGGTGCAAGGTGCCCACTTTAATTAGTGGGCAGCATACGATGGGTTGGATTGCAACTCAGAGCGATTGCCACTAGTTAGACTATTTGCAAGAATTCATCCCATCACCTTTTGGGTGTTTGATTGCCAGTAGTATGCCTAGACACCGGAGGCTGCACACCTTTCCAAGCCTACTACTGCCAATGCTTGTGAATTCCAAAAAGTAGTACATTTGCACTCATTCATGGAGTACTTCTCTGGTTGCAGATTCACTATGTTATTGCTAAACCTGTTGCTATATATATATATATTCCCCCGTTATAGTTACTGTAGGCAACTATAACTCACGCGACCGTAATCCTCTGCTGATGCTAATACTGTATTTAGACACTTATTTGCCCATGTCTTCTTCCATTAAATTTTAGCTATAAATATATTACAAATATTTTTTTTTCATAAAGACACATATGTCATCAGCAGAGGATTACGGTCGCGTGAGTTATAGTTGCCTACAGTAACTATAACGGGGGAATTTCATTGGTTTTTTATCAGTAAAATTTCCAGCTAACTATAACATGTGTGAAACCTATGGTTTTTTCAGTGAATTTGCAAGGTTTTTTAAATGCTAACTCCTAACTATAACGTGTGTGAAACCCATGGTTTTTTCAGTGAATTTGTACGGTTTTTTAAATGCAAATTTTTTTTTGACATTTTTTGTAAACCTTTGTATAAAATAATATATGTACTATATCCTGCATTATGGAAAGGTTTTTTTTTTTTTTGCATTTTTTTCCGTGCGCGTACGGTAAGCTGACGGTACGCGCTTCGTACGTCATAAGTACGGTGCGCGTACGTAATAGGATACGCGTACCGCAAGCTGACGCTACGTGCTCAGCACGTCATAAGTACAGCGCGCCTACGTGATACGTGCGTGACGTACGCGTACACGCGGAAGCAACGTCGCGGTTACGCAGGGGCGTGTAATGCGCATGCGCGAGTGCATCTGACGTACGCGCTCCGAAAGCGCTCCGTAAGCGTCACGTTTGCGCATGCGCACTTGTTTACGAGCGCGTACCGTGAGCTTACGGAGCGCGCACGGTAGGTCATGTGATCCACAAAGAACACTTTTCATTGGTTGAAATTACTTTCAGTTCCAGAAACTTCCCACACCACACCCATTCCCCTCATTACTGCTTGAAAGAACACTTTTCATTGGTTGAAACTACTTTCAGTTCCAGAATCTTCCCACACCACACCCATTCCCCTCATTACTGCTTGTGATTCTCTAGGAGCAGGAGCTGAATTGTCTTTGGGATACAATGGCAGAACAGCAGACCTCTTCTGAGAGTGAGGCTAGCAGCACCACCATCATCCAGAGAAGGAGGAAACAGAAGACTTCTTTTGTATGGGAGTATTTCACTTTTCCAGAGGGGGAGAAAAAGGTCAATGCTGCACTGGTCACTTGCACACTTTGTGACCGTGTTTTATCAAGAGGAAATCCTAGGAAAAAGTATTCCTTTGGAAATCACTCTATGATGAGACACCTTAGGGATAGACATCCCAGGACCTTTGCTCGACATACAGGAGAAAACTCTTCAGTAAGTCACCAGAGCCCAGCCTAAGAAGCTCAGCCGAGTACATCATCGGCAGCTCAGCTGAGCCCTTCCTCTGAGGTGGGAGCATCACCTTCTTCTGCTCCTCTGGACATTAACCCTCGATTTCGGAGGGTTTCAATGAGGTGTACAACATGTTGTGGTCTTATTGTTTTTGGGGAGACCAGTGTTTCCCTTATTAACAATAAGATAGACCAGCACGTTTGTAGACGCTCATAATATTCCCATTCTTTCTTTCCTCCATCCCTCTATGAACCCAACGGCTCTTTTAAGAGCCAACCTTACCTCACAATTTTGTTTTGTTTTTTAAGCTTTCCTTTTTGAAAATTTTTTTTTGCCGTGCGCGCACGGTACGCGTAATTACGCGAAGTTCGCGGAATTTCTCCGTTTACGCCGTGCGCGTACGCTGCGCGCATTCGGCGATTTTTTCAAAAAAATTCATTTTTTGCCCTTGGGGGTCCTTCTGAGACCCCCTGACAAAGGCTAGGGGGTCAGGAACTGTCCAGCCTGCCCCCTTTTCACGTTATCCACCTTTGTTTTACACCCTCTCAGACTGCGAGAGAGAAAATGGCGGCCGCCACTTCTTGGTTTCGACCGATTCGAATGTTTACTAAGATCTAACAGCCAATCAGAATCGCGCTCGCGCACGGCAGCGTGCGCGTACGGTAAGCGCACCGTAAGCTTACCGTAAGCGCACCGTAAGCTGCCACAGATATATATTGATTTAAATGCTATTTACTCAGGAACTACTGAACAGATTTACGCCAAACCTACAAAAGGCACTTCCTTGACCTGAGGACTACCTCTCTGCCAAATTTCAAGTAATTCTGTTCAGCCGTTCGGGCTGTAGCTGTGTCTAAAGGTCCTATGGAAAAATGCATGGGAAAAACGCGTTTTGGGACCCCCCTTTTATCTCAGCACCCGCTTGACGAATCCCCCTAGACTTTCAGGGTAGGAGCGGAGCATAGCGCCCCACCTATTTTGAAAAATTCGCGAGGATTCGTTAACCGGCGCCAAAGTTATTCAAAATAGAATGTTGCGGATTTCCTATGGAAACGTGGTCCTAACTATAACTATCTACTGGCGACCGCCAGTAGATAATATATATATATATATATTTAAGTTTCCACCCAAAAAATGAACAAGTTAAAATTTCTCTTAGTGAAATGAGAACAATTAGAAAAAACAACACAGACAAAGCGGACCCGACTCTGGGCTCCTTGACCCAACTATCTTGCCAAGACTGCATGTTGGGGTATCCTAGCCCAAACACCCACCTGTAGCTACACTCCTTCCTGTCCCACCTGGGCCTTGTATTTCTCCCTGGGAACTCATGACTACAGTCATGTTCAACACAACAGCCTGGAGCCCCTTCTCTGAGATCATTTATTTTAAATGTACTTTCACTGCATGCACTCTTCTTAATGTCTGCTGCGAGAAACCTTGATGGTAGAGCTGCCAGATCGGTACATGTAGGCAGGGCTGCATATTTCCATCCCCGCCTTTTAAGGATCATTTTATCAAGTGACGGATGGCCCCACGTACTAAGGCAGAGTTGTAAATCGAGGTGGGCATCAGCAAATTAATAGGGTGAGCCAAGCCAAAGCCAAGCCAATTGTCTGGCCTTGCTCGAAGAATGCATACATGAGCCAAGCTATGAAAACGTTTGGCGTGTATATCATGCACGAAACATAATGTAATAACATGATACAGTCTCTTTTAAATTAAAAAAGTGTCTTTCTTTACCATGCGGAAGTGTTTCACTTCAGTACATCAGATTATATCATGCAGAGACAAATGTAAGTTAAAAGTGATAATCTTTAAACATGAATTTAGAAACATTTATGGCTCGCCCTCAAATGACAGTCCATTAGTGTACTAAAAGGCAAGTCAGTGGTCATGTAAACCCTAAACGTGGCCTAGATTCTTATTATAGATGGACAACGTTATAGTCTATTAAATCAAATGTAACATGTGTTTGTACATCACCCATCCTGAAATCATGTATTTGAATGTGAGCTCATATGTGATTATAAAGAAAAGGGAGGCTTTGTGAAATAAACTGTTTGCTTAGGATGCGACAATTTGGAAAAGCAGGGAAGCTGGTATTGATTCCAGATTATCTGGTTTCACATTTTAAAATTCAGCCACCAAATGTATATCTCAGTCTCTCCCCTGTTTTACATCAAAAGGCACGGATTTATTTGTCTTTTATTCTTGGCAGAAAAACCAAGGCAGACATAGCAGACCTGACTTTGGGCACCGGTCCCAACTGCAAAGCCAAGAATATCTTTATGTGAGGAATGTGTCATACCAAATACCCACCCTGAAGCTATGCTCCTGTTTAAAAGCTAGCATTGCTGTAACAGACAGGTTGTCACTAGTTTCTTTAAAAAAAAGAGGGCGTGAATGAAACTGGGAAGAGAATTCCATGTTTTAGCAGTAAGAGGGAGCATTCTCCCAGTTGACTCCTTCTGACCCTGGGACCTTGAAGAATGAAGGAAGATGCAGACTGGAGTAGGCAGGGGAAAACTGGGGCCAAGTTGAAGGTAATCTTTGTATCTGAGGAACAGTGCTTTGAAAATCACCCGTTTCCTAATATGGAGACAATGAAGGTACCTCAGAGGTGGAGAGGCCTAGTGAACCAGCATTATGTTCAGAATAAGGCAGGCAATAGGGTTTGGAATAACCTTGAGTTGTGGAACAAATAGGCAGGCCCAGATAAAGGGGGTTGGCATAATTCAATCTCAATTATATGAGAATGTGGACAACAGATTATCAAAGAAATAGGGAGAAAAGGAAGCATTTTCATGAGTATTATAAGGAGAAGAATGCAGATAGATGCTATGTAACTGGTTTGAATTTTAAAAGAAATGTCAGAAACCGGTCCTAGGAAGCTTGATTCCGGTCCAGGGAAGGCATGGATTGGCAGTTCGGGCTGGACTGTTCCCATGAGGCACAGGGTCAGACTGATTTGCATATGGCCATGTCTGAACTGGGGTGGCAGAGTGGGCTAAAGAACGGTGATGGATCAAACCCAGATCTGTTGACTGGGTGTGAGTGTTTGATTGGTTCTGACGCTCCGTCCATCACCACCCCCTTTTGTACTGCTTTGTTCGCCATAAGTTGGCAGGGTATGCTCAGACGCGAGTCCCTTGCTCACTTTGCCACTGGATTCAAGCAAGCCTGGCTGAAGACGGCTGATATAAAACTAAAGTGGCCGAGGTCAGAACAGAACTCGCTATACCAAATCAGACAGGAGAGGGTGCCAGCAGATGGACCCTCCACCTCCCCAAATGTATATGAGGACCAGGAACCAACAGCACTGGAAGAATTGACAAACAGTCCCAGAACGGACACCATGCCTATCTTCAATATCTCTACACACATGTTGAGGTCAGATGAAATAGCTATTCTTAGTAGAGGGTTGTCCTGTGTACCAAACACCTATTGTAACAAGTTCAAACTCACTCAGGACATTTTTTCCTTTTTTAGGAAAATTCGTCTTAAAAAATTCTTCTCAGGCAGAGAAGAGGGAGATGCAGATGAAAATCTCTCAGGATGTAAACCTAAATCGACCTTTACCCCCACCCTGGAAATGGTAGGCCCTGAGGTGTCTATTTTTGAGAAATCCGTTCTTAATGACCTCAACAAGCTAACTGGACACAATTATAACAGCAAGCCCAACTTGTCGGTTACAGAAAGAACTGCTCTTCATAAACTTCAAAATACCTCTGATCTCACTATAAAACCTTGTGATAAAGGAGGGGGCATAGTCCTTATGGACACTGAAAAATATGAGGAAACAATACATCAAATGTTAGCCGTGGTTGAACATTACAGACCCATAAACTCAGGGGCGATTACTAAATTGAAAGAACTAATTGACCACGTAACTAGTAAAGCTTACGAAGAAGATACTATCTGTGAGAAAGAATATTTGTTTCTGAATAAAACCAACACAGTAGTTCCAGCACTATATGGTGTGCCTAAAACACACAAAAACACTATAGACCCACCATTACGTCCAATAGTATCCTCCATAAATTCCTCTACCGAACCCCTGTCCAAGTACGTGGATGCGTTTCTGTGCCCATTAACAACCAAGTATAAATCTTATATCAAAGACACAGGGGACATTATAAACAAATTGGAACATGTGCCATATGACCCCAATTGTGAGATTCTAGTTACGCTAGATATCGAAGCATTGTACACTAACATACCACAACAACAAGCAGTAGAAGCAGTTAGGACCCTCCTAGAGAGAACACCAGGAGAGAGGCCTGACGCCTTTATAGCGGAATGTTTAGAAATAGTACTAAAAAATAACTACTTCGATTTTAAAGGGAACCTATATCATCAAGTCAAAGGGACCAGTATGGGGGCGTCTTGTGCCCCTAGTGTAGCCAACATATACATGGGTGAATATGAACTGAAACATATTTTCAATGAAATGGCACCGTTTTATGAAAATGTCCACAGATGGCACAGATTTATTGATGACATCTTCTTTATTTGGCGAGGAGATGAAGAAACATTGACAACTTTCATTAACTGGCTGAATGCTAGTGATGAGAATCTGAAATTCACCTGCCATAGAAGCACCACATCTGTAGAATTCTTGGATATTATCATTAAGGCAGAATTGGGTGAAATCTCTGTCAATTGTTTTAGGAAACCTACATCTGAGAATACCATTTTATCGCACACCAGCTACCACCCGAATTGTCAAAAAGACTCCATTCCCTTCGGGGAGTTTTTGCGAATCAGACGCAATTGTTCTAACATCAGGGACTATGATATAAATGGGGAAGACCTCAAACAGAGATTGTTATTACGTGGCTACCCTAAACGTCTGATCAGATCAGCCTACAAGAGGGCACGTTATTACAACTGCGATGCTTTACTAGCAGGGAGTACACGTTCCAAAAATGCCAGAATGGTTTGTGTTATAAACCATTCGACTCTGAATTTCAAGGTCAAAAAGATTTTGGATAAAAACTGGCATATTTTGAATATGAATGAGGAGCAGGAGACCATCCAGAAACCCATTCTTGCATATCGTAGAAACAGGAATCTTAAAGATGGCCTAGTTCATACGAGGCACAGGCACAATCCATCCAGCATACAAACCACCTTGGTGGGACCTCCCATTTTGGGGAACCACAAATGTGGAACATGCATTGCATGTGACAGTGCCATAGTTACTGAAATCTGGAACTACCGTGGCAAGAAAGGGAAACTACGAGACTTTACCAACTGTAGGAGTCAGAATCTTGTTTACCTTATCCTGTGTCCTTGTTCCTTGGGATATGTGGGAGAGACAGGTCGCGAGTTTAGAACTCGCTATAGTGAACACAGATCGTCAATTAAGACACGAAAATTATCGTGCCCAATGGTCCAACATTGCATTGATCTCAAACACAACGAAAATGAATTGAGGTGGCTGATTCTGGAAAAGGTAAGACACATCCCAGGCAAAGACATAAAAGAGGTCCGGAAAGCACGAGAAACTTAATGGATTTATACCCTGGATACGGTTAAGATCGGTCTAAATGAGGAAATAGTGTGGCACACGAGATGATGTATAGCAATTATGACTACACATCATTGGTATGTTGTTTCCGTGACCTCTCCGTATCATCTATCTGAGACTCAATCCGGCATTATATACTATTATGATAATTGCTATTATTTCCAACAATACCCTGTCTATTATCTTACTAGTAGCACTATATCATCCTTATGTCAAGTCCCTTATCTGATGCTATAATAAAACAAGTACATTTTTGAGTGATGTGAATCTCACGATTCACTAACAAGTATTGTATCTAACAACCTCTTGAAAATATCGTATAGTATACAAAAGAGTACTATCCACTGATGGATACAACGCCTTTACCTACACTATATCCATGACATCCCATTTAGATGGGACCTTGATCATGGATACGATTTTTCATCAGACTTAGTTGGCCCCATTACCAATGGCGTTATACCACTGTACAGTCGTCCCAAGCGGGCGTAGAAACCCAGTTATATGGTTGTATTACATAGGGACTCTCGGTATAGACATAGTTGCCCTCCCTAGCAAGGTAGACACAGTGTACATTATGTTGTACCATAGTATTTTCATCCCCACTATGGTGTCAATGACACTCATGACACCTCGATCACTAAGTAGCGTTTCTCTTCCTGTATCTTCCCTTTCTTTGGGGATAAGAAACGACAACAGTCACAGTACTCGAATATTGCATACTCCTTTGTAGGTGGCACCGCATTTTGTAAATCTAGATACAAGGATTCCGAATTATGAACATTTTCTCTCAAATGAGGCTAGTACTATTCTCTTCATACTTTGGTCACTCTTTACCCGTTCCAAGATGGCGCCAGCGTTTTTAAAACATGGGTGAGCTTACATCCATACCTCACATGCCATGCTTAATATCCAGGATATAATAATCTTTGGAAAAAAATGTTTTGACCGGGGATACCCCTGATAGATAAGGTATATACACACATATACACTTATCTTTTTTAGAGGTAGACAATACACATGGTACTCGACCTTTTAACATTCATTCAAAGATGGCGCCGCAGATTCCAGACCTATGAAGGTAAACATAGAGTGGGCCGACGCATAGGTGATGACGCCATGGCGCCTCACAGCTGTTTCGCATTAGAGATGACTCGTAAGTTCCGTTTAGGACATAAATAGGCAGAGAAAATCACCGCGTATCTGCAGAATTGTCACAACGCGAGGGCATGCCGGTTGTGTGAAACTCTCCATTCTCCGAAGGTAAAGCGCATGTCGGCGGTACTTCGTACTTTGTAGTTGCATATATTGTAATACAGGAACTAGTTAATATTGGATACCCTCTAAAAAAAATTATTTTTCATTATGCATTGGGGGAAGAATAATCTTGAAAATAATGCCTGTAGACCGGGTACGCATAATATCAGTTCTCCAATCTATGTGGGAATACTATTGGATATCCCCGATGCAACACTGGGAGGAGTCCAAAACTAACTAATAGATTTAATAGTAAATATAGAGCACTCCCCCGTGACAGGCCACCAGACAGTATCTACGGCTTAACGATGATGGGGACCGACAAGCTCTCATGAGAACAGAGTAGCTAGAGCTCATTTGTCTTGTGTATCATAGTACATCTTATTATAAGCCATATATTTGTAGCTGGAGCAATTACAAGTTAATGTATGCCTTTTATGAAGAGATCACTTTGCTAGCCCCTTGTGTGGTCATCATATTCTGAATATATCTCTTTAAAAATATTTTCTTCCTTTTGTAACTTTAAAAACATTTTTTTTGCATTACCACTAGGGTCACCCCAAAGGAGGGAACCATCTACTCTTATGAATAGGCCTTAAACGTCGTGGTCCCAAAAAAGGAAATAAAGGATAGATCACAAGGAGAAACCAAAAGACATATATGTGGCAAAGTAGGTTATCTAAAATATATTAATTTTCCTTTTATATAAAAAAATAAGTACTTTCTGAATCGCTACATGCATGATACTGAATAGTGACAAGTATTGACAACTATTTTTCTTGTTATATTTATTTTCCTTATATGCAGTGATTAGATGATAACACGAAGCATGGCACCCTAATCTGCATTCTTAGAGCTATGCTGCAGAGCACTCAGGCTGTGATAAGATAATTCCATCACATTTTGATATCACTGAGCAGTATGAAAGGTAAATATACGTACATGTGGGATTTGAATATATTAGGTACTAATATAATCTCTTAGACACATCTCTGACTCTTTTTTACAACTATATGTGCAAAGCCTAATCGCTGGCCATGTGCTCTTCTCATAGCCGTGCGCAGAGCCAGACAGTAGCGGTTGGCATATGAATGTAACTACAGAAAGTGTCATAAGCACTTGCAGTTATCCACACAGCAATACAAAACGGGTAGGAATAATCATTATGAATTTTCCCTTCTAGTCAGTTCCCTCTGTGGCATGCCTGTCATGATTTGTGAGAAAAAAATATATATAGGAGGGTTTCAATGACTTGACAGACATTACATGTCTATCAGTATTCTTTCTTATATGCGTAGTTTTTCACTTTCTGATTGTGACCTAAAATTACCTGCCTCTACATCAGGTGCTGTCTATGTATTTCTATTCACTCTTTGGATGTTTTTCTATGGATGTGGGTCTACTTTACTCTCTGAGAACTCCCCCAAGCGGCACATTTGCAACTTTGTGTCATGGTTCCGCGAGCCGCCCGCCACTCGAGGAGGAGGGTTAGCAGTCTAGTTCTTGCGGGACGACAACGGAAGGCCGAAAGACTCACTTCCGGTTGGTCGCGCATAATAGCCGGGAACTCTGGCTACTGACCGCTTTGAATTCAGGTCATCGCCGCGGATGGAGAGACGCCACTCCGGAGAAGACGAGTAACCGCCGACGGAAGGACGCGGCTGCGGACAACAAACGGTACAGGTACTGTCTTCAACCAAAGGCGCTTCAAGGATAGGAGAACAGCGGTCTTTGCCGTCTCAACCCGTAACGCATTGCTTTCCACGGCACACCAGAAGGAGTGCAGTGGAACGGGGGTTCTTACCCTCTTTATTATTTGGGCAGGAGCGCTGGTTTTGTTCACATAATTTTGGTTCCTACGTTGACCCAGCAGGATTGGGCTCTTTATCATTTGCGCAGGAGCCCTGGTTTTGTTCACACAATTTTGGTTCCTACGTTGACCCAGCAGGATTGGGCTCTTTATCATTTGCGCAGGAGCGCTGGTTTTGTTCACATAATTTTGGTTCCTACTCTGACCTAGCTGGATTGGGCATGTTATAATTTGCGCAGGAGCGCTGGTTTTGATTCTCTTGATTTTGAACAGAAAGCGGAGGCCAGTTACTCGCACGCCCTCACACCAGGTAAACCAGGGTCTCATAAGCACGACACGGAAAGGAGGAAGGAGAAGGAACGGGCAGAACGCTAATAGTGTTCCCTTCTTTCCCTCACAGCGTGTGTCCAGCGCCATCTAGACCTTGCGCCTATCTGGCTTCTACCCCGGGTACCCCCTTATCCTAGATGGAGCTACACCTCGACTAGGGCAAGGTGGGGAACGGGGTGGTGGTTCTTGTCGCCTCTGCAGGAACATCCCACCCAGCAGACGGTAAGTCGTGGGGGGAACTCTGACACTTTGATAGCATAAAAATAATTCTTGTTATTGATTTTGGAGAAAATGTAAGATATCTCCTGTGGGCTCCTAACAAATCAATATTACATTAGACATCTAGTAAAATAATATCCTATATTGTCTTTTCAGAAAACTTATCCCCTTCTTCTTGCCTGTTACAAAACTACTAAGTAACAGGTCTTGAAGAAGATGGCACGCAAAGAGGACTAAGTCATCGAAACGCGCGTCGGCCAGTTTGAATGACACACCCCAGCGTTCAGCACAGCATCAGAGGGTTGAGCTCTTCACCCCTGTGTGGTTCTTCTGTGCATGTTTTTTGGCTCTGGGGTGGGTAGTATGTATGTTATGGATGACAGTGATATGAATGTGAAGTGTGTAGAGGTGTAAATGGTATGGGGATTTTCTGTCTTTAGATATCCTAAATTAATGTCAATATTTGAATGTTGGTCCTAATAGATACACAAATTTTTCTCATAATTGTTATAAATCTTGCTATCTCAAATATTGTATATATGTGTAAGATTGTTATATTTTTGTACGGCTTGGATTGTTTTGTATACAAAAAAATGTTTATGTTTAAAAAAAAGGAGATGAATTTCACTCATATGCAAAAATTATGAAAAAAGAAATAAAATACAACACTAAGACACAATAACAATGTGTATATAAGGGTGTTTTGTGCTTTTCATATGTGAGCCCACATAAGCTTGATATAAAGCAATATAGGTCTCGAAGGATACTGTTTACTTTAGTTTTCTGTTCCTCTCCCCCTGTTCCCTGACCTCAAAGTATTTCTTTAGGGGGTTGCCTTATCTCATTTCAAGACGGCTGATATGCCAGAAACCGGTCCTAGGAAGCTTGTTTCCGGTCCAGGGAAGGCATGGCTTGGCAGTTCGGGCTGGACTGTTCCCATGAGGCACAGGGTCAGACTGATTTGCATATGGCCATGTCTGAACTGGGGTGGCAGGGTGGGCTAAAGAACGGTGATGGATCAAACCCAGATCTGTTGACTGGGTGTGAGTGTTTGATTGGTTCCGACGCTCCGTCCATCACCACCCCCTTTTGTACCGCTTTGTTCCCCATAAGTTGGCAGGGTATGCTCAGACGTGAGTCCCTTGCTCACTTTGCCACTGGATTCAGGCAAGCCTGGCTGAAGACGGCTGAAATGCCAGAAACCGGTCCTAGGAAGCTTGTTTCCGGTCCAGGGAAGGCATGGCTTGGCAGTTCGGGCTGGACTGTTCCCATGAGGCACAGGGTCAGACTGATTTGCATATGGCCATGTCTGAACTGGGGTGGCAGAGTGGGCTAAAGAACGGTGATGGATCAAACCCAGATCTGTTGACTGGGTGTGCGTGTTTGATTGGTTCTGATACTCTGTCCATCACCACCCCCTTTTGTAGAGATGGGTAAGATGCCAATACTTTTGGCAGTGGTGGTGGGAGTAAGAAGAAGAGCTCAAATCCGAAGCCAACAAGGGAAAGACCAAACAGAGAATTGCCAATGGAAAAAGGATCTCAGTCTTGTTGCTGTTGCATTTTAATGAGTTAATCCTCATCCAGGTAGAGAAAGCAGTTATGCATTCCGAGAACCGTTGCAGTGCAGCAGAAATGTTACTAGAAATTAATATAATAATTTGGGTGTCATCAGCCTAAGACATTATTTTGAACCCAAATGAGCAAATAATTGAAAGAGAGAGAGGATACATTAGGATGAACCCGTTATGGAGGTTGAGAGTGAGTTGAACAACAGCAGAGAATCAATAGAGTGTTGTGGGTCAAAATCTGATTCGATTTTGGAAATTTTGTAAAGAAAGAAAAGGGAAACCTTGTCAAGTACAGCATGTAACAGGCATGTGGCAAGGCTGGCTACCTGTGGGGTAGATAAAAGAATCGTCTTTGGCAGTGATACTGAAAGTACGCCCGGGGCCAGTGAGGTTCTGGACTTTTAAGAGTCCAGAGGTGTCAGGGAAACAACACCCGAAGACCCCTGAGTTCCTCCTGTCTCGGTGCACAAATAAACAGAGACACGGGCTTCTCGATGGCGGCGTCAAAGACCAAGGTTTATTTACTGCAGGGACACAGAAATCATAGGAACCACACAGAGGCAGAATCTACGAGACTGTTCAAATTGCATCAAGTGGGTCACTCCTTAAATACATATAAATCGCCTTTAGGCAACATTACACGAATATTTCTCATGCCCAGCCCGGTATCCCAAACAAACAGTAAATTTGACATCAAACAATAATTAATCTTGGGTTTTCGGTATTCGATCAGGTTCCCTCGACAGTTCTCCATTCTTCGCCCGATCCTCCCCATCATAAAAATTGTAACCTCCCCATTGTAAAAGCCCAGAAGGAAAGGAGCAGAGCCAGGTGCAAAGGATTGAAATGTAGGATAAGAGGTGTTTATGGATCATAAACGGGCATGGCTACCGTCTTCGGCCTTTCAGTCAGGACAACGGACACAAGAACCAGTATAGCAGGACTGGCCTCAGGCACGGGAGGCAGCTTGATTCTGCCTAGTCATGCAGCGTCAGCCTTTCTCGGGCTCGAGCTTACGTGTCCTTAACAAGGTGACTCTGCCGGGGTCATCGTCCGTTCATTGACTATGTGAGGGCAAGAAACAAGATGGATGCCGTAACTAAAATGGATGCCATGACTCTTACGACAAAATGCCCTATTTCCCAGTGAATTCATGCTAGTTGCGCAGCGAAAACACTGTCATGTATACAATGGATCATTTGCGGTTCATTGGTACCGAAATCGTGTCAGTACTACGATACCGAATTCACGGGTTTGGATCGCTACGGAACCTCAGACCGTCCTTTTGCCCTTACATAGGCAATAACTCACTCTATGTCAGAGTCCATTTCTATGGTCATCAGGTCACTGATGTGTTGTTGTAGCATTGCTCTATCTCGTGGCGTATCTCTAAAAGCAGGTGGTCTTCTTACGCATGTTGAAATGCAAAGATTACATAAGGCAGGACCACACTGAACAATGAGACAGCACGAAAATAAAAATACTAATGCAACACCAGTGACTATCAGAACCTTCCATCCCCACGTGGACAACAGACTCCAGAACCATCCCATTAATGACCAGTTACCTTCCTCTATATGAATAGAGTCGGAAATCTTATGTAATTTAGAGATGGCTTTGTATACTGTTGGCGCATTATCTGGAATAAAAACGCAGCAACTTGATTGGATCATCTTACATACTCCACCTCGATCTGCAAGTAACACATCAAGAACCATACGGTTCTGTAATGTCATGAGGCGATCCGCTTGAAGCTCAGCTGTCAAGTTACTAAGGGCACCCGCAGTTTCAGTGATGGTGGATTCAACTACCCGTGTTAGTTGGCGTAAGTGTCTACTGTTGGCCATAGGCCCCCAGAATGGGAGGAAACCCTTGAAAAAGTCTCCTGCCTCCTGGCCAGCAGTATCTTCTTTGCTGAAGACACCTCTCACAACTCTAGTTTTGTGATAATCCGGTGCAGCAGTATATGTCGGAGGTAACAGTTGAGCGATATAACATGAGCCTGAGAAGTCAGCAGGCAGCCATGTATATGCTCTGTCTTGGCAAACAAAATAGGTACCCTTAGCAGCTAAGAATGCAGGGGAAGACTGTGACGGGAAAACATATGTTTCGATACAGTCACTTTTCCCTAGTCGAGCTTTCGGATTCCTCCCATTTCCTTGCAAACAGACTTGACCTTGGTGGGGTACGACCCAAATCGGAGTTGAGCTCTTACGTTTGTTCTCACCCAGAGTAATGCCGTAGGTCGTGGGGGATAGGTCTCTAGGGCATAAGCGAACATGGTCTGAAATGCCCAGAATGATCCATTATAACTAAAAGGCAGAACCAAATAAGGGATGCCCTTGTCCATGGTATGTGGTATCAAACCACATACCCAGCAGTTTGTTGTGTTGACCACTAGTTGATGTTGGTGCAAGAGCTGAATGAAAGTGTTATTTATAAACTCAGAGCGTCGAGCTTGCTCGTGGGCAGAAAAAGGATGGAAAGAATGAAGAGAAACAACAGTCGGAGAAACAGGAGCATGGGGAGGTACTGTAGGTGCAATAGGTGTAAAGATCAACTGAATACCAAAAACAATTCCGCCTACCAAGGATATTAGGACAATCAGAAGTGTCAGAGTGCATTGCATTAGGAAGCATTTACTGTACAATATGTCATGTAATTTTGTCTTGTGCACATTTATGACATTAACCCGTCGTAATTCAGGAAGCTCCATCTTCTACAACCGTTCGCAACGGATGGTTTGTACCTGTTAAAAACTTGCCTCTGCTTATCCTGGGAGTTCCCAAGACAAACAGAAGAAAACGACCTAGTGTCTGATTCCCTGCAAATTAAAACAAGGCACACGTTACGACCCTACGGTAACCCAGATGGCAAGGTGAGAGAAACAGAAAAAAATAAAAAGATAAAAATTCTAGCAAACTTCCTGATTAAATGGAAAGCAGTACGATCAAAGTATTTTTACAGTCTTCAAACAGAAGGGTAATAATGCAATGTCATTAGTTCATAACATGAGAACGTAGATTATATCTGTACTTTCCGGGTCTAGTCTGGTCTTGGAATAGTTGGTCTACAGGTGTGGAAATGTTCGACTCCACAGGTGACAAGTGTTCACGGTGTACGATACTTGGTTCAGTGTTCAAAGGAGCAGTTCCTGCTGAAGTGTCAAAGTTCTGTGTTTCTGTTCGTGGGTGGTCCGTTAGGTACTCTGCATCACTGAAAGGGATATGCCTAGGAACAGGTTCTGTCTCGGATACACCAATTCCCTGTCTGACCCAATTGTCGTAGGGGAGTGGAAGAGGGACACGTTTCGTATGGCTGGCGTGCACCCAATTCTTCCTTCCAGCTAGGCGTACTGCAGTTCTGGTTACGAGGAGGACCTGGAACGGGCCCACGAATCTTGGCTGAAGGTTCCGGCTACGTTCAAAGTTCCGGACCACGACCTGGTCACCGGGTTTCAACGTATGGCCTGGACTCTCCGGCAGTTTAGGCAAGGATTCGAATACCTGTTGATGAATAAGGCTCAATTTAGCAGTCAGATCATAAAGGTAATCAATCAACATTGGGTATTCAATTTGTTTAAATTCCTTTGGCCTAGGGACTCCCCACACATTAGCAGGGCGGCCGAACACAATCTCATATGGGCTGAGCCCTACTCGAGAGTGTACAGTCGCTCTGGTGGACAGTAAAGCTAAAGGCAGTGCGTCTGGCCAAGAGAGACCAGTGGAAGCTTGTATTTTCGCGAGTTTCAGCTTCAGGGTGCCATTGTACCCTTCAACCAACCCCGCTGACTGTGGGTGATTCGCACTGTGAAATTTCTGGGAAATACCCAGGCCCGCACACACACTCTTCATAACTTTCCCTACAAATTCACTTCCATTGTCCGACCAAACAATCCGTGGCATACCATACCTAGGGAAGTATTCTTTGAGGAGGATTTTGGCAGTGGACATGGCAGTGTTATCCTTTAACGGATATGCCTCAATCCATCTTGAGAAGGCACAGACTACCACTAGAACGTATTTGAGATTGTTACACCTGTCCATGTTGATAAAATCCAACTGAATCACTTCAAAGGGACAAGAAGGGGGAGCAAAATGGCCAGATGGGGTTGGGGTTCCCTTGCCAGGATTATGCATCAGGCCTACCATGCAATTTTTCACCACTCTTTCTGCACACTTAGTAATTCCATCGTTCTTCCATACTGGAGCTAACATTTTACAGATCCCTTTCGAACTTATGTGCGCCGCTCCATGCGCCATCGTGACTACTGCAAGTACATACGCATCAGGTAACATCCAACGCTGCTGTTCGGACAAATCGACCCAACATCCACTTGAATCCATTTTACCCGTTTTCTCCTTCCATTCATTCTTCTCATTTTCAGTTGCTTCATTTTGAATTGCTTTCACACTGTCAATCGTATTCTCACACATTCCTGATTCAGCAAACCATCTTGCAGATGTTGCAACGTACATTCGGCTCGTCATATTCTTGGCTGTTTCTTTAGCGACCTCATCAGCAAACGCATTTCCACGGCCAACATCATCCGTAATTTTCCGATGTGCACTGCACTTCACAATTGCAACTTCATTCGGTAGAGTCAGGGATTCCAATAGATCGCTGACTAACTGTCCATGTTGGATCTTAGTCCCATGTGACGTGAGAAAACCTCTTTCTTTCCACAGACGCCCAAAACTATGTGCTACGCCAAAGGCGTACTGGCTGTCAGTAAACACATTCACTCTCTTTCCCTCAGCTAAAACACACACTCTTGTTAATGCAATTAATTCTGCAGCTTGGGCAGAATTCTGACTCACTCTTGCAGTCTCAACAATCGTACTCAAAGTCGTAACTGCATATGCGGCCGTCACATCACCATTCTGTAGTTTAAAGCAGGACCCATCGACATATGACGTGCCGTCTGGGTCTAGTAACGGGGTGTCTTTTAAATCAATCCTACCCTTTGTCTCTTCCTCAGTTCTAAAACAACAATCATGGGGCTCCGAATCACTCGACTCCAGAGTAGTCGGCAACAGCGTTGCTGGATTCAATATGTTGCATCGCTTGATCTGAATGTGACTCGCCAAAAGCGTCAGCTCATAGCCTGATAGTCTGGCACTGGTGAGGTGTTGAGTTTTCGTTCGATTCATGAGTGTATCCACAGCATGTGGAACCATAACTACTAACATGTTGTTCATGACTAGTCCAGCAGACTGTTGAATAGACACTGCAGCTGCTGCTGTAGCTCTCAAACAACTTGGCAATGCTCTGGCTACCGGATCTAATGTGGATGAGAAATATGCACAAGGCCGCTGCTTGTCACCAAATTGTTGCGTTAATACACTCAATGCACAGCCTTCTCTTTCATGGACATATAGAGTAAACGGCTTACTGTAGTCGGGAGTACCCAACACAGGAGCTGAACACAGCGCATCACGTAAGTCAGAGAAACTCTGTTGACATTCATCAGACCATGGCAAGGGGCTCGGAACACCTTTTCCAGTCAGGGCTACCAATGGTTTCGCCATGAGAGAAAAATTTGGGATCCATTGCCTACAGTATGACGTAATACCCAAAAATGCACGCACTTCTCTTTGTGTGCTTGGTACAGTCATCTGCGAAATTGCTTTGATTCTCTCTGGGGTCAACCTTCTTCCCTCCTTTGACAAAAGATGACCTAAGTAGGTCACTTCTTGGCAACAATATTGCAGTTTAGAAGGTGACACCTTGTGATGTAAGTCTGACAAATGATGTAACAAAGAAATTGTAGCTGCTTTGCAAGTTTCCTTGTCATCAGCGGCTAGTAGAAGGTCGTCTACGTATTGGATCAGAGCAACACCATGAGGAAGTACAAGGGTATCTAATTGACTCTTTAATGCTTGACTGTAAATTGAAGGACTCTCACAATAACCTTGTGGAGCGCGTTTGAATCTGAAACTGCGACCTCCTAAGGAGAAACCAAATATGTCTCTACTTTCTTCGGCTATCGGAATGCTGAAAAAGGCATTTTTCAAATCAATCACTGTAAACCATGAAGCTGATGCAGGAATCAACGTCAGTAATGCAGTAATATCTGGTACCACAGGAAACTGTGGAATCACTATTTTGTTAACTTCTCTGAGGTCAATCACAAATCTGTAAATTGGAGGTTTGGAAGGGTCAGTACGTTTCAAAATCGGCAAAACAGGACTATTGCAGACATTTCCTCTAGTTTCCTCAATCACATCTTTCTGTATTAGGTCCTTCACAATCAACAAGAGTGCTCGTTCACCTTCATTCGAAATCCGATACTGTGGGATTCGTGGAAATTTAACATTAGCTTTCAGACATACCACATAAGGGGGAATTTCCAAGAGGCTTACATCATTAGGACCAGTTGCCCAAAGAGTATCAGGGAGAGAACGCAGCTCCGGTGGGAGCTTGTCCATCGACATATACATTGGAGAGATGACTCTCTTGCCTAATGTGAGCTGTACTCCCGAAGGAGAACAGTACAGTGTCGCATGCAGGCGTTTCAACAGATCTAAACCAAGCAGATTCTCATTACAGCCGGTTGTTAGAATAAGGGGTGCTTCTAGTTCGCATGGTCCAACAGAAATCGACAAAGGACTAGAAACAGGGTTGTGAACAGGGGCGCCTGAGAAACCTACTGAAGTGTTCGTTAAGCCAGACAAAGGTGCGCCAGGGAGTTTTGCATGCATAATTGAACTTTTTGCCGCACCAGTATCCAACAGAAACGGTTCGACCATGCCTGAGGTAACTACTGCGACATAAGGTCCACTCTGATCAACTGGAACTGATACTACTCCCTCTCTCTGTCTGCGGCTGTCCTATTGCTCGTTTCCTTGAATCTCTTCATTATGGTCATAGTAATCTTCAACATGATACTGCGGAGATCTACCTGGTTGCGTAGGTTGTATATTTCGCTGATCGAAATAATTCGATTGGCGATCAGTCTGTGGTGTCATCATACCACGCCCTCTACCTCTAGGAGCTTGCATAAAACCAACATTACCTCTCTGAGCTGGGACACCACTAGTTTGCGGATGCAGAACTGGACACTCATTCTTATAATGACCCTCCTTTTTACAATAAGCGCACTGGTTCCATGCTAACTGCTGTCGGGGAAAACTATAATTAAACTTTTGGGCTATCCCTTGCTGGAATTGTGGCTGCTGCTGAAACTGGGGACGTTGCTGTGAATCTGACTGATTTGAACGAGGCGGATACGCCTGTTGCAAAAGGACTTTGGTTTTTAAATCTTTCGTTTTCTTTTCTGACTTTTCCTTCTCTTCTTTCTCTCTATTCTCGTAATACTGAGCAGTTGCAAGTATTTGTGCTGTCGTCGACACTGCCCATGCACTTTCAGAATCTTTTAACTTGTTACTAAGCTCAGGTAGTAAATTAAACACGAACTTGTCGACAAACAATCTCTGGCCTCCCTCAGTACTCATATCTTGCCCACTGTGATCTACGAAAGTCTCTTCAAATCTAGTGAAGAAGTCAGAGACGCTTTCGTCCTTCTTTTGCTTGCATGCCGATAATTTATCCCAATTGACTCGTAACGCTGGCATCAGCGTTTTCATCAGAGTAATTATTCTGCCAGGTAAGTCAGCAATCAGAGGTTCAGGTTTAGCACCGCCAATTTGTTGCGCATCTGCCGCTATAATAGCTGGCCAGTCACCTCCTAAGGCGACTGGGTGGTTCTCTTGCCGAATTTTGGCCCATATAGGTTGTGGCACCACATTGCCAAATAACATTTCAATGTCTGCCAAATTCATGATACACGCTTGAACTGTCTGCGTTAACTCTTTGTAATAACCAGCAGGATTTTTACGTGGATCTGGTAATGCTTGTTTCACTGCTAATACTTCAGCCCGTTTCCAAGGGATGTGTATCCACACTCTCTGGAAATGTGCTGGAACAGCTGCAATACCCAAGTTCCCATCAGCGGCCACTGCATTACGCCATATGGGCGGGACTTCCCTCATTGGATATTGTCCTCATTGTTTCCTAGTAGTACTCGGTGAACCATCAGAGTCTCTTGTCGCCCGAAGAGGGGACTCATCCCTATAAGCTAAAATCAGTTCTATCGCTCCCCTAACTTCTGTACCTATCACCATTCCTGCGGCAAATTTCTGCTGAATATTTATCAGGTCAGTGGGGACGGAGTCTAAATCATCATCTTCCCATTCCTCACGCACAAGAGAACACATCACGTCAAAAACATAACGTTGAGTCGGTTCATTCCACTGCATAAATGTCTCTAACACTCTTCGTGCATCATACTTCGCAGCTTTCGACATCCACCTAAGGGCTGTCGAATCTAAATTGTCTCGTTCTTGGGAACCAGGAAGCTGGCTACGTCTCTGTATAGAGTCAGAAACGGGGGTCCCAATTAAAGACCCGTAGAGAGGAGTTAAGATTTTAGTTACAGAGTCAGTTATTTTCCGACGAACGGAAAGTGGAGTTAGAACGTTCACAGGGTTCGGGGACAAGGTAGTTGGAGTAGATGGAATAGTAAGGGTGGGAGCAGCAGGTAAAGCAGTTTGCGAAACGACAGGCAAAGGCGGAACAGGCAACCCAGGAAGAGGGGGTGCCGTAGGAACATTAACCACGGGAAGGATAGGAGCTGTAATCAAAGGAAGTGGAGCAACTATTCCAGGCTGACCAGCAGCTGGCTGTACAACAGGTAGTAACTGTGGTACTGTAATACCCTGTGCATACGGTGGAGGTGATCTCAACAGATAAGACAACAGAGGATCCTTTTCTTGATCCTCCATCGGCTTAGCAGGACATGATGGCAATACAGGGTAACATTTATCAACTGCCAAATTATACTTTCTATTCGCCATCTCCATTGCTTTCTCAGTCTCGTTGACATGCAACTGCCTAGCAGACTCCATTAAAGTCAACCCTTTCTCTTTCTGTTCTTTCTTCGTCTTCCTAATTTCTCTCTGTTTGGCTTCTTTGCGCCATACGCGAAAAGAATCAAACATTGCCGGCCGGGCTTTTCTCTTAAACAACTTCATTTCTAGATTGTCTAGTATTTCCGTTTCGAAGCTACCATGCGGTGGCCAACTAAGGACACCATCTTTCTTAGTATAACGGACCCATACTTCATTATACGTAATAGGACCCACACCATGCTTACAATAGAACTCATATGTAGGAGTTCCAATCGGAGGAACCGAACACGAATCCTCCAACCGGGAATCCCCGTTGCAACGTAACCAGGACAGGAAACAATTACTACTGGTGGTCATGACAACAAAAACAAATTCCAACAAATATGCGCAAAGAACTTAGGCCTACCAAAATGAACCAATACCAAAACAAAGATTATCTAAACAAGAGCAACCAATGATAATCTATGAATCAAACCAGAGCAACAAAAAAAACAACCAAATCGAGCGTAACTAAATACTTAACTGAAATATGGAAGACGTCACCAAGGAGAACCCGTCTACGTCTCGCCGTACTAAGGTCTGCACCTCGGGTCCAAGACAGGGCGACAGTCAAGGCAGCGGTCCTCTGTAGCCGTCTGGGAACGGGAACCCTCGTGGAAGAGATCGTCGGGCCACTTTTACGACATGCAGGGATCGATGAAGCGGGGTGCCTCCCTCCGGAATCTTCACACGAAACTTCTCGAACTTTTCAGGCTTTGGACCGGTACCGGATGACGTCGCCCCACGTTGGGCGCCAATTGAGGTTCTGGACTTTTAAGAGTCCAGAGGTGTCAGGGAAACAACACCCGAAGACCCCTGAGTTCCTCCTGTCTCGGTGCACAAATAAACACAGACACGGGCTTCTCGATGGCGGCGTCAAAGACCAAGGTTTATTTACTGCAGGGACACAGAAATCATAGGAACCACACAGAGGCAGAATCTACGAGACTGTTCAAATTGCATCAAGTGGGTCACTCCTTAAATACATATAAATCGCCTTTAGGCAACATTACACGAATATTTCTCATGCCCAGCCCGGTATCCCAAACAAACAGTAAATTTGACATCAAACAATAATTAGTCGTAGGTTTTCGATATTCGATCAGGTTCCCTCGACAGTTCTCCATTCTTCGCCCGATCCTCCCCATCATAAAAATCGTAACCTCCCCATTGTAAAAGCCCAGAAGGAAAGGAGCAGAGCCAGGTGCAAAGGATTGAAATGTAGGATAAGAGGTGTTTATGGATCATAAACGGGCATGGCTACCGTCTTCGGCCTTTCAGTCAGGACAACGGACACAAGAACCAGTATAGCAGGACTGGCCTCAGGCACGGGAGGCAGCTTGATTCTGCCTAGTCATGCAGCGTCAGCCTTTCTCGGGCTCGAGCTTACGTGTCCTTAACAAGGTGACTCTGCCGGGGTCATCGTCCGTTCATTGACTATGTGAGGGCAAGAAACAAGATGGATGCCGTAACTAAAATGGATGCCATGACTCTTACGACAAAATGCCCTATTTCCCAGTGAGTTCATGCTAGTTGCGCAGCGAAAACACTGTCATGTATACAATGGATCATTTGCGGTTCATTGGTACCGAAATCGTGTCAGTACTACGATACCGAATTCACGGGTTCGGATCGCTACGGAACCTCACCAGCATGTGGCCCTCCTGACCACTACATGTGACCCCTGGTCAACAGCAGCACTAGGCTGCTATTTACCTGACTAAGCCCTAAGATTAAAAAGATCTTAAATAAATGGTCAAGTATTTATTTAGAGTTTAATTAAAAATAAAATAAAGGAAGTAACTAGAGTGTTCTGCACTGCTTAACTTAAGGACCACCTTGATTTTTAAGGACATTTTGCAGACAACATAAAATAATATGATAAAGTGTCTTCAAAATTCAAAAAGGGTATATTTCATTAACGTGCAGAGGCGTTTCACATTAGTACATCAGATTATATGAGTGCATCAAGAAGTATTTTCTTTTTAAGTGATAATTTTCAAACATGAAATTAGAAATATTCATGCTGCTATCCATCCTGACAACAAGGCCAATAGTGAACTAAGAGGCAAGTCAGTTATGTGCACCCTTCTGGAAGGCCTTTGTTGCTACTGTACATGGACAACATTAAACACAGGGGAAGGTTTTGTTCAGCTCACATCCTGAAGTTATGTATTTCAAGATCCTCTTATATGTGATAATGAAGAAAATGGAGGGAAAGTGAAATTAAACAGTTGCCTAGGATCACACGATTTGGTAAATTGGTGAAGCGTTATTTATACCAGGTTTTCTGGTTTCACATTGTGTAATTTAGCAACTAGATGTACAGGTTTGCTTCCCCTACACCCACCCTCATCCTCACCACTGACCCTCCACCTCAACCGCGACCCTGCAGGTATACATGCAGGCCACAGTCACGACACAGACCAAACAATTTGGACCCTGGGAAAATATTTGCAAGTACAATGGTCTCTGGGGAACAATTTTCAACCTTGTGCAAGAAGCAAGGGGTACAACCGCCGTGTATGAGGTCAGATGAGATAAAGGGATAAAAAAGTGGACTGCAAAGTGGTCAGATCAAGACAGAGTAGCAGAAAAGCTACCATTAGAGTCTCAAAGTTAGTGAACACTGGGTCAAGGGTTTGCCCTGCTCTGTAAGTAGATGTTGTTACCTTCTGATGGAGTCCGAGACAGGAGAGACTCCATAAGGCAGGGGTCTCTAACCTTTTTTTTAATAAGAGCTACTTATGTTCAATTAAAATCATTCTGTGCAACTAATACTATGAGAATTGGAGTACTTTAATAGAGACAAGTCACAAAATATGTTAATACTGGCCCCCTTCACAAGATTAGCACCAGTGATCACCTCAGTGCATCAAGCAAGGTTGTCAGCAGTAACATAAAAAACTATTTGTTCATTTGGAATGTCTCTACCTGAGTAATATATAACACTCATAGCTGCAAAATCCCAGGCACAAAGGTAATAATATTATTAATAATTCTTCCAAACACCAAATGATTTATCACTCAAATATCAGCTTTAAGTATATTTTGGAAATTCACCAATTTTTCTCCAACATCTGTGTAGGAGTTCTAAAAATACACACAGTTTTGTCTCAAATACACACTTTTAAATTTTGGCATACATATACTAATTCAGCCAAGCAAAACCTTCTAGTTTAGTAGGCTTTGGTACACTCAGAAGAGCTACTTACAGGTAATTCGAGGCCGACCAGTAGGCCATGAGCTACTTGTTGGAGAAGCCTGCTATAAGGGCAGCAGACTCATTTCAGTGTTTTCTCAAGATTGAAGTTAAAGGTCCATAAAGAAGTGCTCCCAAATATGTAGTGGAGGGGTACATTTACAAGATGGGAATCTCTGGGGCGAGCAGAGAGCAGAGCAGGTTGGATGTGAAAATAATGGCTAGGTCTTTGCTGGACCTAGGTTGGCAGTCTTTCTATATCATGGAGTAGCCAGGCAGAATGTTCTGGGTGAGGTCTGGGGAGGAAGATTCCTGGAGATAAGTCTCAATAAAATAAGAACCTCTGGATTAAGATCAAGTACAAAGGCATGCACTTCGAGAAGTTGTTTGAATGTTTAAATTAGTAAACTGTTGGGTTAGGTGCCTAAGGTCATGTGCACTCACCAGAGATCATCGGTTGTCAAAGAAGAGGTTGGTCAATTGAGAGACGTCTCAAACACTGACTAGCAAGGAAGAATATTATCAAAGGACAATGAAGGTCTTATCTGGCGGGTAACTGAAGACCAATTACAGGCTTTCCACAGTTGGTTAAATACTAAGAATCCGCACTTGAAGTTCACCATGGAGTCTGATTTTGAAAGCATGAATTTTTTAGATATTACAATTAAAACAGACATTAATAACCATCTGTATACCACTTTGTATACAAAACCACAGCCAGAAACACTCTCCTTAACTACAATAGTCACCATCCCCAAGCCTTAAAAGATGGTATGCCCTTTGGGCAGTTTCTGCGTCTTCGCAGAAACTGCACATTTAAGGAAGACTATTTCGTGGAAGCGAAGATATTAAAAGAAAAACTTTTAGCACGTGGATAACCAGCCAAACTACTTAAGAGGTCAATGAAACGTGCCTGGTACAACAACCGCGAGGCATTGCTGATAGTAAAAGACCGCCCCAAAGAACCACATTTAGTATGTGTGTCTACCTTCGGAACCCACACAAACGCCATTAAAAAAATCATAAACAAGCATTGGACACTACTCAAAGGTCTTCCTGAATTCGTGAACAAACCTATGTTCTCCTTCAAACTTGCAGGATCGGCTAGTTCATGCCTATGAGGACACTGAGACCAACACAGTGGACAATATGAGACAACTGCTGCCAATAGTTGGCCATCATAAATGCAATATGTGTCTGGCTTGTATCACCACCCAATCAATCAAGTCATGTACCATTAATGGTGTTTCTAATATACTAAAGACCTTTTCTAACTGCAACACATCCAATGTAGTGCACTGCATCCAATGTCCATGTGGACTTCACTACATTGGTAAAACAATACAAGCAGTAAAAAATCAGATTTTGCAACATCAATCGAGCATTCAATGCTGCGTAGAGAACGCTCCCTTGTTGGAACATTACCTACGTCTCGGTCCTCAGAAACAGATATGCGGTGGTGGGTCATTGAAGTTGTAAAACCAACTAAAAGACAATGCAATGTAGATCAGATACTCACAATAAAAGAATGCAGATTGATCTGCTGCACTGACTGTATAAATAGAGGTTTAAACTCAGCAACAGAATGGCACACACTCGCTTACATGCATTAACAGGTTAGGGCAATGAGCCTCTTATAAAATCTTAACAGATTTGTGTAAACAGGTGGTTAATCAAATGTTTTAATCTGTAACTATACAGTCACCACAAACAGATGATCTAGCTGCCGGTATCAGACATCTTGGTAATACACTATTTGTATTTAACTAATCATTTTTTCTGTTTTGAAAATGTATGTTTTCAAGTTGTTAAACACTGACGCGTAAAATCTGAAATATTTATCTGTGAAGAACTATGTGCAAATTGAGCTGTTACTCTACTTGTCATAATTCACGCTACTATCATCAATGGAATTGACAAAAAATGTCATAAGCAATTTATCACATATGTTATATCAAAAACAACTTACTACTGTAATGTATTTGAAATTTACAATGTATATATTGATTTCTCCCATGAAAATTAATTATAAGTCTTCATGATCGGTCTAGAAGTGGTTGTTACAGAATGTTATGTGAATGATAACAGACAATATGTACACCCTGTGTCTTTAATTATATGCGGTGGTGGTCCGACTAATTCTATAACATCATCTGCTATTTCATGATCCTTGTCTTTAACGTTTTGAAAACTCTTATCTTTATTTATTATCATAAAAGGATAAAGCACCTCATTCATAATGGTGTAACCATTGAATAATCTGGTACTTTAAAACTTTACGTAAATACGTCGGCATGTGATTGCCCCTTGAGCCTATTTCAAACCTCGCATTGGAAACTGAAATAATTTGCCAGGCCAAGATGGCCACTTGATTAGAGATACATGTATCGCCAGCCATGGCTTAGTCCTCTTTCGCGCTCCAAACAATTGCTCTATTAGAGCCGCGCTGCCGTCTTCACAAACAGACGCCGACCTTTCAAGCGAGCAGAGACTCTGATGTGAATTGCCACTACCGAATTCAGGTATTCAGCCAGGATGTCATACAGACTATCTTCTAATTTCTTTGAAACACACGGTCACATTAAAGTGAACGCTGGTCTCAAAGTAAATATAGATTGTTTGTTCCTTTTTCTTAGATTTATATTTACCGCGCATTACTTGTCATTGGCATTTCCTGCCATTAACAACACAAACAGACGCCGACTCTGTGAGCGAGTGTAGATTCTGCTGCGAACTGCCACAACAGAATTCAGGTATTTAGCCAGGGCGTTATGCTGACACTCTTTTATACTTTTCTGAATTACATTTTTACATAATAGTGAACACTGGTCTAAGGATAAATATTTATGGAGTTTTTTCTCTTTTAGACACAGACTCACTGCGCAGTACTTGCTATCGGGGACAAATTATGTAAGAGATTATTTATTTTAATTTTCTTATATGTTGCATTCCTTCAGGCAATAGCGTCCATAAATACTAAATTTATGATGCCTTTTTGAGCTTTTCTCGATTATAGGAGTTATAAATAACCCTGTTCGAGAAACTACAAATTCTCTGGGTCCTTGAAAATTCAAAGTAAGCATACTTTATCACTTTTTGCTGCAATGCTTAATCACATGTCACCTAGGTAACATTGTGACATATAACTCCATTCGTAGGACAGATTAAAATAGACTGGAACTATATATCCATGAAATTATTTTTGACAAAATTTAGACGGATGACAGAACTAATACTTTTGATCTCATGAGTCACCGATTTCACAATAAAAACAATTATTTTTGATGACTTCCTGCCCGTATAGACCATCTGTATAACGGCATATAATAGTGGTGTTCACTTGGTCTTGTTATGCATTTATGTGTTTAGGAAAACAGATCTTTTATAATATAACTTTCACTGTTCTAGATTTGGATCCGATCCCCCAAAGAGGACATCTCTGACTTATTAAAGACTTGGATATTACAGATACATCTTCATTTACATTGATTTTTGAGTAAGTGCCAACACTCTATTCTTCCATTATTCTAGATTTTTTATTCTTTCACTATTTAAGTCTGGTATGCACTAACTATTGCTTCTGTTTTTACTTATACTTTTTGATAACAAAATCACTTTTCCTTTCTATTTTTCCACACGGGTGATATACATTATTGATAATAATGAATGTTGAACAGAATACACGGTAATAATAATTTCTTTCCGTTTCCAATCAGGGGTCAACCATTTCAAACTCCTATAGTCCTGAAGATGGTCGAATAGACGACAACCCATCGACCGAAACGTTGACAACTACACTTATTTTCTGTACAGTGTTACTATAGGCAATGCTCATCTTTCTCAATTTGTTGGTCTGCTTTGTTTCTAGTTGAAAAACGTGTACACAATTGTTACTGAGAAGTACAAAAAACAACTGTTTATATATGCAACTTCTTGTTACATTGTGTGTTGTGGAACCGATCCAGCAGAGAGCAGCAGAGAGTCGTAGAGACCCGCAGCAGTGCCACGAAAGCTATCTGAGCGGCGGCTGCAACGTTGTGCCGCGGAGCTACTGGAAGACGCTCTTGGCTCTTGGTGCTTGGCGGCCCTTGGAGCACCTTCGGTTTGGCGGGGGCCTGCAGTGGTCTGCAGCGAGATTCACCCCACCCACTCGCCTGAGTCTGCGAACCCACCTGCAGGACTCGGCTGGCCCTCCACTGGGCCGCTGTCCTTGGGGGTGCTTGTCCAGCTTGTACGCCTCCACCAGTGGACCAGGGTGAGGCTGTGTGCGGAGGAGCACCAGCAGGGGGTAACCAGCGTTGCCATCAGCCATCAAGCTCCAGGGCTGGGCTTGGAGTTATTGAGACTCGTGCCTTGCCCCCCTCTTGTTCCTCATTTCTTCACCTGAGGATTGTCTGGGTTGCCTACGGACAGCAGAGCACTGGAGCACTGGAGCATGCACTAAGTATCAGTACACATCGAGACGGTACTGGAGGCAAGAGGTAAAAGGGGCAGGGGAGTGCGGGGAGTGCGATAACAAGGGCCGGCTGGCCGAGCACGGTTGCGCACTTAGCCTTAGCCCTTGCCCTCTTAAACCATTCAGTTGCCACACCGTTGCTTGCCTCCTAGTGCCCCCCAACTCCCCCCCAGTGCTCACAGAGCTTTCTGAACCCGCCAGCTCATCTTAGCGCCTTCTAGCATCCCCGGACTGGGATTGGGGCTGAGACTGTGTCTTTGCCTAGTCAGACTGGGGTGGTTAGTTAAAATTCCTACCCTCGGTCTGTTAACCTCCTCAAATCATCTTCTTTCGCCTCAGTAATCTTTCCAGGAGAGCTGATCAGGACGAGCTCAGGATGAGCCAAGGACCCTAACGTCCCCTAATGTACTCTAAATTCTAAACTCTAAACGAAGTACAGATTTAAAGCATCAAGGCTCCAACGACAACGACAACTACACTCGCAGCACCAAAATCAGTTATACAACCGACAATTAAGGTCCAACACTAAAGGTCCAAAGATTTGGGTTAAGTGAGAAGCCCCGAGCCAGACCTTGCCAAGGGGGGGTCTAGCAAAGTGGAGGCACCACAAGCCTCAAAAAACAAACTAAACACAACTAACTAAAAAAAAATTATAAAAAAAATTAAATTAAAACAATACATAGGAGCTATGAGATCCGGTAGAGTTAGGCAACCCCTACTCAAACCAAAATCCAGCTCTAAGCCCAAGTCAAGGAAAAGGAAACTGGAGCCAATAATGTCATCACATCCAGTTAACCCTCAGGAAGCAAACCCCAATGTCCATAATATAGACAAAGAGAGACCTATTATGGCAACCTCAATTCCAACTGCAACTTTAACTTTAACCTCAATTACAAACTTAAACGAAAATGAAAACAAAAGGGATATTGTACCACCGACGGCTAACGCCTCTACTATAAGTCCAATTATGGCTCATCAGCAGCCATCGAGACTATTGACCCCACCAAAGATACCACAGCTATTCTCACAGCTTACATCGCTCCCTACATCAAAGCCACCATCAAAGGACCCAAACGACCTCATAACTATTGAAGGAATGCCAGTGAGGAAAAAGATATGCACCCATCAACCAAAGATATATACAAAGTTTTCCTTTTTTAAAAGACCCTGGAACAGCCATTTACTCCAAGACTGGAAACATAAAAGGACTGCATATACCGCTTCTATCAAGCAAATCCGATTGGAGTCGTACCCACAGCAATCTAGCTGATTCACCATTGCTCGCCGGGGGTCTTAATCACCCCATCACTGAGGTAACATCTGTAGCATTAACATCGCCCGGAACCAGAAGAGTGGTTGAATCCACCTACTTAGCAGGTCAAGGAGCTAATAACCATGACAGACAAAGCAGGGATAACTTGGACATGGCATGCTCCAGAAAAAAGATCGCTAAAGATCGCTCACGGAGTCCACCGAAGACAGTCGAGTTTGCCGAGATAGCGATCCATTCATATTCAGCCAGTCAAGCTGAGATACACCCTAGCCAAGCAAGCATATCGTATTTAGAAAACAGAGACTCATCAGTCAAAATCAAGGCTCAGATTCACAATGGTGGAAAAGGACAAGATTCACTCTTTCCCCAACTGTTTAGTAGTTCGCCAAATTTAATGAAGACAACTCGAGTAATACAGACAGAACAACGAACAATGATTAAAGAGCAGGAACATAGGGATTAAAAAACACAATTCTCCCAATCAACCAACAGCCTACCTATTCAAACTAAGACATCTCAAACAATTTCAGCTGGCACCTGGGAACAAATAGCAACAAATAGCAGATCAGCAGTGCAAATGCCCTCAGTACGCCGCACTTTATTACCATACAATGACTCCCAATCCACGAACAATTCCATAAATAATGACATGACCTTTATAGCCACGGAGGAATGGGAAGAACTAGTTGCTTCTTATAACTTTAAACCAGTCCACGCTAACTCACCTAACAAAGCAAACAATTCCCCAAGACTGGATAAAAGCAACAATATTGGAAATTCGTTCCCCAAATCTGTATGGACAACAATTCTAAATACCTTGCAAAACTCAGTCAAAGCTCTAGAATTTCAATCACATAAAATGGACTTGCAGCATTCCGTCTTACAGACAATGGCCGACTCTATCTCAGGAATTGACTGGAAAATCTCAGAATTAAATGGTCTCATAAAGAGAGGCCAAGATGCGGCTTATACGGCTCAAATGATACCACCACCATGCCCATGCGAACCGATCTTAGACAAACTATCAACTCTACCATCCATGTTAGGGGACCTGATATGCGACCTAAAATCAGCAGTCCCACAAATTTTTAGATCTTAGCTCAGAACACCCTGCAACACAAGCAACGTTAGTGACCGAGCCGCCAGCCGAACAGACTGCAACTACCAACCCACCCCCAGGTGGTAGAGAAGCTTTACTACCATTGCAGGGGACACGGAAACTGAACCCACGAACCACACTGCAATTCCAGTTGAATCGGCACCAGTCAATGCTCAGGCCCCTAGCAAGACTCGTAGAAAGAAAAAAAGGAAAGGAAGAAACCGGTTCTTAACTGATGCAAGATCCTGCACAGAAATACAACTAAATTCATCCTCAGTAGTAATGACCTGTGGTCGGAAACCCAAAGACATGGAACAGCTTCTACTCTTATCCCTGCACGAGGATCTAGAGAGTCTTCCACCATCTCCCACAGTCATTCCCCCAGCAGTTTTGACAAAGTCAACAGGCAGTGCCATCCAGAAATCTCGACCGAGCGAAAGCAAGTGGAAGCTTTCCCAAGCAAAAACAACCCAACCAGCACCCAATATTGACCCAACAACGCCTGAACACATCCTAACAATAGAAACTCAGGACAATGCTACGATTAACAACACAGAGCTATCCCAGCAACCAACACGAAGACCGAATAGCAACACAAGAGTACTGAGAACAGATAACCATCAAAGTGAGCAACCAAATTGCCTACGCATTGGCAGCCCAAGCCGTCCCTCCCAGTCCGGCCACTATGGCCATGAGGGACCACCAATAAAGCCAACAACAGTCCACCATCAGGACAGTCCGACAATCATCCTCTTCACTCCTGAATACATGTCCCGAGGTAGGGACGACATACTGAACAGGGGAAACATATTAAGACTTTTACACCCGGTTACAAGCCTAGATAACATCAGCTCCTCTGACCTTCTTCAAATAGAGTTTCTGATCAAGCAATGATTCACAACGCTTGGAAACAACAAAAACAACCTGGAACGCCATTGAGACAGCTAAGAAAATCTTGGAAGAAGAAGCAACGTTCCAACAATGGGGGATCAATCTAAGACTTGAAAAGCAACCTCGCTATCCGACACCTTTTTTATCCCTTATCAGGTCATCGGCGCGAAAAAATACCAACTCAGTACTAAAGGGAGCTAGGAGCAATTCTCCAAGGGCGTACTCCCAAGATACAAAAACACTTTTTTCTGGACAAGAATCAAGGCAGTGTGGTTACGTTTCGCCGGTCACGCTCCTTAATTGGAAGTCAATTCAACGAACAATTAATATAACTAATGACACAAATTGACAAAGGGGAAAAAATTCTGATAATCCCTCAGAAAAGACCAGGGAAATTAGCGCAATGTCTTGGAACATCTATGGCCTAGCCAGCAAAAGCAACGATCCAGAGTTTTTACAATATCTAAACTCATTTGACCTGCTACTGTTTCAAGAAACCTGGGAGGAAAAGGCATTCGAGCTGCAAGGGTTTACATCATGTTGCCTTCCAGTAAACAAAAACTCCACCTTTGGTCGCAGATCGGGGGGCCTGATGATTTTTGCCTCAATAGCAACAATAGGCGAGATTATGACAATAGAATCTCATATACCTTCTCCTAGTGCAATACAGGTGGTAAAGATTTCACTTTGGTTAAATAAACAGTCTCAAGATGTAATAATAAGAGGTACTTATATCCACCCTAAACAGAAACGACAAGCGACCAACGATCTGATAAAAGCCTTGGAAAAAATAATGGAAGGAGAGGACTCCGATTTAATCATCCTGGCAGAAGACTTCAACACGTTCCTCGTTAGTTCAGATCCAGATGACGATCTTAACCAAGAACTGAACGCTGCATGGGGAGTGCCAAGACAAGGCTCCGTAAAAATTAACAAACCAACAAAGTGTTCAAAAAATTTACTTCGACAACTAGAACACCTTAATCTAAGAGCCTTGAACGGGCGCTATGTCGAAGATTATCCACCTGTTGCAACTTTTTATTCCAATAAACAATCCTCCCACCTGGATTACACGTTTACATCTCTAAATATGTTTGGCTGGGTAACAGCGTTCAAAATAGGGACGACCGACCTTAGTGATCACCTGCCCCAAGAAGTCACAATAAAAGTCAACTCACAACCGGAAATTGATCCACACATAGGTATTGACATTGAAGTGACTTCAAACCTAAGGCGGCTTCGGTGTAATCCCGATAACATCGACTCCGTAAGCCTTGCAGCAAAAACTCTTTTCACTCAAACGGTAAACTCCACAACTAACTTGTCAGAAGCTTGGCAAAATTTCATTCAAAACATCAGTGAGAAATTGTCAAAAAGTTCCTCAAATTGCTTACGTCAAGGAAAGGGAACTTTCAACAAACTACAATCTACCCCAGAAATGAAAACGCAAAAACGGTTAATAAACCGAACATTGAGACAGATGCGAAAGGATCCAACAAATCGTGACTTGCAAACTGTCCTAGGGAAAGTGAAAAAACTGTTAAAACTGAAGAAATAGGAAAAACAGAAACAAAAAAATGACGATCTATGGACGAAACTTCTTTATGAAGGAAAACGGAAAAATAGCTCAAGGTTCTGGCAAATGATTAAAAGAATAAAGAACCCAGAACATCTCTGCCTAAATTCAAACATATCGGAGGAAGTATGGACAAAATATCTATTCAAGCACTTTAACAATGAGGACAGCCTTGAATAGGTGGAGACAAAAAAACTCAGTAAAGAAGCTCTGAGGGAAAAAACAGACAATTGCTACACGGTTACTAGAACCCAAGAAACACGCTTGAACGGGGTCATGCTCCCACCTAGAACGGATAAACTAATGCCTGAACTAAGTTCTTCTCTCCACACCGAGTTTGGACTACTGACAACTGTGCCAGCCGACATCAAAAGGCAAATAGCAAGGGGTAGAACGACAGGAGCCCCCGGGCCAAACGGCATTTCACCAATGCTGTATAAATCAGACGCAGAATTTTGGAGCGCAGCACTAACACCAATATTTAACAGCATAAAGAACACCCAGACTCTTCCTGAGTCCTGGCATGGGTCAGTTATCAGCCCAATTTTTAAACATGGCAACAAGAAACATCCAAACAATTATCGACTTATCGCCCTCATAGACGTGGAGGGCAAGTATTTCGCAGGAACCATACTGGAGGAGTAAACGTCATGGGCATCTGAAAACTCAGTAATTCCGATCAACCAAACAGGGTTGAGCGCGCGCTGCATCGCAAATTGCGATTCAGCGCGTGCAACGAAATTCGTTTTATTTATTTAAATGTGTACTTACCTCCGTTCATCCATATTCCGGTGTTTACATTCCCCCACCCTGCCCCACCCCCGCCCCGCCTCACCGCCCCACGGAACTCCCTCCACGGACCGCTACTGAAGTAGATGTTGTAGCAACTAAGATAGTAAAAAAATGGAAGGGTTCAATACTTTCCTGCACATACGCCTCATGTGCACGAGGTGTTGCTTTGTGTGGCTCAGGGATGGCCTTTTTATGATAGGCACTCACAAGCCGTTGTAGAGGATATCTACTCCTATTCAGAATGTTGGATGGAAAGGGCATGCCTTTTGAAGTCCTACACCCCGTACACGACAAAGATGAATTACTGGACTTTTCATGACTTACTGCTCCCATGTATCGTCCTACCAGTGTTTTGGGCAAGACATATTGGATACGCTTATGGATAGAGCCTGAGCTACATACAAAGCCAGCAATGACAAGTGCTCCGATGGTGGTGATGAACAGACTGCGGTGTATGGATATCTGTAGGACCCCACTCCCAACTCAAAAATGTTATATTGTCCCTCCCTGACACACAAGACATAAAGCAGACCAGGGGCAGTATTACATAAGTGGCCCGAGGGTGCAACAGGCATTTGCGCCAGCTTTGCGCGCCCCCGGGGCACCCTGGCATTAAAGAAGGGACCACAGACACTTGTACAGCCCCTTTTGTAATACCGAGAACGATGGCCCACATAAAGTGCCAGCGCTATTTTCAGGGGGAGTTCCCTCATTTCAATGCGGGCGTGCCCCATGCAAATGAGGGAATCCCTTTCCCTATGAGCCCGCGCCATATTACAGACTCGAGCGCAGAGGCAATGAAGCTTTCAGAAGTTGCGCTGACAGTGTGCCACCTAAAAGGTGGTGCGCGGTCAGTGCGCCCCCTGATGGCAGCACTCAGGAGGGGAGAAAGGGGGTCCCTTGGACCCCCAGACATCCTCTTGACTGCACCCGCCTGCAAGGGGATCTCTAATCCCCTTTAAAAGTTCAGGCAGGTCCCTGCCTGGACTGTGAGAACGTGGAGCGGCTTCAGAGCAGCCGCTCCGTTTTTCACAGGAATGCGCTGCCTCCAGGACAGCGAGGGTTTGTGGCTGCCCTGGGGGCAACGTATTTCATGTAATAGGACGCACTTTCCCTGTTTGCACCCGGTGCACTTGTTTTAAGGTGCACCGGGGGCAAACAGCTAAAGTGTGCCCGTTACATAATAGGGCCCCAGAGATGATACTGGCATCTTCATACATCAGCCCCTGCGCACTCCATGCACAGTACCTCTTTAGATTTCTTTCTGACCATGTCCCTCCACTGATAGAAAATCAAGACAACCGACAGGGAAGTAGGTTTCAGCTCTTGAGGATGAATCTAGAAACGCTCTGGGATGCTGCCTTCAGGCAGGCATCAGAACAGCGCAGGATAATTACTAGAAAACCAATGGGCGAACAACAGATATGAGAGCAATAGAATGAAGGGCCCTAAAAGCAATGATCAGAGGAAAATGCTTGAATAAAACTTACAGCCCAAAACAGCAGCTGAAATGTGCTTTGACACAACAAGAGGAGGAGCTCGGGTGACCCCAGGCATTGAAAGTACATGACCCACAGCAATAGGGGAGGCAATAGAGACAAAGCAAAAGGGAGTTGACTTAGTAGGCGCTACATAAGTTAACCTACATTAACAATTGTCAGAAGTTACACAGGGAGGGAGAGAAATCTGGGAGACTATTGGCCCGGCTTGTACAAAGAGAGAATTCCCTGCTCCTCACTTTGACCTTGTACAGGGCCATTGGCACACAGAACCATTATTAATGAGGCCCTGCAACATACTTAGCAAGCCTGTAACAGAAACCATCTGGTGCCAGCAGTGAAGGGGATGTTTTGGGGCGTGGGTAGCATTCTTGACTAGGGCTAGGCTCCCGAAGATATCGGAGGAACAGCTACAGGGCTAAGAAACCGAAACTCAGAGACAGGTGATTTCTGTAGCGATAATAGAGCTGCCTGCAGGAATAAACTTGTGGCAGATGGCTTTCTGCCAGAGGTCTATAACGTGTTTGAGGATAGACTCCTAGATCAGCTCTCGGAAGTTTATTTAGAGGCTAAACCCAAAGGAGGCTTATCAGAGCGCATGAAAGAGGCCATCACAGTTTTTATACCGAAACCTGATAAGGACTTATCAGACCTGGGTTCCTATAGGCCGATCCCCATGTTAAATGTGTACAAAAGTACTGTCTAAAATACTAGCAGACAGACTTGAAACTGGCCGTGGGGACTCAAATACACGAATATCAATGTGGGTTTCTCCCTGGCCGCAGTACACTGATGAACTTGAGACGCCTTAACCATGTACTACAAATGACAGAAACAGCACCAGAGGAGAGCGCCTTGGTGGCAGTAGATCTTGAAAAGGCATGAACTACCCTAGATTTGAGGTACCTGTTAGATGTCCTTGAAAGGATGAGGTTTGGCCCCCCTTTTCTGGGTTGGATACTCCTATTATACCACAAGCCTATGGCCAGAGTTCGGTCGGAGAGGTGGTGTCCAGAAGTAGGAGCACCCCAAGGGGGACCAGACAGGGCTGTCCTTTGGTGCCATTGCTATATGCCCTGCCGATTAGGGTAAGGGGAACAATGCAACCATGTGGAATGCGAACCGGTGATGCAATACTTATAGTGCCAATGTATGCAAACAGTACTTTAATGTGCCTAAGCCTTAGGAATCCTTTCCTCCTCTGCTCTGTGAACTCGACAGGTTTCCAATGGCCTCGGGCCTGCACATAAAGAAAACAAGACAGTCCATTTCCCACTGGAGGGCTTGGTGGGACAGTCTCGGGTGAAGTTTCCGTGACTGTACCTGTGATGGGAAACCACCAGGTTCCGTTATTTGAGGATATGGGTGGCACATACAAAGGAGGAACAGTATTCTTATAATATGGGAAGAGTGCTGCAGGACCTGGGAGCATCTAATCTTTTTGGAACACACTACCACCCTCTGTTGCAGGCAGCAGAGAGGCAATGAGGAAGATGGAACTGTTCCCCCAGTGCATGTACACATTCTGAAACTTGATGTGGCTAATACCGAAAACAACCTTCAGAGAACTGAATATTGTGTTGGTGTCGTTAATGTGTGTAGGGAAGATAAGCAGGGTGCGCCTCGACATCCTGAAAGTGGACACAACAAGAGGTGGGCCTGCCAGACATGGAACTCTAGCATACAGACTTCCCTTCACCCAAAGCCTGCGACCTAGAAGAAAATTTCTCCCGGCCTCTCTGCGATAAAATTAGTGCCTTCTTCATACAGAAAACTGACTCCATCTAGAATAATTCACCAAGACAAGTTGCTCTTTGCCATTAGATAACACACCAGTACCCCTCAGCACTGGGCCTAAAACACTGCTGGCCTTCCCACCTCTATCGCGAGAAGAGACTACAGTGTTAATGTGCAAGGTTAAATCAGGCTCACCCCTAGATGTCTTACCTTCAACAATGTCAGCCTCCCTCGCCAACCTGCTATCCGATCCCATTTGTTCTTTATTAAACTCATCTCTGAAGGAAGGCCGCTTACCTTCAACATGGAAAGCGGCGCAGATCATCCCGTTGCGGAAACACACCAAAGCTCCCATGGAAGATCTCTCAAATCTCCGCCCTATTCCCCTCCTACCCTACCTGAGCAAAGTCCTGGAAAAACATGTCAATAAACATCTATCTGACCATATCGAATCGGCTGGCTACCTGGATCCATCTCAATCAGGCTGCCGCCCCAAATACAGTACGGAAACTGCATTGGTGGACATCAGACTAGATCAGGACCAATCAACCCTCCTGGTGCTTCTAGACCTCTTCGTCGCATTCGATACGGTCAACCACCAGACTCTGCTTGGAAGAATGAGGGAAGCAGGGATTGGTGGAGTGGCACTGCAATGGATGACCAGCTTCCGCTCTAATTGCACTCAGACTATCAATCTGGGCCCATATCGGTCCAATACAGAGAAATTGATCAAGGGAGTGCTTCAGGGCTCGTGTTTGAGCCCAACACTGTGAAGGAGCCACGGGTTTGCCCCGATATCCTATGCAGATGACACCCACTCACCTTCTCTTTTAATAAATCATCCCAGACAGCCCAAGCCTCCTTTTCTTCCGGCATGCATGCCATCTCACAATGGATGAGTAACATCTTTTTACAACTGAATGCCAGTAAGGCGGAAATCATGCTTTTCGGAGAAGCTCCGCTTTTATGGGCACCAAGCTGGTGGCCTAAAGAGTTGGGAACTGTTCCTGCCCCAAAAACTACAGCAAAAAATCTAGGGGTACGTCTCGACCAGACTCTAACAATGAAAGAACATGTTACCCACACGGTTGGTGCATGCTTTCATGCCTTCTCAGAAGAGCTTTCCCCTAACTCCTTACGAAAGACTCTCATACAAGCCCTGGTACTGAGTAAACTAGTTTATTGCAACGCTCTGCGGATCGCAGCCAAAAGTCTGCTTTAAATTGCCTTCAAGTGGTACAAAACACTGCAGCACGCTCAGTTGCAAATGCACCCTACAGGTCAGCCTCGCTCTCTCTCTCCTACGACAACTACACTGGTTACCTGTACGGAAACGGGTGAAGTTTAAGATCTGCTGCCTGACGCACAAGGCAATATGGGGAAACGGACCCTCCTACTTGGCGGAGAGGCTTCACCAATATATCCCCCTAAGGGATCTCGGTCGAAATCCCTGCTCAAAATCCCTAGGATTAAAAAAACACGTACAGGAAGAAAAGCCTATTCATACCAGGCACCTTTAATATGAAATCAGTTCCCTTTGGCCTTAAGACAATGCCCTGATCACCTGAAATTTAGAAAGGCCCTGAATACCGCCCTTTTTTGGTATAGCATACCGTCACAACTTCTTCTGCAATTCCGCAAGCGCCAGATACCCTCTGGGGGTGATTCATGCGCTATATAAGCTTATAAACATAAACAACATAAACATTAAAAGTTCAATGCGGGGCAAATCGCTCACAGTAGAAGCAGCACTCGTATCGCTACAGGTCGTGATAACATTGGAAATGTCTCACAGTAGAGGAGCCCCAAGTGGTGCGACAAGTAACGATAGCATGGGAAATGCAATACAAAAGATACCAAATAAACCCCCTTACTGCAGATCACTGCAGATCCAGTGGCTCCAGCCTTCTAGAGAAATAATAGCCATTATAACAATGTTGAGATGGGGAGAGGGAGGCCGCCAAACCCCAGGGACTCATATCCATGGGAGAAGTATATAGCTTTCCAAGAAGCCCAGGATGCTTTGGAGTGGCCCTGGGATAGTTCCTACAGTTTGATAAGCTGACTAATACAGACAGGGAGATATGGTTTGAGCTCCCGGATACTCCCAATCATCCACTACAATGGAAACGATGCTGGAAATGGGCCAGGGTCGACGGCTGGTTGCCAGTCTTTATGGGCCTTGAAAATGGATAGGCAATGAGCTCTGCTACAGGCTAGACAGGCTCGGGATGGGAACTCAGAGACCCCCTGTTCAATTCTGCATGGGAGACTGCATGCACATAGGTAAAAGTGGTAACAAGCAACCCCAAAGCTCATTAGTGCCACTTTAATTTCTCACATAATTCATATATGACACAATTATGATTATACAGAATACTCTCTAACAGATCACCTAATTGCCCTAAATGCTCAGATCCGGAAACAACATTCAGCCATATAACCTGGACCTGTTTGACAGTAGCAGAATATATGGGAGAGGTGGTACTAAACCTGCGCACCACAAGTGGTATAAAATTGGAGCTAACCTCGAGGCACTGTTTGTTGAGTATTTTACCTAAACTCAAAAACTGAACAATGCGACATAAATTTGTGACGTAGGAAGCTGTAGTACTTCAATTGTATTTTCCGTATTGGTGCTGCCTTTCCTTTACTACCCTTTGACTACGATATGGTATTGTCTGTGGAGTGTTGAGATGAGAGTCTGACAGTTTAAGTCAGTTGGTGTTTCGCTTCTGTCGGCACTCGGTGGCTTCTATTTCATACTGGACAAAAATAAATCATAATGTTGTAACTTATGTGTTTCCTGTGTATGGAGATTACTGCATCGTTTTGTTGGCGACAATTACCAGGAGCTGCCACTGCCAGAATCTACTTTGGCTTTCAATCGGCCTGTGCAAGGAAACAAAGTTCTTGGATAGTTTTGATAGGACCAATGACAGCAAAATGATCATTTCCAGGCCTGTTTTGGCCAGCACGTATTGATGTCCATGATGTATGTTTAAGGCATGTTTTCTAGTCACGAGAGCATCACCAGGCCTATATATTCTCTGTCACTCGTTTGCGGTCCAGGGCCTCCCTCTTGTCTGCCTCATTCTGGGACATAACATTCTAGGCTCAGCTTCATGTTAGCAGCTGACGCGGTTCAACGTTATAAACTATGGGGGGATATTCTCAAGAACGTGTGATAACCATCTCAAAAGTTACTTAACGTAACCCTCAACATCGCAGTCCATTGTGGAAAAATTATGCCGTGTTAACAAAGTATTCTCAACACGGCGGTACTATGCAATAGTCATCAGATAACGTGTCAATTGACCTCGTTAATATAAACGCCACGCCGCAAAAATGCGAAACGCGAATGCAATAAATCCTGCGATGAGGCCAATCGGGGTACAAAAAGCACCGAAAACCAGCAACCGGCCTGCAAATCCCACGCGTCTGGCGGGAAAATGCACCATAAATGCAGGGTATATAAACGGTGAGATGACAACGTGCAAGCACAACCCCACAGCTGTGATGCAGAACAAATGACCATTGTCTAAATCAGATAGGCATTTCCCCACAAACAGCCACAATGCACACTGACATGCATTCAGAATGTAACCTGCACCAATGCGGAAACAAACATGGTACACACTGTGAAACCGCATCTCCCCCTCACATTGCAGAGGGACAAATAACACCCCCTGCCCACCGACGTGCCATGTCCATGACCAAACAAGAATGAAAGCATGGACTAATGTAGGGGCAGTGACTCCCCCTTACGTACATCTTGCCCATGTCGCAGGACTTGAGTCACAGGGTGCATCCCTGCATCATGGCGGCACATATCAGAGCACAAAAGAATCCCTGTTGTCACCTGTAGGTCACAAATGACAGCCAAATTGAAATGTTTTGGGACACATGTGAAACGCCGAAGAGTGGGATACCGTAACAACTGTGACACACAGAACTGGCAGTTCGAATACCTGACACCATAAACAGCCTCACTGCACAGAGGTGACACACCCACCATCCATCAACAAATCCCTGTGACAGCACAACATGTCGCCCCCACACTTGTCTGAGTGAAGTGCCTGTACAGATGAGTGACATGCATTCAGGGAATGTGTCTCGGAATGCTTTTATTAGCACATGCAGTGCCTGTGGCAGTCAACGTACTGTGCCATTACTGTGAAGGTCCCACACAATGTGACGCCAAGCAGAGAAGAAATTGTCAATGATGTAGTCCCTACAGGCTATTCCTGCTGCAGCTACAGTGGGGTGTGGTCCACCTGCCTCATCTTCATCATCTTCATCGTCTGGTGCATCTGGCACTCGTATCCATGGGGCTTTGCTGCGTACACATATGTTGTGCAACACACCACATGCAACGATCATCTTGCACACGAGGTCTGAGCTGTACAGGAGCTTACCACCTGTGACGTCCAGGCACCTGAAACGTGACTTCAACACGCCAAATGTGCGCTTCACGATGCCCCTGGTGATTTATGGGCCAAATTGTACTGCCTCTGGGCCTGTGTGTTCAGGGCTCGGAGGGGTGTCATCATCCAAGTGCATATCCTTGGTCACCTGTGACAGTGCAGAGAGACATGAGTCACAACTACGTACTTCATGATGTGTTGGCAGGCTCACTGGTTCATTGGTGTGTGATATGTGTGACTTAGTAATTCCTGTATGACATGTACTGCGTGTTGCGAATGACCTGCTTCACTGTGCACTACGTAGCCTCACTGCTGCACCTCCCCCGGAGCACATTCACTAGTGTGCGCAGCGCAATTACATCAAATGCACCCCTACAGCACACTATTGACATGCCTGTCTGCGCATGTCTACAAGCCTGAGTACGACACAGTGATGATGTTGCGCAGAATGTGGCCGGCCACGTGTGTGTAGGCCCATTGCAAGGACAGGGCTGACACAGATGTAGAGCACCTGCCTTGCTGAACTAGACATGCAGTTGAGGGTACATCTTTGGCTCATGCTGCGCTAACAGCGACACACACAACAGTTGGTATGTGTGATCCCTGACTCGGAGCGGGCATGCCCTACCAAATGAACCCCTTCACCGACCACGCAACACCGTGGGCATGCCACATAGCAACATTGTCGGTTGCGTGATGGGTGGCGTAGACACTACAACAGAGACACACGCATCAGCCACATCCTTGGCAAGGCCCACACTGAACCACACCCAGATCTACGTGTGGAGGAGCCACACCCCTAGCCAGTACTGGTGTACACCTGTCCACCCCGCTTATGCTCACATGAAGATACAACACGGTTACATGTCCCAGGTCTACACCACTGCCTGCGGTGACATGGTTGCGCACTCTGTACACAGCACAATGTAATGTGGAATGGCCCCGGACCCACATGCATATATAATGACCACACAGACACACTGAGTGAGTTTTTGGGACTGGCTACGGGCACATGCGCCCGCCCCCTTTCATTGCTAGGGTCACATCTCCAGGGACGCCTGTGCTGGATGGGTGTTGGGTAGTGTAAGTCCTCACTCAGGGGTTGGTTGGGGCTGGCAAAAACCACAACAGTGAGCAGACAATCAGCAGTACAAGGTACGAACATAATGGGTCTCTGACTTGAGCAGCAGAGAGTTTGTGGCCCCAGATGCACAGCGGCCGGCGCAGGCACACCGCCACGGGACGGTAACTTGCGGTGCACTCAGGTAGGGCCACGCAGCTGAGCGTGTACTAGTCGATGTCCAAGGGGAATGTCACGGAAGGTTGCGGGGGACAGTGGAAGGTGTCCCTCCAGGGCATGATGCAGAGGGCAGAAGCAAGCAGGAACAGACACATTGCAGAGTTGAATGCTACAGACTCCACTTTTCCACCTTGTCAGTATCAGCTACATGTAGAGGAAGACAACCTCCAGCCCATGGGCCCAGACGCCACAGACGTACAGACAGATATCGACCATGAATTTCAGGGCACACACTCAGGGGCAACAGAGATTGAAGGGGATGCAGTATGCGATGAGGCCTGTACAATGACATGGACTCTGCCATGTGGAGGGCAAGACTCAGTTCCAAATGTGTGACCTACTAGTCCACTGCGTATGCCGGTGGAGTACGTCAATGAAAAAGGAGTACTGCGGGCCTGTGTCACGGAGGCCATGATGGTCTGAGGAGGCTGCCAAGGTCACGGGCCTGGGGCTTGGAGCTTGCACCGGCACGTGGTGGGCCCTCTTTGACACATGCCAGTGTCGGCAGGTGAGCGGTGTGGCCTGGTTGTGCAGGGGTGGCCATGACGGGTCTGGGGACCTGCGGCCTGGGGTCCAGCAGGCGCACATGATCGCAGGCACTGCCGCTCATGGCATCGGCCTCATGGCGGACTGGAAGGCACCGCCCTGGCAGACACATTTGCCATTCTGGAAGAGAACCACGCCCAGGGCAACGTGCTTTTTATTCACACCCCAACGCTGGCCTGGCGTACGCCGGGCCAGCCCACTCCGCTCATGTTTACAGGGGGGACGTAACAAGCTACATTTCCGCGATCTTCCCCACTGCCTGGGTTAACATGGTTGCGTCCACTGTTCACTACACTCCAAACACCAGCAGTATATGTTGACATGGGCATGTCTGTGGTCTGCATACTGCAGTCTGTCCAGCACATTCACGCCACACTTGGCATTATGTACATTCTCATTTGTGTGTCACTTGCCTCCTTTGCACATGCCTGGTTCCCACGTCTCCCCACATTCTGCTATTGTGTGGCTGAGGTGCCATGCCGTTGATAGCTTGTGTACATGGCTAACCAAGGTTACCACAGTAAGTTGTGCTGTCTGTCTGGTAGGTGGGCATGTTGTATATGATTTTGTAATGTGTGCATTCCCAGAGTAGTGAGTTGCATGATTGTGGAGTTGGGGTGTGTGGTGTGTTCTTTTGGTACTTACTAACAAGCAATGCATTCCCATAGGTGGCAGCCTCAAAGCGCTGGTTGATGATGGACTGTCGGAAGATGAAGGAATCATGCACACTGCCTGGGTAGTTGGCGACGACTAGGACATGTGTGCAGTCAATTGCCCCCAACACGTACGGGAAACCTGCTATGGCATAGAAGCCTTGCTTGGTCTCCAGCTATTCCTGCGCAGTGTGGGGGAAGTAAAAGTGCTGGGGTACCAAGCTGATGATGGCATCCAGGACAGGTTTGAGGAACTTTGATAGGGCTGGCTGTGAGACCCCTCCGACTCTGGCGGTTGTTGGTTGGAATGTCCCAGAGGCCAACAGGTGCAGCACAGTCAGCAGCTTTGTCTGAGGTGGGATGTTGGTTATCCGCTGTGTTGGTACCGTCAGCCTGTGGGCAATGATGTTCAGGATGCGGAGGATGGTTGTCCTTGTGAGCCTGTAGTGGGCAATGACATTCTCTGGTGTTGAGTCTGTGAGGCTGGTGCGTTTTCTGGTCTGTGTCTGCGCTGCCTCTGTGGTGGTCTGGGGGTGTGGTGCGGGGTGGGGGGGTCCGGGGGTGGTGACGGTGGGTGAGTCATGATGAGTAGCTCCATGGCATCTGTTGTTCTTCGGGTGTGGCTGTGGGCTGGGCTCCCTTTTCTGGTGCTGGCTGCTGTCTGACTTTGTACCAGGTTAGAGCATGTGTTAATTTTCTGCTGCTAATGCGCCTTATCGCCTGTTTCGTGGTCTTTTCGCCGATCTGGCTGGTTGTTGACAATGTTGCGGAGTGGTGTTGTTGTGGCTTTTTGCACAGGAACGCCTACTCTGCATCTCATTAGCAATAGTTGCCAGGGTCATCTGTGGTGATGTTGTTTGTGGCTGCTATCACAGGTAAACTGGTGCTAGGGCTGTTAGCACCAGCTTGTGAATGGGGGGATACATTTATCACGACTTTGGCTGTGTTAAAGTGCCGTTAACTCGGCGATAGCTCTTTGAGAATATGCCCCTATGATTCCTAAGCCTCCTGGAACAGTTAATGAAGCAGAGCTTTCCGTATTTAATTGAAGTCAGGGTCATTTGAAGATACCACTCTGTGTTTCTCTAGGTTGCTTTATAGTGGTTTCTATTCTCTTCAAATTCGTAACTTGCATTAAACCATCTCTGTCAGGCAAAACTTTTCACATGCGTGCATGACATTGAGTTTGCCACATTCTGCAAGCAAAACACATTGGTGAGCAAAATGAGCAGGGCGACACCTGCTGGACACTTTCGGGTGGCCACTTTCTTTAACTTAAATGTATTTTTTTCGCAGACAAAAGGTTAATTAGACTAAGACTATGATGAATACTTTTATTGTTTAAATGCATGAGTACCTTTATTATTTCAGTTTGTTTCTTTAGAAAAAACAACATGCATCATTGACTTAATCTGTCAACTGCTATAAAGTATATATGACACTGTTTTCAAAGCTAAGTACCACACTAATGGTGGATTTTTCAACTGTTGCGTGCATAACCTTTTCAATTATCTAACATGCAGTTCAACATTCCAGGAGTTCTTTAGAAAAGTGACTTTGTTTACTCTGTTATAACACTTGTTCTAGAATGCAGGTAACAAACCAACTACCTTTCTGTTTTAAAACACCTGGGGCCTCATGTAGGTAGCCAAATACCGGTCGGTAACGGCCGATTTTCGGTAAATATGCCGTTACCGACCGGTATTCAGACAAGTGAGATGTAGGAGTCCAAAAACGGCTTTTCGGTAAATATGAGGCGGTAAATACCGAATCATATTTACCGAATTCTAAAATACCGAATCAGATTTACCGAATACATACTTAACGAATCGGTAAATATGAAGTGGTAAATATGAAGTGGTAAAAATTAAAATGACATGTAGGAGCACTCGGTAATTAAGAAATCCAAGAAAATCGGTAAATAAGAGTCGGTAATTAACACGGATTGAAAGCAGGTGGTAACCATCAACAGTGCACATAAGCAATCCCAAAATGCAACAGCGTGGACAACATGGCCGCTATGTATGTCATTGCAAGGCGCCTACGTCTACAGGCAGCAGGACTGAGGATTTGGCGACGGGAGGAACGCATCTACAGACAGCGCATCACACTATTCCACCTGACTGATGCAGAGATACATGAGAGGTACAGGCTACACCCCGAAACCATCATGGACTTAATCAGGGACCTTCACCCACTCCTGGACCAGCCAATAAGAAGGGCGCACGCCATACCCCCACATGTGCAGGTGCTCTGCAGCCTACATCTGCTGGCATCCGGCAGTTATCAGGTGGTGATAGCTGCGGTGGGTGGTGTATCCCAGAGTTGCCTGTCACGTTTCTTCAGGAAGTTCCTGGATGCCATGATGCAGAGAATGTACCACTACATCAGCTTCCCCAACACACAGGCTGCACTGCAGAAAACAAAAACAGACTTTTATCACATGGCACAGTTCCCCCATGTCATCGGCTGTATTGATGGTACACACATCCCAATCTGTCCACCAGCTGACACAGAGCACATCTACAGGAACAGGAAGTCCACCCACTCCATCAATGTGCAGGTGATCTGTGATGCAGGGAACATCATCACAGATATTGTTGCAAAGTTTCCTGGGAGCACCCACGATTCGTACATCTTCCAGAATAGTGGGATCTACACACGACTGAGTGCCGGAGAATTTGGAGAGGGATACCTGCTAGGTGAGTAACAGTGACGCCCCTTGCAACCTGCAAATCATAGTGTAAAGAAGCATGTGACTGATGTTTCCCTTTCAACTCATCTAGGCGACAGTGCATATGCATGCCGGTCATTCATCCTCACTCCCTACCTACACCCAGCAACCCAGAGTGAGAGACGATACAACGTGGCACACAAAACAACACGCAATGTGGTGGAGCGCACGTTTGGACTACTGAAGAGCAGGTTCCGCTGCCTCCACAAGAGCGGAGGCGCACGCCAGTACACACCCATCACCTGCTGCAAGATTATTGCCACTTGTGCAATGCTGCACAACCTTGCCACGAAAAAAGGTACAGATGTGGAACTAACATATTTTGAGGACAACGAGGATGAGTCAGGCCAGCCACAGGGCAACGCAGCTAGAGTGCCAACTGCAATCGATTGGAGAGAGAGACGGACAGAGATCACATGCAACTATTTCTGAGTAAGTAAGGGGACACAGCCAGTTGTGATTAGTCATGACGTAGTTTTAATGTGGCACCACGCCATGAACACATGAACAAGCCAATCTGGCAATATACCATCTATACAAGGAGTATGTCCAGGGTTACGTCACCCATTGGGAAGTGGCTAAGCAGGGCCACATCAATGTTTGCGCATACGCGCTGCAGTGGTGGATGGCACGGCCTGTGCATCCTCACTAGAGCCAACCCCAAGCCGCCTGCTGCTCCTGCGTGCTTCTGGGACGGGGGGTGTGATGCTGCTCCTGCTGCTGGTGTCGATGCTCTCCGCAGCATCCCCTGCAGCAGTTGTCGACGCCTGACTAGTAAATAGCACCCCTAGTGCACTTGTCACCTGCACCATCCCCCGAGACAGGTCGCTGCAGCAGTGTGTTAGGCCCTCCTGCATCGTCACAGAGCGCCGGCACAGTAGAGAAGTCGCAGTTGCCAGACGGTTGAGTGCCCTGTTGGTAGTGTCCCTTCTCTGCCGTTCCCGGCGCCGTGCCTCGATGTCAGCATCTAATTTTCTGCACAACTGCTGGATTGACTGGGACATGTCCCGAATGCCCGCAGCCATGCCGCTGATGTTATTGTCCATGTTGACTAATGTAGTTTTCATCACCCGCATGTGCCTCTGGACTGTCATGACTGCCTTTGTTTGCAGGCGCTGTTGTTTCAACATTTGGCCCTCGAGACCCAAGAAGACACCATGGCCGTCAATGGGTGCTGGTGGACTCTGGACACGCGACCTGCGGCGCCCTCTTGCTCCCGTCTGTGCTGCCTGTGAGGTGTGGGGCACAGTGGCATGGCTCCCTTCCTGGGGCCTGGTGAGTTCTTCAGGGCCCATGCTGTCGTCTGACGAGGTGTCTAAGGCTCGTAGCCTGGCTGCTGGACGCCTCCTCATTCCCACACCTGCAAGCGGAGATGTGGCCGGTGATTCAAACATGAGTGGCGATGCTGGCTCTGGGTGAGGTGATGCTGGCTCTGGGTGAGGTGATGCTGGCTCTGGGTGAGGTGATGCTGGCTCTGGCTGCGGCGAGGCTGCCTGTGTTGGTGGTGCGGCTGCCAGTGGGCCTGCTCCCTGGTCTGAACTTGTGCTGGCTAGAGGTGATATTTGTGGCCGGTGTGCCGTCTCTCCTGCAGCATGCCCTGTCCTGCATGATGTCACATCTGTGGACAGAAATACAACATTGGCTCAGTGTCCCCGAAGGGCTGCATTGAAAGCGTCACAATAAATTATTACACATTCCAAAATGTCCTCTGTCTCCTTGTGCCTCGAGTGCGTGACATGCCTTGTTGCCCTGTAACATTTACGTCATGGTTGGTGTTTCCCTGACTACATCTCCCGGAATGCATTGCCTGTCTGCACTGACACGTGTGGACTGCAGTGTGATTCTCGTTTCACAATGGGGGATGTGGGATAGGCATAGGGGGTGCTACATTGCTGTGCTTTCGTCTTACCTTGTTGTGTGGCGGCTCTGGCAGAGCTGTCGGCGTCCCCAAGACCCACGACGCTCTCTTGCTCGATTGTGGCCCCCACCAGCTCCTCCAGTTCGGTGAGGGCAGGTGCCCTGTTGGTTCCACCTCCAGTCTGGCTGGCCTCCTTCTGGATGTCGCCCATCTTCCTCTTGGTTACAATCCTCAGGTCATACCAGCGCTTCTTTAGGACCTCTATGTCCCTGTGGGTCACTCCCACGGCATTCACATGGGCCTGGATGGCCAGCCATATGTTGCGCTTTTCAGCCTCAGGCACTTGCAGGGATTGCCTTCCAAACAGCTTCTGGTGCTGCTTCACCACCTCCTCCACCAGCACCTGGAGTTCCTTGGGGCTAAATTTCAGCTTCCTCCTCCTTTCCCCTCCGTCTCTCTGTGTTCTCTGGCTGGACATGATGTTCGTTTTCCCGCTCGCACAGGCACCGGCTCCCTGCCTCTCCTCTGCACTCCAAGCCTCTCCAGGGTCGGCTAATTATGTACACCTGCCTGGGTGTGGCCACTTCCTGGTTGGGTGGGCTGTGGTTGCACAGGATTAGCTGTTTCGTCAAGTCATGTGATTTTATTTACCGATTCCGTACATTCCGATTCGGTATTTTCCGATTCGGTAAATACCACCTCGGTATTTTCCGATTCGGTAAATACCACCTCGGTATTTTCCGAATCGGTAAATACCACCTCGGTATTTACCGATTCGGTGAATTCCGAATCGTGATTACCGAATGTTACCGAATCGGTAACTGTTACCGAATTTTTACCTACATATAACTTACCGATTCTAATTTACCGATTCGGTACGGCTCGGTATTTTAGAAACGGTAAAATTTATTTACCTACATGAGGCCCCTGGTGAGCCCTCCCCCCACCCCCCATCTCCTGGAGAAATTGGGTTGATGCTTTTGAAACTTATCTTGGTGCTGTAGACTCATCAAGGTTCAGACCAGAAAGAAAGACATTAGGTTTATTAAATTCACTTGGGTTTGAGGAGAGGGCTGTTATCAAGCATCTCCCTGGTCTTGTTCTAAGTGAAGGAGGAGAGATGGATAAATATATTGAGGTTATTAAGAAACTAGCTTTAAGATTTGATGTTAAAACAAGTTTGGTGCTTTAGTGCTATGTTTTCCGAACGCCAAAAACTGGGGGGGGGGGGGATGTTGATACCTATTGTTAGTCTTGGCATCTTTGGTGTGGTTTTGGTGGTTTTCCCCAAACTTTTTGCCTCTACCTCCTGTATTTTTGATGCTGTGCTGGATTTCGTTTTTGCTGGCCTAGATGCTTTGGTCCCTTTGCCACTGCTGATCAGTGTTAAAGTACAAGTGCTCCCAGCGTAAATTGTTATTGCAATTCGTTCTTCCTAATTGGCATATTTGATTTACTGGTAAGTCTCTCCTAAAGTGCACTGAGTGTGCCAGTGCCTATAAATCAAATGCTACTAGTGAGCCTACAGCACTGATTGTGCCACCCACATGATGAGCCCTTTAAAAGGTATCTCAGACCCGCCACTGCAGTGTCTGCACTCAGTTTTAAACTGCCATGTCAACCTGGCAAGTGCCCCCACTTGCCAGGCCCTAACCTCCCCTTTTCTTACATGTAAGACGCCCCTCAGGTAGGCCCAAGTTACCCCCATGGGCAGGGTCCAGTGTATGTGAAAGGGAGGACAGGTACTGGTCTGTGTGACAAGTCCTAATAGATAAATACTGCCAATTTCCTTTATCTGTCCCAAAGGATACCATGGGATATACTTTGTAACATCTTATATGTATAACTTCCCATTGGGACAAGATTGAGAAATGAAATTTAGGCTCTCTGAACTCCAAATTTGATAACACGTATTTTAGTAAAGATGTTTTTTAAATTATGTGTTTGAAAATGGCACTTTTAGAAAGTTTCTTGTTTAACCATTCTGTGTGCCTCTGCCTGTTTGTGGATTGACTGTCTGGTTTTCAAGTGACAGAAGCTGGGGATGTGCATTCACTGTAGACAGCCACTGGGGAGGTTGAGGTGTGCCTGACCCTTCCTAGATGATTCAGAGCTGAGCTGAGCTGAGCTGAATAAACCTTGGATGCATTTAGAGTAGTGGGAGGAGTTTTCCTTCCACCTGAATAGGACCTGTCAGAACTGGTTTGGAAAAGGCTCAGAGACCCTTGCACAAAGAAGAACAAATACAACATTGGGTATAAGTAGTGGACCTTAAACCACAGAAACAGTTTTGGAACAAATAAATGAAGCAGTTAAAGGATTATGCATCTTGGATTGGTTTCACAAGGGTCTTTTCCATAGGGTTTTGCAAACAGGAACCAATGACCAAGTCTCTGTTGTGGCTAGTGATGGCCTGGGAGAGGAAGTTGCTCGAAAAGTTCTCTATGTTTTCAGTCAAGAATTGGGTACCATCTAAGGTTTCAAACACAAAATAAAGGTGATTGAAGGTTCTTATTAAATACAAACTATGAAATGTGCCATATTGTATTAGAAATAATCTTGAGAAGGAACTTATGCAGCTGTATGACAAGGGTATCATTGAGCTAGTCAAGTCATCTTTGTGGCTTTCCGCTTTAGTTCTGGGGCGTTATCGTAGTGGCAAACTCAGAGTGTGTGTAGATCTCAGGAGTCTAAACAAAGCAATTTGGGTAGCTTCACACCCATTACCCAAAATCACTGATTTGCTAGTGATGGTTGGAGGTGCTAAATCTTAAAACCTGAATCAAAACACCTAACAGCTTTGATATCACCAGTTGATACTTTTCCGTATTGCACAATGCCTCTTGGGTTAGCTTCTGCTGTCTCTGTTTTTCAGAGAATCATGTTTCAGTTATTCAAAGACACTTGGAGCAGTTTTTTTCAGGATGATGTTTTGATCCTTGCTGCCACTAAGAAGGAAGGTGATACCATTCTACGTAAAGTTCTGTCCATTATGCAGAAACTTGGTGTGGTTCTCAAAAGGGAGAAATGTGAATTTCTTAAAACTACAGTGGAGTATATGGGGCATGTTGTTTCTGGGGACGGCATTGAACCTAGACCTGGGTTGGTGGGTGCCCTTGTTGAAGCTCTTACAGCTTGTGATAAAAATGGATTGAAATCATTTATGGGACTATGTGAATTTTATACATGTGCCATTCCCGATCATGCTTTCCCAACTAAACCATTATCGAGTTTACTAAAAGAAAAATCCTTTTGTGTGAGACAGTGTATGCCAAGATTCATTTGAGTGGATAAAAAAACAGCTAGTAAGTTCCCAAGCCCTCAGACCTTATGATCCCAGCTTACCATGTTGTGTCACAGTTGATGTGCATAATATAGGTTTAGGGGCAATTTTGACTCATGCTATAAATTGGGTCTCTAGTTGGCAGAGGTATGCACCCTATCCAAGTAGGGACCACAATCCTAGTCTGACTAAGTCAGATACACACTCTAAATTAACCTGTGCTCACCATATGGTAGCTTGGCACAGAGCAGTCAGGCCTAAGTTAAGAGGCAATGTGTAAAGTATTTATGCAACACTTAAAATGGTAAAACAGTGGAAACACCACACACAAATATACCACACCTGGATAGAATATTTGAGCTTAATGTATTGAACAAAACAAGACCAAAATGGCAAAAATCTTATAAGTATAACTGGAGTTATCAATTATTAAAGAATATCTGCAAATATAGTGCTTAAAAGCATAAAGACCTAGTCGGGCTATCTGGTCACACTTGACCGGGGTACATCCAAATATTCAGGCCGACCGCGATGGAGCGGGGTCAGATACAGGGACCAACTTATCCCACTGAAAAAATACCTTGGTTAGACGATGCGTAGAGGGCGAGATGCAAGGAGCAGGGAGGCAATGCATTTGTTCTGATCCTTATAATTCGTAGGCAAAGTGTAGTAGTTGAGCTGCGCACTTGGAAATGCGTCGTCATCGAACAGCACTGGATGTAGGTGATGTGTCAACGGTGGGCTGTGCAGCCAGCGCTGAAATGTCTTGGTCCTCAGCAGCAGGGGGGATGCATCCATTTCAAGGGGGGATGCGTTGGTTCCAATGCGTGGATTTTGCAGATCCAGCACAGAAAAAAACACTTCCAAGGACCCAGGACTAGATTGGCACCACTTGATCAGGGCAAGATTCACAATTGGCAGAGTTCAGGTGCTGTAGCAGGGTTGTTGGGAGTCTTTGATGCCTTCAAGACTTCAGAACAGGAGGCAAGCCCTTGAAGTTGCTTTGGTTCTGGGGAGTAGAGATGCAGGTCCAGTCCTTCTCACTCCCAGCCAAGAAGGGCATCAGGACAGGCTCAGCAAAGCAGGAGTCCAGCAAATTCTGCAGAGTGACAGTCCTTTCAGCAGCACAACAGTCCTTCTTTCTGGTGGAGTATCCTATGGTCCGGAAGCGTACTGAAATGGTGGTGTCTGAGTCCGGTACTTATACCCAGTTGTGCCGTTGAAGTAGTGGAGACTTCAGAGAGACATTTCTGAAGTGCACAAAGTCCCTGCCTTTCCTGCCCTGGCTCCAGACTCACTACAGGGGGGTATGCAGCTGTTTGTGTGAGGAAAGGCACAGACCATTCAGGTGTAAGTGTCATCTTCTCCCTCCCATCCTTCCCAGGATGGCCATCAGGATGGGGATGGCCCATCAGTCACACCTAACCTCCCTTTGTATGTTGCTGTCTGGAGGGAATGCACAAAGTCCAGCTGTCACCCACCCCAGACGTGTATTCAGAGACAGGCAGAAGGCACAGAACAGTTAAAATAAGAAAATACCAACTTTCCAAAAGTGGCATTTTTAGATATGCAACTTAAAATCCAACTACACAATAAGTTGCGATTTCAAATTGTGAGTCCAGAGACACCCAACCTGAAATGTCTCTGTTTTCCCATTTGGAAATGACACTTAAAAAATGTAATAATGTAATCCCAATGTTAAGCTATCGGAGAGATAGGGCTTGCTGTAGTGACCAATGCAATTTAAACGTTTTTGCCCTCCCTGAACATCTAAAACTTAATAGTATATGTCCAACTTTTTAAATACACTGCACCCTGCCCTTAGGGCTGCATAGGGCCTATCTTAGGGGTGATTTATATTTATTCAAAAGGAAGGTTTGGGCCTGGCAAGAGGATTAACTTGCTTGTTATCTAAAAATCAATTCAATCAGTTGTATGCATATACATTTTTTATTTAGCCAGAACATTTTTGAACTTTTTTTACGGGCCATCATAGTTGTGCGCCTTGTTTCTAGTACACCGAGTGGTGCACTACAGTTATTAACGGAGACAAGCAGGCTCTGTCAAAAGGCAGCACACATAACCTGATTATATTTTTGAGTAACAAGAGCACGAGGGTCAATTATGAGTGTAGGATACCATCCGTTTTTATAAAAGAGTTAACTTGCCAGGTCGAAGTGGCAGTTTAAAACTGCATACACAGGCTCTGCAATGGCAGCCCTGAGGCACGTTTAAAGGGCTATTGACGTGGGTGGCACAATCAGTGCTGCAGGCCCACTAGTAGCATCTAATTTACAGGCTCTGGACACATGTAGTGTGCTTTACTAGGGACTTATAAGTGAATTAAATATGCCAATTGTAGATAAGCCAGTGTTACCATGTCTTAAGCAGAAAGCACATGGATTTAAGCACTGGTTAGCAGTTGTACAGTGCCCAGAGTCCTAAAGCAAAAATGAAGTCAGCAAAACAGGAGGCCAAAAGGCCAAAAGTCAAGGAAAACCACGCCAAGGATGTCAGGTCTAACAACTCAGAAAAAGGTGAGATTGAAAATACTATGGGGTTTTCATCAAGAGTTCTTAGAGATGTTAGGTTTGAAATTCCCCTTCCCATTGTGCACTTACACTTGCTATATTAGGTTAGCAATATGTGGCTAAATAGACGCCATTTGTATTCACGTTATGCAACCCACTGAGTTATCCTTGCAACGTGTAAGCTTTAGTTAGCTTGTGTGACTCCATTTTGTATTTTGCAATCACTAGAAGACTGCTTGGGCTGTGCTCGTACTATGCCTTATTTCCCTTCTCGCTTGCCTCAGCAAAACACTGTACTTCGTTATTATTTTCTTTCTTGTTCAAGGCTGTAACCTGACTTGCTAAGGAACTGATATTCTTTCTCTGCATTCCAATCTCAAATGGGTTGCTCTGCTCCCTCGTTAGGAGATGCTGAGACTCGGCACAGTGGCCTTGGGCTACTGATAGTGCACCCATCTGGCAGGTGTTAGCTCATGTCTCTGTACCTCCTTTGTTCATGCCCGACTCAAGCCGCTAACTTTCCATTAGGGGCGTGGCCGAAGTCTTCAGAAGGGTTTAATATGTATTAGCGTACCCTGAGGCGTCAGTCCCCTCGGCAGACATCTTACGGGGAAGGCCTGACTGGGCTCCTCTGCAGAGTATATACTGAATAAAGTAAGTTTGCATTCTCTACTGTCTGACTGACTCTTCATTTTGGGGAAGGCATAGCAGGTGGTTGTATATAACCCGCGTGGCCCTAGAGGGCCCCATCCTTCAGTTGGCACCCAAACAGGGACCCCGCGAGGTGATCTCCTCACCCGTAATCGGGTTGTAGGGGTCGGGGTGGTGTCTGGTCGGTTGGGCGGATCGGAGCCCCATATGCACAAGACCGAGCTTGGTTCTCGCAGCTGCCCCGCCCTTCCGATCGGGCGGATCCTCGATAAGTGGTCACCGGCTGGGGTCCTGAGAAGGCGAAACTTTGGAGCTGACCGTTTGGTCTGAAGAGTCGGCAGTGGAGAATAACTTGACTCAACCTGAGTGCACCAGGTGAGTGGCTTGGTTCTTTGGAAAATAGCGCCATTCTTGGTCGGCATGAGCCTTTGGGCTGTGTCTTGATGCAGTCCTCGGACTGCCTTGTCTGCAGTTTCTGAACTGCCTTGCTTGAATGACACGAGTCGACGGGCTGTGTCTTGGTACAGTTTAATACCATCTTGGTTTGCACTTGGTGGGTTTGCGGACCCTCGTAAAGGACAAAGAGTGTTTGCGAGCAGCCTGACGGACCACTCAGTAATTCGGCTTGCGATTTGAAAAAGGTTTGGGACTGTTCGCGAACAATCTGCCAGACCTACTGGCAGTCGGTATATATTTGAAAAGGTCTAGGGCTAAAGCCTGTCCTCTTGAACTTGGTACGGTCTTTAGACTGTCGTCCTGAATGTGAGGCAGTCCCTGGGCTGATGTGTGATTCCTTTGCGTGTCTGGGTGGAGTGGAGTCTGTGGACCGACGCCCATGATGGTGCTGGTGAAATGCTTGGTTGAGTGAGTAGCGACTGTGCTCTCCGGACAGTTGGTTTTGAGTGATTTTATTTTTTCCTTTATTGCAGTTGTTGGTGTTGTTGAACGTTAGGGACAGTGTATGTGCCTTATATTAAGATGCCTTGTTTAAGTAAGTTAGGATGTTTCTGATGTCGATATTGTTCTACCGATGCTCGGTTGGAAGAGAGCCAGCCCGCGCCTCCAGAGGGTACCCCAAATTTTGACATATATGTCAAGCATGGTATTGGCCCTAATATGTTTAGCACATTGTGGAATAAATATACAAGGGACAATGCTGAGCTGCAATGGACACTTACTGGCTCTTTTGATGAACCGAAAATAAGTTTCCTGCAGGACAAGTTGTTTGCTAAAAGGAGTAGGCAGTTCATGTTTGACTCTTTGAGAGTGTGGCAGAAAGAAACAAAGAAGCGACGCATGCAAGAAAAGAAAGAGGTTTGAAGGAAGCAGAAACAAACTATTATGCAAAAGGCGGTAGCCTATGAAAGAGAAAAGACGGAGAAAGGCATAGAGTGCACAGATAGGAAATTCCGACTTCAGACTGACAAGTATTATGTTACCAGGGAGGAGAATGAGATAGTCGAGGAACTCTTGGATTCTCACCCTTCACCGCCCTATGCTCCACAGCGGAAATACCCTACTGTCCCCACATCTCAGCCCTCGACTCTTGGGGCTGTTCCCTCTGATGCAGCAGTTTCTAGTACTACTGCCTCAGCACCAGCCCCACTTGCCTCCCTTGTATTCCCGCCAGCCACAGGAGCGGGCTCTTTTACTCCCCCTGTCCTGTTTCTTCACTCTTCTGCCCTGTCTCTTGGCTCTGTCTCGTCCACTACACCCCCTTTCACCCCTACCACTCTGTTTCCCTACATGATGGTACTTGTCTCTGCATCCGTCCATTCCCCTGTGAGCGTGATGCACCAAACACCATTGAATACTGAAACGCCTGCACGTAGAATTCCAGGAGCAAACTGGGCAGCAGCACGAGATTGCATAGAAAAAGTATTAGTGTGCTCTGCTGTGGGTACTGAGGAGAAACAGATGGTGGTGAATCAGGCAGCTCAATGGGCCCGGCACCCGATCTATAGTGTGGAGGATGTGTGGAGTGTTATGAAAGATTATGAGCCCTTCACACAGCAGCATGCTCTTAAGCACATGTCCGCCACGCTGATAGAATTGTGGGAATAGTGTTTCCAGGGTACCGCACCACAGATTATCTCTGACATACGAGACAGAGTATATGTTACATTATGTTACAGATATGGCCCCAAATTAGGTTTTTAGTAATGTGAGTACATTAGTGGGTTACCGAGGCAGGTTACTCCAAAAGGTTCCGATGTTAAGGACACAGCACCCCATGAGGGAAGTCCATCCCATTTATCATCCTGAAATACCGGAACTGCGCGACTCCACGGATACTGTAATAAGACCATGAGTCGACGCTCTGTTTCAAGACCAATGGATCTACACTACTTGGAAAATGAGCGAAGTCCTTTCCCTAAAAAGCCAGTTGCCAGATCCAAGAAAAAAAAACACTGCATATTACAAGGAATTGACAGAGGCGGCCTCCTCCACAGTAATGATGCTAGCTGACATATAATTATTTTTTGCTTGTTGGTACCAGTGGATATATGGAGACAAGTCCACATGCAGGACCATGCGTTGGAGCCGGGTGGCACATGGGACGAGATCATAGCATGGGAGAAGGAGCGCAAGTCCGGTGAGAAACCAAAGGCAGAGCTATTTGCTTTACCGGGTCATATTATCGCCCATTTGCTCTCCCTTATGCCACCGAAGAGAGTGGATTGGGCTAAGTTGACTGTGTATTATCAGGAGAAGGATGAGAGTGTGTTGAATTTCTTTACCAGATTTGATGGGGTGTTTCTGGATTTTAGTGGTCGGGATATGTCACAAGAGGGTGAAGTCCGTCTGTTTGTGAACAGATTCATCACTAATTTGCTCCCTGAGGTTGCAACTAGGTTGCAGGCCTCGGAGAGTACCTGGATGACCTCCTCTCCATTGGTCATATTGAGTATGGCACAGTATTATGAGCATAGAGAGAATGAGGACAAAGAAAAGGTGGAGAAGAAGTTGAAAGATTTGAAAACAAGGGTGTTGAGGCAGCAAGTTGGAAGAGAAGGGGGAGAGGACGTGGTTCAGGTTCAGGCCCACGACCACCTCGATCTAACAGAGGTGGTGCATCAGGTACACCTGTGGGACCCAAACAATGAGTGTACTGTAAGAAAAAGGGACATTGGTGGAACGAGTGCCCGGAATTCTTGCAGAGAGGTGGGGCTCCGAGAGGCCGGGGTTTCAGGGAACGAGGGCGTGGAGAAGGAGGTAGAGGGGGGATGCATTCAGAGGATATGTCTTACAATAGACAGAGCGGTAACTATTTTGACGACCCTCGGGAAGACAATACTACCATGACGACTATGATATGGACGAAGTGATGGGGCTGTCTCACAGTTAGGACAACCAGGGGGAGGGCAAGGGACCAGTTCTGGTGCCTGTAGATCAGCGTGGACCTTACATTACTGCAGATTTACAAGGTACTACAGAAATTATTCTAGTTGATACAGGGGCTATGAATAGCTCTGTTTCCCGCTCACTGGTCCCGGGGGCAGCTCTGTCTGGCCAAAACAATGTTTCGGTGGGTTTCTCAGGTGTACCGGTTGTTAGCCCCATTTCCAAACCTAGTACCTTGACTATTGGCCCTTTTACAGTTGACTCACCATTCCTATTGACGTCAAATTGTGGAGAGAATTTACTAGGACGGGATCTGTTAAAAAGGTTGCATGCAACAATTTATTGTTCTCCTGACAGTGTTTACATGACTCTTGGCCCGCAAGTTGCCTGTGCTAAACAATGCCTTGCTAAAGATGCCCCCCTTCTTCCAGAGTTCCGAGGTGTGCCAAGTACGCTCTGGGCTACAGATGATACTGATGTGGGGTTGATACAGATCCATCTGGTCTCTATACAGATCAAGGATAATGCCAGATTGCCCTGAATTCCCCAATACAAGATATCCCAGGCAGGAGAGAGGGCTTTGTTGCAGATAATACAGGAATTGATTAAGTCTGGTGTGGTTGAAGAGACAGCAGCGAATGTGTGCAATAGCCCTATTCTTCCTATCCTAAAAAAGGGCCCCCTTGGACTCTTCTGATGCCCATCCTGATGTTTATCATTTCGTCATTGACCTTAGAGAGGTCAATAAAATTGTGGTTCCCCAGTATCCTGTGGTCCCTGACATTACCACGATCCTGACCATGATTTCCCCGTCAGCCAAATTCTTTTTGGTGATAGATTTGAAAAATGCTTTCTTTAGCATTCCAATCCATCCAGATAGCAGATATCTGTTTGGATTTACAATAGCCGGTCGGAGCTTAAGATTCTGTCATGCTCCACAAGGCTATACAGAAAGCCCGAGTATTTATAGTCAGGCTTTCAAAACACAATTGGATTCTTTGGAACTTCCCCTGGTAATGTGTTGCTGCAATACATTGATGATCTCCTTGTGGCCTCGGACACTGAAGCAGGATGTAAAGAGGTCACAGTTAGGTTACTACTGCATTTGGCACACCATGGACACAAGGTGTCCCTTTCTAAATTCCAATATTGTCGACAGGAGTTCACCTACTTAGGTCACCTACTGTCGAAGGAGGGTTACAAACTAACACTTGAGCACATAGCTGCTATTACTAATATGCCTTTTCATAAGACCCAATGCAAGGTACACGCGTTCCTGGGGATAACTTCTAATTGTCGGCACTGGATCCCGGATTTCTCCTTACTAACAAAACCCCTTTACCTCACCGCCAAGGATGTGCATGAACCCCTACTATGGACACCTGCATGCCAGCAAGCTTTTGAACAATTAAAGGTTGCGCTTTGTTCTGCTCCTGTGCTTGGTACTCCTGACTACCAGAAGCCTTTTGTGCTCTATGTGCATGAGGCGGACGGTTGCGCGCTTTCTGTTCTAACACAGGGTTTCGGTGGTAAGCAGAGACCCTGCGCGTACTTCTCAGCTTTCCTTGATAATGTCTCCAGAGCGCCACCGAGTTGCTTGAGAGCTGCCGCGGCAGTATCTATCAGACAATCGGCAGGGCTTGTCCTTGATACTGACCTCACAGTTATGGTACTTCATGCTGTGGATACGCTTTTGACCAAGACAAAGATGGAGCACTTCACAGGTGCGCGTCTCACTGGATATGAGCTAACAATATTTGTTCCGCACATTACCATCAAAAGATGTGCTACTCTTGAACCCAGCCACGTTACTACCCCTCCCTTTGGAAGAAAAGGACAATGATGTTCATGATTGTTTAATTTGGGCCGAGGAGGAAACGAAGGGACGGGTAGACCTGACTGATGTTCCCTTCTTTGGCCCCCAAGGGGAATTATATGTCGATAGCTCTTGTTTCAAATTGCGGGATGGCACAACTAGTGCAGCCTATGCAATCACCATGTTACACACTTTAGTTGAGACATCTCGCATTCCATACCAGTCGGCCCAAGCAGCAGAGTTAGTTGCCTTACTGAGGGCTTGTGAATTGACTGAGGAACTGGCTGTTAATGTCTACACTGACATCCAGTATGCATTCAGGGTGTCCCATAATTTTGGGCGCCTCTGAGCAGAGAGAGGGTCCCTAACCTCGCATAGGCAGAGAATACAGCATGGTCCACTAATACTTAGATTGTTATCAGGATTAAAGTTTCCTGATAAGCTGGCTATAATAAAATGCAGTTCCCATAAAGCAATCACGTATGATGTTGTTAGGGGTAATGCGTTTGCGGACCAAACAGCCAAGGAGACAGCTATATCAAAGAAGAACAAGATGTTTGTGGCAGGTCCTGCTAGATGGGTTCCAGACAATGGGATGTTTGAGGATAATATGGAAAGTGTGAAGGAAATACAGAGAGAGGCTACTGTAGATGAACTGGAAATGTGGGAGGAAAGGACAAGGCGTATGGTTGAGAATGGGTGTTGGACTGACCTTTCAGGAAAGCAGAGATGGTTGTTGCCCAATGCTTTTGTTCTCCCTGTAGTCACCATGGCCCATGGCCCAGCGCACAATAGCGCCAAAGGAATATGCAAGCTACTAGACCCAGTATGGCAGAATGATAATATCCCTAAGGCTGCCGCGCACTTGGTGAAGCACTGTATTATCTGTCTAAACCACAACCCTGTGCACCCCTACACCTGCTGGCAATTTTTCACCGCTTTCCTTCCCTGTTGAGGTTCTCCAGATGGATTTTATCAAAATGGAACGAGTAAATATTTTGAAATATGTACTAGTGGTAGTTTGTGCATTTAGTAAATGGATCGAGGCTCATCCCACTAAGGGGAATACGGCCATGGCAACAGCGAAGGCACCTTTGAAAGAGTACTTCCCACGCTACGGATTGCCACGCGTGATTTGGAGTGACAATGGGAGCCATTTCAATGCCAAAGTCATTGATTTGGTGTGCAAAGGCTTACAAATTACGCAGAAATTCCCTGCAGCGAACCACCCCCCATCAGCAGGCCTTGTTGAGAAGTACAATGGTAGTCTCAAGCTGAAGCTAGCAAAAATTCATGAAAGTACAGGATTGCAATGGCCAGATGTGTTGCCCTTAGCATTGTTGTCCACGAGAGTGACAGCGCATTCTAGGACAGGGCTGTCACCCTATGAAGTTGTCTTCAGGCGCCCTGCTAATGTCTGGGGCGTTCCAAGACGCAAACGTTTCTCCAAGGTAGTGTACCCTCTTTTGATAGACTATCTGTACCAATTGTCTAAAGACCTTCGTTTTGTTCACCAACAGATACACACCACTCTGCAACCAGTACCAGCGGGGCCCGGGCATCGACCATAGCCCAGGGACTATGTGATGGTTTGACATTTCCAGTGCAAGACCTGTCTGGAGCTGAGGTGGAAGGGATCTGCCCAGGTGTTGCTGGCCACCCGCACGGCTGTCAAGCTAGAAGGCCGTAATCACTGGGTGCACGCATCCCACGTCAAAAAGGTGCGCCTACCGCTTTCATTCGACGCCTGGGTTCAGGACGGTATCGTCGTCCAGGAAGATGAGCTGGTGCCTTGCTTTGTCCCTTTCTCTAAAGCCCGGTTGAGAGGGGCGCAGACAGACGAGGAGAGTGACGAGGCCTTATTTGAGACAATTCCCCATGAGATAAGGGCCACCCCGGATGCTCCAGCTTCTGGTGTGCAAACACCTGAGTCCCGAGGCCCAACTGAATGTGAATTCTTGCCTCTGTTTGTGGATGAAGAAGGGCCTGTGTGCACCAGGTACAATCTGCGGCCCTGACAGAAGGACAGTGCGCCATTAGGGCAATCCAGGAGTTAGGGAAGGACTTGAGCCTAGGGTGTACGTGCTGTGCCTCTGCTGCCTACTTTAGACTAGAGTGAAGAACATTGGTGCACAGCCCTGGAAACTGGACTGGATCGTTGAGGGTATTTGCCCAGGAGGGAGGTTGCCCTATCCTGAAAGAAGAAAGATTTGTTTCTCAGTAAGGGCCACAGATTGTTTTCTAGCAAGGGCTGCGATTGTGCAGCTCCGCCGTGGGAGTGCTTGATGAACAATAGGAGCCTGCCTGTGAGGCTCATAACAGACACAGGAAAGAAGAATACCCCTCTGGTTGGTTGTATTTGTGGCTCCAATTCTTAAAAGTATTTTCTATGTACCCGTTTGGTCATGCAATCATGAGAGAGGAGCAGCCTCTGGTGGCTTCTCTGATGCAGCAGAATGGTCCTGGGTGGTCTAGCTGGTCTACTGAAAGTAGGGTAGTGGTGGTAGTATTCACTCTCTTAGTGACGATAACATTATTTGGAGTAGTCCGGTATTTAGAGGAACAATGCCCTGTGCATACTTTGATAGGGACTTCCCCGGTTCCATCTGAGCACTTGTTTATTACATTGGCCCCACATAAAGAAAGACATAGACAAACATACACTCAGAATGCATTAATCCAAATGCTTCATCAAGTTCAGAGCACTACTAATGACACAAAGTGTTGGGTGTGTGGACTGCTCCCCTCAGTTATGCATAAAAATTATCTTCTGATATCATTGCCCTTGTCCTATTTAGGTAGCTGTGAAGCTTGGTTTCAACTACTATCTATGGTTTATATGCATAACTATGCAGATGCGATGAAAATGACACAGGCTGACTATGAGGCAGTTTTAGATTATATAGTAGTCCATCAAGGATATACACCTGGGGCAGATGGAAAGGAGGGTACCCTACAACCTGACACATGTATGAATGTTTTCACAGTCCACGAAAATGTCACATTGTTTTACGAAATGAAGTACTAGACTTCCAAGGATTCAATGTCACTGAATAGTTTCCAAGAGTGCAATATCACTGAAGATAAAGCTATGCCAGTTCCTGTGATAAATGCAACAGCTAGTTTCTGTATTCAAGGGTAAGGGAATGTTTCTATAGGATGGAGTCATTGTAATTATACCTACCGATTTAATACCACTAATAGTCCACTCTTGATGACACCTCCGAATGTATATTTAATCTGTGGGGAACAGGCTTATACTTGGTTCCCTAGGGGGTGGTCTGGCCGGTGTTATCTCTCTTTCCTCCTGCCTCCTGTTTACCTTGCGTCGTCCACTTACCACAAAGACCATAGGTTGCATCGTAGGGATCTTTCCGTGCATCGAGTTAAAAGAGTTGTTAATACAGATGATATTGATAAAACGGATATATCCCTACAGCAATTCACTGATATAATGAAGAGTATTGTGCCGTTCTGGGGTCCCATGTTTAATAGCCACAACATACGACACCTTGCCAGAGTATTTGAGGGAGTCATTAACACTACTGCTGGTATACTGACTAATATTACAGTTGAGCTTCAAGCTACAAGACTAGTCTCGCTTCAAAATCGGATGGTTTTAGATGTCATTCTAGCTGACAGGGGTGGAGCATGTTGCGTCATCGGCAGCAGTTGCTGCATGTACATACCCGACAGTGCCCCAACTGTATATTCTGCCATACAGAAATTACACAGACTTGCCTCAGAGATCCATCAAGACAATGGTTCATGGTCCCTTACAAGGTGGCTCTGGGGCCTGCTGACTTCATGGGGCTGGAAGATATTTATTGTCCCGATAGCTATCGCAGGGGTTAACTTTACCTGTTTTTTGTGCATCAATTGCCTCCCAGCCTGTTGTACGTATTGTGTGAGTAAACTCACCCCCAGCATTACACTGCCCAAACAGGATAATAAGTACTCCCCCATGATGATGCAAGAAATTCAGCCAATTATGTTGATAGACGAGGGAATATTCGAGTATTAAATAACGTTTCTTCATGCTCGCATTTGCTATGTTTCTGTTTTATGATTATGTAATTCCCCTCGTTACGAGGGAAGTCCAGTTACACGGAAGAGACTCCCGAGGGAAGGCCAGTCCACATTTTGATCCAAGGAGCGAGGGAGCGAGGAGCAGAGGGGAGTTGAGGACGGTGAACGGCTGGGAGCGGAATACGGTCAAAACGCTGAGCTGGATTGAGCCGAGCCCCCCCACCCCTCCACCCCTGACAGCGGCAGCTACCGGACCTCTTTTTTTTTTTTTTTTTTAATATCTGGTGCGGCAGGAGCAAGTTTCCTTACTGGATTTTGATAGGGGCTGCTGTAGACCTGGCGGCGGACGTCAGGCGGCAAGAGGGGGTTGGTGCCCAGGTGTTCCGGTTGGCTGGGTGCCGTGAGGTCCCCGGAAAATCCGCCGGAGTTGGAGCGGCGGACATTGTACAGTGCGGGAGCCACCCAGGAGCAGCTCATCAGAATAAGAGTGAGTGTTCCTGAGTTCCTGAGTTTTTCCCTCCCGCTGCAGCTACATTTTCCAAGAGCACGAGCATGAGTTCCCCTTGGCGGCCGAGACTGTGGCAGCTGTAGCAGCTGCGTGGAGTGTTTGGGCCCAGCCCGCCGTGTTGGAACTTACTGCAGTTTCCCTGAGTTTCCCTAAGTGGCTTGTGGCTCGTGGCTCGTGGCTTGTGGCTTGTGTGGCAGGAGTCGTCCCAGGTTCAGCTCGCTGTGTGGGCTTACAGCAGTCTTCACGTGTGGCTTGTGGCTTGTGCGGCAGGATTCACCCCAGGTCACCCCAGGTGGGAGGTGCAATCAGCCACCAAAAATCCTTGAGCCGCGGAGGCAACAAACTGACTAATTGACGGCTCGTGACGGCTGTTTGGACCCTCCGGTCTATCCCATGAGGCTTTGGCGGAAGGAAAACAAAGTTTTGCAGAGGTCTGCAGAGGGCTAAAAAGGGTGCAGCGACTGCTTCATGGTGCTGGCTGTTGGGGAAGGAGTGCTCCTCTGTTGGCGACGGGCTGAACAAGGGTGGGGGAAAAAAAAACGGACCACTTGAGGCGCTTGTTTTCTCTTCATCAGCGGACCATTTGAGGCGCTCTGGGGGTCTGACGGGGCGCAAGGACGTGCAACGCTGCTCAGTTAGTCTCCCCGCTGCCGCTGCCTGATCTAACCTTGTGCGCGGCTGTTAAGCGGAGAGACTACATCTCCCAGGGCCCCTTGCGGCTGGACGCCGCCTCCACGCTGATTTCGCGCCAGGTGGCGCACTAAAGGACATCGGAATTCCCACATCGCGGGACGCGGCCGGGCAAAGGGTGGGCCGGCCGTGGCCGGAAGAGGCCAGACAGGGACCCACTGTTGACACTTTCATTTTCATCTAAGGACATCTAAGGACAGTAACCGTTAAAATAATATTGGACTGCAGCGCTGGCTGTTGGGGGCTAATACATTAATTGTTTGCAATGAGTAAAAGGAATGTGGGGGACAGGGTGGTGGGGACCTTTGATGCTTTTTTAATAAGAGCCAAATCAGTTTTAATTCATGAAATTGAGGCAACCGAGCATAGACTTTCACTTGAACCGACTTCTCTAAGGGGGGGTCCTTACCTAATGCCCAGTTGCCAAACATTCAGTCCAATTCTGACACTGCTCCTACAAATGAGCGGTCCCCATTGAGGCCACTAAGTTTGTCGCCTAATAGCCCTAACCTGATCTCTCCACAGTCTCAGAGTAGTGTTGGGAGCCCAGCTATGGTAACTACTAGAGGGAAGAAGCCCCTTGCTCGCACTGGCATGGAACCTCCAAATAAAAATGGGAAGGGGGGTGGTTTAAACAAGCAAAAGGTATTGCCAGGTACTAGTAAATCAAGCGGGGCTTTTGAATCCGGTAATCCAAGTAGTAACATTGTAGATACCACCACCACTGCTAACACTACCCCGTTGTTGAACCAATCCGACTTTAGATCCCTATTAAGGGAACAATTAGTAGCCTTCATCGACCCTTTAATGGAAAAACTAGACTCCATTGATATTAGGCTTAAAAAGATTGAAGACGCTTTTTCACGTTCCCCCCAAGAGATTCCTGTACAGCTAAACCCCCGGGTAACAGGAGGGGTTGTCCCAATCAGAGTGGGGGAAATTCATAAGGAACAAGAGGGTACAATGGTGAATGCACAGAAAATAGTGGACAAGGTGCAACCAGTAGGGAGGGCTACAGGCACAGCTCACTATGATGTTAGTAAAGCTAAGCCTATGCCCCAGCAGCAGTCTGCTGGGGCTGAGGGAAATTGGAGGCAGGTGGAACTTAGCAATGATGGCGGGTCAGGTAAGATCAGCTTCCTCCACCTCTCACCAGAAGCAACCCCATATTCGGTCATTTTAGAGAACGTCCCCCTCTCACCCCGGGGGCACGCGAGCATTGGTCCACCCTTAGAAATAAGGCACTACACTATTTGAGTAAGAAAACTGGTATTGGGGAAGACTTATTTTATGAGTTCAAAATGGCTGGACGCATAAAGTGGGTCGGATATTCAACTAAATCCATGCCAGGCGATTGTGTGGTTCTAAGCTTCAGGTCACCTGTTTTGGTTCGTCACATTTTCGAGTTAGCTGGGCACTCACCTTTTATTGCAGATGCGATTAGATTGCTCCCCCTCGACTTCTTTTATAAACAGCACATAAGACATAGAAAAACGGATTTTTGGGCACCACAGGATTCTGACATCTGGAATGACCATCCCATACAGATCAATAATCGTTATGAGGTTTTATCCTCACTCGAAGATATTGACTGACTGGGAATGGATGAACGGCCGGGACTAGTTAGAGGGGTTGAGATGAGAAGTGATATAGACCCTCCGACAGTAGGGTGTCCTATTGGAACTAAGATTGAGAAGTATTTACCTACTGGACCCGCTATGTCACCAGACCCCCCAGTCCTGAATCCCTGTATAAACGCTGTTGAGGCAACTTCTAGGTGTGGTGGCCCGGCAACGTTGAGAACTTCAACGACTATTTCCTCTTGGAATATAGCAGGACTGGAATCAAAAGTCTTGTCTGCTGATTGGATAACTTATATAGGAGACTCAGATATCTGGGCATTCCAGGAAACATGGTCTATTGATGGGGTCTTTCACGTCGGCTATTTGAATTTTTTCAAACCAGCAATAAGGGGTCATAGGGGTAGAGCTGTTGGTGGACTGACCTGTTGGGTGAGACAATCTGAGGGGATAAGGGTGAAGGAGGTCAGCATTGATAGCCCAGATATTCTGGCCATAAGGGTCAGATCAGTGAGCGGCCTTGATTTAACTTTGTTTAATGTTTACGCTAGGGGTCAACCTGGCGGGAGGTGCTCCCAGGTCATAATGGCTTAAGAGAATCATTTGTCCCAAGTGGCCCCTAATGATGATTTAATTATTGCAGGGTATTTTAATACCTGCTTCGAACCACTAGATTCAGAAGACGGCAGGCTTAGTGAAGAGATTGATGCACTTTGGGGGATCCCGCAACTGGATCTTGAGCCTATTAGAAAATGGACTGAGGCCGCACTTCAAATGAAAGGGTTATGCCTGGAACGAGGCCTAAGGGCGGTTAACGGTAGGACTAAGTCCGATGCCAAGGGTGCGGTGACATTTGATAATGGTAGATCCAAAAGCCGCATTGACTACATCCTTGTGAATGTGGAGAAATGGATACTAGTTTTGGACATGGAAGTGCAATGTCGCCCTGAAAGTGACCACAACCCCTTGGTTCTTAAATTTGATGATAGGAGTTTTTGTGGTCCAGTATTGATGGAAGGTGACATTTGCCCCAATATAGTAACTATTGCGAATGATTTAAGAAGGGTACGGTGGGCCAAGGTAGCAATGGATGGTAAGAACGTGGCAGAAATTAGGGCTCTCGTGTCAGGTTCTTTAAGGGAACTTTCCGAATGCGGCTCCCAGGAGGTCCTAAATACCAAGTTGGGGGGAATACATAGTGACCTCTTTAGCGGCCTAAAAAGGTTTTTCATAAACGCTGGACCTGCTAAAAAGATTAGTATGAATAAACCTAACTCGTGGTATAACAACACGTGTAGGCTAGCTCACAAAGCTTTAGTGGTAGCCATTAAATCTAGGATCCATGGTATTATCAAACAGTGTAGAGTAACTTATAAAACGGCTATCAGACACGCCAAGAAAGAATGGGATGAGGATCGCTGGCGTTGTCTGTTGTTAGCATGTAGAGGCAGGAATATGACCCAATTCTGGGATCTTACTAAATGGGGGAATGGACATCGGTCAATAATCCCAAATAATAATGTCGAACCCCAGCAATGGGTTGTCTTCTTCGAAACACAATTCCAACTGGTTTCAGAAAGGTCAGGGGTTGTCCCACAAATCCAAATTGACGTCCCTCTACTGTTTAATACAAAAGAAGTAGAGACAGTTCTTAAGTCTATCCCAAGTGGTAAGGCACCGGGGCCTGACTGCATTCCAGCCGATTTATTCAAACAGGATTTTGATTTATGGATACCCTACATTACAAACTTAATTAATTTGATAGCTGGTGGAGCCCCAATTCCTGCATCATGGTCCGGAGCGGAAATCATCCCTATCTATAAGAAGGGTGATCGTTCCGCTCCGGCCAATTATAGGCCCATCAGCCTAATTGACGCTATTCAAAAGATAACTGCACGTGTAATATTGGGTAGGATCCAGGGCTGGATGTCTGAAAATTACATTTTATCTCCTCTACAGGCGGGGTTCCGGTGTCATATGGGGACTTTGGATCAGGCTTTTAGATTTGTCCTTATATATTGGAAGGAGGTCTTTTTGGGTAGGGGAATGCTCTTTGCTGCCTTTGTGGATCTAAAATCCGCCTTCGACCTCGTGCCAAGAGCAAAATTATGGGAGGTCCTATTGAGACTGGGGATGCCTAAAAAGTTAGTCTCCCTCGTGGTTAGACTACATGAATCAACGTATGCTCAGGTTCGTTGGGGGAAACCGGGCGAGGTTGCAAAGAAATTTGAGGTAGGAAAGGGTGTCCGGCAAGGGTGTGTGCTGGCACCAACCCTGTTTTCTCTATTTATTAACGAAGTAGTGCAGTATTTTGTTGACCAACCAACGGACGCGCCGATGCTCGCCAGCCAAACGGTGCCCCTGCTCATGTTCGCGGATGACACGCTGATACTGTCCAAGACGAGACAGGGGTTGCAGTTAGCTCTATCTCGTTTTGAGGAATTTTGCGGCGAACATGAGCTTGTGGTTAACGTAGGGAAGACTAAGTTTATGGTGCTCCATGGGTCCAAGCACATTAAAGCACTAGTCTTTATGGGTGGGAAACCTCTGAAGCAGACAAAAGTCTTCACCTATTTGGGTGTCACCTTTGGCGATAAGTTGAGCTGGGATCCCCAAGTTAAGATCCTCGCACTGAAACACACTCAATTAGCGGGAGCATTGACCAAGGAACACAGGCTATCATTAACTAAGCCAATAGCTCCAGTGGTCAAAATGTACACGACTAAAATTATTCCCGCTATTTTATATGGTGCTGAAATCTGGGGGTTTTGTAACCTGACCCAATTGTCCACAGCCCAGAATAAATTTATGAGATCGGTTGTGGGCCTGCCCCAATCGTCCCCCCGTACTCCACTGCTGTTTGATTTAGGCTGTCATAGTATTGAGGATACTGCCCATTATAGGCCGTTGGCCTTTTGGAGGCGTCTCTGGATTACTCCAGAGCTCCATCTCTTTGCTAGGGCTTTGTCCGAAGCAAGGGGATTGGATCGCCTGCATAGGATCCCATGGCTGATTGGCATCAAATCTCTCCTTATAGACATGGGGATGAGGGAACTTTGGGAGAGCCCTGAATCAGTGGAATTTCCTTCCAAAGAAGCCTATCGAGCATCATATTGGGAGCTAATTAAAATAAGGAAGTTCTCCTCTGTCACTAGCCCTACTCTGTCTAGAGATTTTTTAGATCTAAAAGATGAACCCTGCCTGGAAAGCTATTGGGACCTTATATCAAAGGCATTAGACCGCAAGCTTTACCACCAATTCAGAGTTGGGTCATTGCCACTCCGGAAGTTTACATGTAAGTGGCAACCAGGAATTGGTGATAAGTGCCGATTTTGCCCGGATCATACCGAAGATATTGACCATCTTCTATTTGTATGTCCGGTCTATCACAAGCCTCGTAGCTTGTGGCTAAAACCAGCATGTCGGTCCTTAGGAACTAGCTCTGCGATGGCCGCTAAGAGGCTGCTGAAATCTGGCTACAATGAGATCGCAGTAATAGGAGTAGCTAAATTCCTGAGTTGGGCATGGGTGTTGCGGATGAAAAATGGGGGGCCCTAATAGCTAAGATATTTTCCCATGGGGTATTGACGAATTACGTGGAATTATGTATTTTTATGGTTTTTTTATGATGTGCTCATAGTCTTGTGCGTGGGATAAATTTAATTTTGTATTAGGAACTGTTTCAATATGTACATATAGGAATTTATTTTTTAAACCTTACTGAGAAACTTGTTAAACCAGTCTTAGGTCTTGGTATGGTATATATGTGGTTGTATCTAATTTTAATATACTGACTGTTCTGTCTTTTAAGATGAATAATCGCAATAAAGACTTTTTGAATTGAATTGTAATTCTCCTCTTCCCACTTAGAATTGTAAAGATCCTGCCGGATAGCAATAAAGCTTTTAGCCACATATGCTAAAAGGAGGGTCTGTTAGGTTTGAAATTCCCCTTCCCATTGTGCACTTACACATGCTATATTAGGTTAGCAATATGTGGCTAAATAGACGCCATTTGTATTCACGTTATGCAACCCACTGAGTTATCCTTGCAACATGTAACCTTTAGTTACCTTGTGTGACTCCATTTTGTATTTTGCAATCACTATAAGAAGGCTTGGGCTGTGCTCGTAGTAGGGCTTATTTCTCGTCTCGCTTGCCTCCGCAAAACACTGTACTTCGTTATTATTTTCTCTCTTGTTCGAGGCTGTAACCCGACTTGCTAATGAACTGATATTCTTTCTCTGCATTCCAGTCTCAAATGTGTAGCTCTTCTCCCACGTTAGGAGACGCTGAGACTCGGCACAGTGGCCTTGGGCTACTGATAGTGCACCCATCTGGCAGGTGTTAGCTCATCTCTCTGTACCTCCTTTGTTCATGCCCGACTCAAGCCGGTAACTTTCCATTAGGGGCGTGGCCGAAGTCTTCAGAAGGGTTTATTATGTTTTGGTGTACCCTGGGGCATCAGTCCCCTTGGCAGACATCTTAGGGTGAAGGCCTGACTGGTCTCCTCTGCAGAGTATATACCGAATAAAGTAAGTTTGCATTCTCTACTGTCTGACCGACTCTTCATTTTGGGGACGCCATAGCAGGTGGTTGTATATAACCCGCGTAGCCCTAGAGGGCCCCGTCCATCAGAGATGAGGAAGTACACTTCTCCACCATTGAAAATTAGCTTTTTGCCATGTTGGTGGGTGGTACACAAATTTCATCCATACATTTGGGGTACTAAATTCCTTGGTAAGACTGATCACAAACCCCGAGTGGCTATTCTCAGTGGTGACAAGATAAAAGACCAAACACCTAGAATCGTCAGATTTTCTACAAAATTATTTCAATATCATTTTAATATTGTAGCTATCCAGGTCGGGAAGAATATAAGAGCTGATTACTTATAAAAATTTCCGTCAGTTAAGAATACCTTTGAGGAACCACCATAGGAGGATGATTAGAGTTGCCTTATAGACTCCATTTAATTAGAAGGAATGAGTGTTGTATCTGAAGGCAATTGGAGAAAGGAATTTACAAGTGATCAAGTTTTGAATCAAGTGTTGGGTTTTGTAACAATGGGTGGCCAAAAGAAAAAAAATTGAATTGTAATTGTCATCCTTTTGTAAAAAATAGCTTCTGAACTCACAGTGAAGGATGGTTTACTTTTACAAGGGGATAGATGGTACCTCCAGAGAGATTGAGGTTGAAATTGATTAAGATGACTCGTGAAGGGCATCTTGGCCATATCATCACCAAATGTACACTACGTCACACTTTATGGTGGCCCAGCATGTACCAAGAAATTGATGACTGTGTTGGAGATTGCATTATCTGTGCAGGTTCAAAGAAAGGATTGAACGTTTCCAATCCACCCTAACAAACTATTGAGTTTCTTTCTAAAGCATGGGAAAAGGTTTGAAATGATCTTGTAGGCCCATTCAACTCACTACCAAAACATTTTAGATTTGCCTTAGTTCTAACTGATTTTTATTTCAAAAGGCCAGAAATTAGAATTATTTCTGAGCCAAACTCAAAAACAGTGATTCGTTTTCTCAAAGATGTATTCCTACTTTAAGGTTTTCCACAATTCTTAGTCTCTGCCAATGGTATCCAATTTGTCAGTGATGAAGTCAGGAGCTTCTTAAAATCAGGCGACATTAAACATTTGAAAAGTTCTCTTTATCACCCCAAAGACGAATGGGCATGTTAAATGCATGAACCGAGTTTTAGTTGAGTACATCCAGTGGGCACTTTCTAGCAAGTGGGTGGTTGTAAATGGTGTTTATTATATGCTTTGGTTTTATCAGACAGCACCTCACTCTTCAACCAAGATATCACTATTCGAGTTGTAAAGAGGACGCAAACCTGGCACGAAAATGTGTCCAGGATGGATGACTTAATGGGTAAAGTACGTAGTGTCTGTCAATGTTCTTGGTCAAACTGCTTGATTCAATATTGCTAAAGATCAGGACAAGCAGAAGCTTGACTTTAAGAAAAGGAAAAATGTGCATTCTGTGGATCTGGAAGTTGGTGACATGGTTCTTATTAGGAAACCAGGTCAAATAAAGAAAAGTGACAACAAGTTTGGTGATCCTATGAAAGTAGATAGAGTTTGTGGTAAGGCACTAAAAGTGAGTGGAAATAATTGGTGTAATGCAGAAAGGTTGTCAAAGTTGGAGGGGAGTTCTATCACTCACACACACACACACACACACACACATTATGCTATTGTAGAAAAGAAGAATATGAAAATACATGACCATGACTCTGATGTCCCACAAACCCTTTGTCTGTCCGCAGATGTTGTCGTCAAAGGCATGGGTATTTAAAACTCAAATCTTTAAGGTTTTGTAAATCAGATTGGTATTTCTGATATATTCAATTATATGTTGACTTCTGTTGTTTGTTTACTAGCGGTTATTTTGTTTATTTTCTTTGGACATGTTTAATCTAGGACTTTTAAGTATTATGCATTTGCTATTACAATTGAAATCCATTATTGGATTGTTTTCTTTATTAATTCCTATTTTTTTTTTTTATTATCTGTTCTACTACTGTTAGAGGGGTGATATTGTTCCATTTTGATCTCCATTCCTCTCCATTAAGAAGGGAAGTAATGCATTTCAATTGTATTTTCCTTATTAGTACTGGCTTTCCTTTACTTCCCTGTGACTACCATATGGTGTTGTCTGTGGAATGTTGGGATAAGAGTTTGGCAGTTTACGTCAGTTGGTGCTTTGCTTCTGTCAGCTGTTGTTGCGTTGCAATAGGTGGCTTCTGTTTCATACTGGACAAAATGAAATCATTATTTTTGTAACATATGGTTCCTGTGTATGGAGATTACTACAGAAGCCCACTAGCGAGTCAAGGGAAACAGACATGAAGGCAGGGGCTCTGGTGAAGGAGATACCAATGAGGGACACTAGAACTGATGAGAAGGCATCAGAGGATTTGTTGACTGGGCAGAAATGTTAGATAATATGACTGGCAGTCTGGCAAGAGGTAAGCATGAAACAAGAGCCAATAATCAGCAGGCCCTCTGTGAACGTGGTGAGCAAATTCGGAATGGACCAGCTTGATTATGAAGGGGTAGGAAAGGGCAATCTAAGGGGAAGCATAATGTTGAATACGTAAGGTGTGCATAGATTCTGTATATTTCCGGAAACATACTGATGGATGCTGATGTGTCCGAGATCTCCAAAAGTATTAATGGAAGATGTATACACTGTTCACTACCTGATCTTGAAAACTATAAATGAAGATGTTAAAAAAAGACTCATACACTAAAACAGCAAACAAGCTAAGCATCTTCAGAGCATGTTGGTCTTAACAGCCGCCTTCTCTCTTGAGACAGGTGAAACGCAGGTCAATAGACCAGAGGGTCTACAAACCCAAGTCACTCATTTTGAGGGTTCCCTCCAGAGGCAGAGGCTGTCCTACTTTCCTCCCTTTTTCTGAGCCTTAGGGCCTACCTTGTTCGCCGTCCAAGAAGCTTGAGGGGCGCCTTGAGAGGATAGGCCCTACCTGTGACCGCTGTGGGTTAGGTGCTACAGCACACTCTTCAGCCATGGATGTCCTCCACCTTTCACACTCAGTGCACTGCACAGGACAGCATGCTCAGGCCCATAGGACCAGAATTACTAACATTTAGCATCATGGTTGCGCAACATTATTGGAACAGTCCCGTCCAAAATCCATTTTGAGATTTACAAGGTCACACAAATCCCGATTTGCGTGGCTTTGTAGAAAACAAAGAAATGCAATGCTAGGCATAGCACTGCCTTGCCTTACCTTGTATCGGGTGGTTGATGAATCTTGGGCGTTCCCATGCTTCCACCCTTGTATTTTGACGTAAACCCATATTTACAAAGGCTGGTAAACATGGATGTGTCCCACAACGGTGTGCCTACCGGAGGCTGGTGTAACAAGGAGAAATATCCTTGTGTGCTGTATTCTGCAGCATGTATACAAAGAAGAAATATCCTCAAAGGATAGTTTGTGTGCAGGAGGGTATCTCTTCCCGGTCTAAAACTAACCTGACCACAATGCAGGCACCCATGAGCCATGACACAAAGGTGCTTGCATTGGTGCTAGGCAGCCATAAGTAGGCCAGCGCTAGGAGAGCGCAGAACTGTGCCGTATATTTGAAAATATGGTGTAGTTCTTCTCTGTCTCTCTCACACAGCACAGGGCAGCAACTCTCGCTGCTGGGCTGCACTGCATTGCGTGAAATGTTAGTAAATATGGTACCTGCTCCCTAATAGCTGCTACCACCAAAGAGCACCATCAAAGTCACATCTCCACAAACGGAATCAAACCTCAGAACTGTTTGGAAAGTCATCCTCGGACTGTGAAAGGACAATAATAACAGTATTGTGTACAGAGGAAGGACTGGCCAACTGTGATAGCCTAGGCAGTATGGACCATACACATGACCAGCAGAAAAGATGAGCTGGGGGACACTCGGTGATGGGTGCCTCACGGTGACGTGACGCAGCCCTGGGCCTGAGAAGGACGCATTTAACACGTGTGAAGGCACACCAGGTCTCGAGCATGAATCTGGGTTCAGGGCTCAGAGCTCTGTTGCATCCTTAGATGGATTGGAGCTGTATGAATACCCATATGTAAAATCGCACAGAGCACATAGGGTGCAAGTAGAGTCAACAGTATACGCTTGGGTGTAATGCCTACAACGTCCACAGTTTGAGAAGTAGGTTTAGGATTCGCAGTTCGCCATCACTGGGTGCAGCAGGTATGAACAGGCTGAAGGGACAGAGCAGCCAGCCCTTCAGTACAGACTGTGTTTAGGGGCAGGTCAGGGCTCGAGTCGGGGTACCACGCGGGTGGACGGCGTCCCCCTACTTATTTTACCGGATTTTTACTGGGTGGACGCCGTCACTGCACTCTGGCCAGAGAGCTCCTGATTGAGCCTCTTCCTACCGTGCAGGGAGGCCCCCTCAATTTTCGTTACGCCAGTGAATGTACCAACAGTGTTCCAGGTCCTTGGATACTACTGCACAGAAAGAATGAGAGCCATGAATCCATTGCATTCTTCGCTTTCCAGAGACAGCTTTAATGCCTATTCTAGGACGAGCCATTAATTTGGGGCCAGTGACTCTCTTCTGTATTCTATTTATGTAACTCTCTTAAATAGAGCCATTGGACTGTAAGGTATTAGGGCGCTTGACATGTAACTCATGTATCAAGATTTCACTAAAACTTAATAAACAGGTCTCCGGAGATGGTGAGCAGCTGCCAAGATAAGGATGATTATTTTGGAAATATGGCCTTGTACCTAAAGAAGCAAACTAGCCTTTGACCCTCTCTGAGATCGGTAGCCAGTAGAGCTTGTGTAGGATGTTTTGATGTTGCCTTATTTACCGAAATTGGTGGCACAGCTGGCCACTGAATGCAGCACTACTTTCAATGGCATCATGATTGATTGGGTTGCATTCCTAACATCAAATCGATAGATAATAAGGGCATGTTGGTATTTTCAATTTACCTGTCCTGTTTGATTATTTTTGGGAGTGAAGATAGAAATCAGCTGACATTGCCTCACTATTTATGTGTGGGGTGAGTGTAAGGGGAGAACCATCAAGTTGGGTCCTGAAGAGTGCTATCAAATTTACTCAAGAGAGGCCATAGTTAGGAAGAACTATGGGCCCAAATATGATTTTGCTGGTTAAGGAACCTCCGCAGTCCGACCGCACGCTTCCCTGACAGTCCAACCTCTAGATCGCGCAATGACTACACTCCACGCTGTTTCTTGAAGCGTAAAAGGCCATTTTATTAGGACAAGGTTGCAATCAAATAACTTTTATTAACAGTACATCAATGCAAGAAATATACGTTCCCATCCCATACCCACGCATTCTCCATTCTGCCTTCTCAAAACCATCTCACCTGTTTGACTCTTCCCCATTCACTCGATAACCTCCTTCCTTTCCCCATTCTCACCGTCACTTGCCCTCCAAGCATCCTCTGTTGACTTTGCCTTTATTGCTCATTGCCTCCCGCGCCCCGCTATCAGTCACCTGTGTACCGTTCTACCACCCCCGAGGGGTGGATACGCCCATATGTGACACCCCACTTCTCCAAAGTACCGCCAACCAGGGAACCCCCGTAGGGCGGTTACCTGCCCCACCCCCCCATGGTCCTGAGCACCTTTCGCCTCCTGCCAGCTGACCCTGCGGCCCACTAGTGGACGACCATCCACCACCTCAACCTGTGTCCTGTAGCAAAAGTACCATTCTTGGGACAAACGTTAAACGTGAAAGGTGCCCATTTGACTCGGGCCCACGTGCCCTTCAGTCCAATGCGCCTAAATCTGCCCCCATTCTGCAGCACCTGGTGAATGACCATCCACCTAAAAATGCTTCCCCTGCAAGTCAGGAACGTTCCCGGGCCAAACCCCAACAAGGTAAGATGCTCTCAACGTGGTGATAGTCCATCACCCACCCGTACCTGCGTGCCTAATAAACAAACAACATCCCATGGGGGCCACTCCCTGCCGTAAACGGCGCCTCCCAACGCGGTGAACGACCATCCACCACCTGGACCAACGCCCTTATAAATCAGCAACATGTTCGGGCCAATCACTGGACCGCAAAAGGTGCCCCCTGGCCTGCATCCCACGGAAACTGGTAACCTTTCAGGGCCAATCTCTGTCCGCAAAAAAGGCGCCTCCCTCACCGTGAACAACTAGTCACCACCTGGACCTGGGTCCCATGTACAAGCAACATTTGTCAGGCCCAATCCTTGACCAAGAGACAATTGCCACCCTCGCGGCGAATGACCATCCACCACTTGTACCCGTGTCCCGTGGAAGCAAGCAACATCTGCGGGCCAATCCCTGTCCACCACCAAGGTGCCCCCCAATGCAGTGCCCCCATACGCCACCCGGACCCCTGTCCCAGCAACACAAGCAACCTTTTCGGGCCATTCTATTGGTCACCCAAGGTGCCCCCCTGTCGAGGTAAACGACCATCCACCCCTTGTACCTGCATCCCTTGCGCCCCTTGTTAACAACAAGATTTTTGACCACTCCTGGCCCGTAAAAAGGTGTTTCCCCCCCCCCAGCAGAGCGAACGACCATTCGGCACCTGGGCCTGCCTCCTGTATACAGAACCTTCTGGGTCCAATCTTCATCCATGAGAGGTGCCCCCTGTGGATGACCATCCACCACCTGCGCCTGTGTCCCAATGTAAGTGAGGAACAGTACCCGACCATTCTTTGACCGTGACAGGTGCCCCCCCACCCCAGAACAAGACTCCTCTCCCCTTTCACCTCTAAACAGTCATCACCAGTGTGCCATGACCTGGCCCTTCAAATCCATAACCCCTCAACCCATTTTCTGCAAAGCACAATTCATGCACGTGACCAGATTGCCCCCACGCTCCGTTCCCTTGAACCATATCCCCGGGCCAAGCATACTAGGATAACGCCAGAGCTCACATATCCCAGAAACTTTTTCCCCCGCATGTATCCTCAGCTCGGAGCAACCTCGGATTCCCTGCAGTCCAATGTCAGCCGTAATGGCCACAAACACCCCCCACAAATTTCATTTGCCTGAGTCCCCCATCCTCTCACAGTCCGATGATTGTGGCCCCCGCCCATTGATGTCTATACATTTGCTAGTGCGCCTCTTGTGCTGTCCAAAAAGCCGGGAGAATGGCAACCCCATCCAGGCGACTGCCCTGGCTCCCGCTCTACTTCCAGGTCCTATGGCAGAAAAAGAAAAGTTAGTCCTGCAAGAAATGCATCGTTGTCCCCCAGCCCTCTTACGGCAGTCGTCCTAAACCCCTCCGAAAAACCCATACCTAGTACCTATGTTGCCACAGACACCGTACCGTACTCCCATCGCTCCCAGTCAGCAGCCCCCCCCCAGACACCACAGCCGTTACTGCCCGAGTACCCAAGGACCATACGCCTCCGCAGGATAGCCCTGCCTACACGCGAGGCCAATAACGACCAGTAGAAATGCCTCTCCCCCTCAGAAAACAACGACCCCAACGTCCGTCACCGCCAAAGTCCTGTAATGTTGACACACACCCCCCGCGAACAAACCGACACCAACAATGCCGCTACCCCTGGCCCCAACTGCCCAACGTCCGGGCACACCTTTCACCTCTGTACCGCACCACCGCTGCTCTGCTCGAAATGCATGTGCCCCAGATGGCACCCCCAACCGCCCGGCACTACCCAACCTGTCCCTCCCCAACCATCCTCTTATCTGCAGCTCCATCAGCCCCATAACTCCCGCCTCCAGGGCGCGCGGTACCCAACACCCAGTTATGATAAAACTCGAAGACGATATAACACAGTGGCTCTATCCCTCTACCACAGCGTTCCATCTTCCTGCTCCCCCACTCTTCGGCCATTACCGCGCAAACCCCACGTTTCGCGCCCCTGTCAGATCATGCGCGCTTGTCCAAACAATGGCCACCCCGAGCCTCCGCCTGCACCCCTGCCTCGGGCCTTCAGAATCTCCTCATTCCCCGCCGAAAAAACACCACCCCCTATAATACCGCAAAAATTCCCCTGTCCATGCCGACGCGTCAGTCGCCCGTCACCTTAATACTTTCACCCCACGTAACCCTTTGCGTGGCACTGTCAAACCCGTGTTCTATCGTAGACCGTGCCTTCCATCATGCACTCTGCTCAAGTGACGCCCCGCCCTCAGGAAAATGCAATGCAACAAGTCCCAGATACTAAACCCTTGTACCTTCCCTTATAGCATGTCGCAACCGGCTCACCCCTGGGGTGGACAGCCGATCCGCCAAGCCACCACCCCCACATACGATGAGCCATGACGTGAAGCATGCCGCCTCCTACGACGTGCACCAAAAAAACTTGGCTTCCTCTCAAGAGACATCGAGTGCCATGAACCCATGGCCTCCAGTTAGCCAGGAAGGACCCCCTGGCCCCCGACCTCCCCCCCCGCCGCAACTGCCTACGTCACGTCACTGGGATCTGTCCCCCTTGACCCCAGAGGGACCTGTCTGCCATAATATGTACTGCAGAAACCCACACCCCACCCACTCTGCTCTGTCCCCCTCTCCGCTCCTGCCTTGAGCCCCACGTAATGCTGCCAAACTCGCCAGCACGTCTGTCTGTGGGTAGTGTCTGCATCTTGCTGTAATGCCCCCCCCCCACCGCTGGGGCGAGTGACCAACCCTTGAGCCCCACCATCATATGAATCCCCAATGTTCAGCCACCAACGACCGCTTGCGAGCCGACCGGCCCCCCTTGGTTGCCATATTGTCCTCCCTGACCCATGCCCAACATTGGTTTCCCATCATTTTTTCTGCAGCAGCAGTAGTTGTATCACCGCAACATCCCCCCACCCACATAGCACGCCTCAGCCGACCAGCCGATGTCCCCCCCAAGCAGCTTTCTTCTACCCCAGGCACCAGCCGTAATCCCGTACCTGAGGGTTAATCCAGTACATCTTCTGTTTGTTTGGAGCAGCAGCTCCCTCAGTGGCCGTGCCCGCTGGTCATCCCATGGCCGTACTTGATCCCTGCAACCACAAAGAAACAGTCCGGTTACCATGCACCCCCCCCCTCCCCCCGCAGCCATCCACTCGGCCACAGCTTTTTCCACTACACCTTCCATTCCACACATCCACCCCATCGCACACCATCCCAGAACCCACTTCGACTTTCACAACCGTGTCAACCGACCCCCACTTTTCTTCAACATCCATGCATCTCTCACGTCCTATATTTGTAACATTGTCCAACTAAGAAAGCTGTATTGGTCGCTGCGCGATCCCCCGACGGAGGGCAGGCCGCCACGGACCCCCCTACTGCTTCTGGCCAGCGCTCTGAGGCCGTTGTGTGCCCCGCTGGCATCCCCTTACCGCCGGGATCAATCACCGGCCTTGGTTCCACACCCCTGCCTGCCCATCTTTACTCGATGCCTGCTACGAACATAATGTGCCCCGAATGGAATGCCACCGAAAGCGAGGAACCGCCGCAAAGTTGTTTTTTTTGTTGCATAATTATATAGCGCAAACTCGACCCGAAGGTATTGGAACGCTTTACTTAGCTCCGTATTTACATTACACATTCAGGCATGGGGGTTAAGTGATTTGCCCAGAATCACAGGATGTGGACGCGACCTCGAGGCTCGAACCCTGGTTCCCTGCACCAGAGGCGGCAGCGCAGCTGATCTCGCCTTCCCCGCCTCAAACCCCCCGCCCGCCTGCCGCCTCTACGGGCCCACAGCAGCAGCGCGCACTGGCTCCAGTCCCCCCACCCGAACACAGCGGGAAGACAGCAGTAAGGCCACTGCCACCACTGTCATTAATTGTTACCGCAGCAGCCCCTGGGATAGGTAGATGTGGTCAATGGAGGCGGTGCAGGCATGTGGTCTGCCATCCAAATTACAACTTGCCTTTCCGCCTACCTTTCCCTGGTGGGCACATCGGTGAGCAGTCTAAATATCGAGTTTTTAATTTCGAACTACAAGTATATCGAGTTGTAAATATCGTAGGTAAAGAATATCGAAGTCAAGAATATCGATGGACAGAATATCGACCCCAAGGTAAGTATTATCGAAGTTAATAATATCGAAGTCATTAATATAGATGTAAGTATTACCGTAATCAAAAATTTTGATGCCAAGAATATCGATATTTTATTAGTGTAATGTATTTTAATATGTATTTTATTAGTATGTTAAAGATTATTGTAATGTATTTTAATACATTTAAAAATAAATGTTTAGAGATTAATAATTATTTAAAATATAATTTAGCGTTTTAGTATCAGAGCGGGTTGTGGATTTATAGGGGAATAGGGTGGGAAGTAATTTAATTATAATTAATTAATTAATATGTATTGTTTAATTGGTATTTATGATTAATTAATTGTTAATTAATCACTAATTGTTAATTAAATATATTAATTGATTAATTAATTGTTAATTAATTATTAATTGTAAATTAATTTTATTAATTGGTTAATTATATAAGTTATAATTAGTTTAATATTAATATTTATTTATTGGTATTGTTAATTAATTAATTGTTAATTACTAATTAATTGGTGATTTAATTTTATTAAGTGATTAATTGATGATTAAATTAATTATGTGAATTTTTATGTGTAGTGGGTTGTGGGTTTATAGGGGAATAGGGTGGGATGTAATTAAATTCAAATAATTACTGATAATTTTTATTTATTTGTAATTAATAATAATTAATTGTTAATTAATTATTAATTGTTATTTAATTGTTATTAGTACGTTAAAAATAGTAAATATAAATAATGTATTATTCCATGTTATTTGTTGTTATTGCTAATTAATGTATTGTTAATTAATAATTAATTTGTGAATAATTGTAATTTGGTAGTTAATATGTATAAATTTGTAAATAATAAGTATATTAATTATAAAGAATGTATTATTAATTGTAAATAATAGATAAACTGATATTTAAATGTATTGTGTATTTTGTATGTGTAGTGTGTTGTGTGTTAAAGGGAGAATAGTGTGGGATGTAATTTAAAGTTATTTATTTTAAATATTTATTTTAAATAATTGGTATTTAATAATACATATTTTGTCAATTATTTAATAATATGCTATTTTTTTATAACTAATTATTTAATTGGTTATTATGTTTATAGAATCCCTATGATATCCAGTGCTTTCCCAACTGTTTTACTATCTGGAGTTGGAATAGTAATTTTAACCCTACGCTATCCAACGCTTTCCCTACTGTTGCACTCTTTGGAGTTGGAATAGTAATTTTTACCCCTACGGTATCCAACATTTTCCTTACTGTTGTTTTTGTTGGAGTTGGACTAGTAGTTTTATTGTGTCTGATATTTCACATGTTTTGTATTATTTTTGCTATTGTAATATATCATTAATAATAAAAAATATTCACATTAAAAATATTGATTATTATTTGCTATATGTAATTATTAAATATTTATTAATGTTATCATTTTATGTGTATAGATGTATTGGTAATTTTTAAAAACATTAATAATTTATACGTTACAGAAATTATTAGTAAAATTAATTATTAAGTAAGTATATATATTATATATTATATGTATATGTTTAATTAAAGTTTTATTAAATTATATATATTAATTATACATTTTAAATATCATACAATATATTTTATTATGTTTATTTAATTTCTAAGTATAATTTGGTTTATTTTACATATATTTTTAAAGTAAAAGAAAAACGATATTTTTAATAACGATATTTTTGACATCGATATTTAATTTTCGATATTTTTGTACTTACCATGTTGTAGATAGGATGTCGATATTCTTGACATCGATATTTTTGTTGCGATATATTTGTAGGTCGATTTTCTGTCTGTCGAAATTATGTCATACAACCGGGCACATCGGTGAGCAGTCTAAATATCGAGTTTTTAATTTCGAACTACAAGTATATCGAGTTGTAAATATCGTAGGTAAAGAATATCGAAGTCAAGAATATCGATGGACAGAATATCGACCCCAAGGTAAGTATTATCGAAGTCATTAATATAGATGTAAGTAATATCGTAATCAAAAATTTTGATGCCAAGAATATCGATATTTTATTAGTGTAATGTATTTTAATATGTATTTTATTAGTATGTTAAAGATTATTGTAATGTATTTTAATACATTTAAAAATAAATGTTTAGAGATTAATAATTATTTAAAATATAATTTAGCGTTTTAGTATCAGAGCGGGTTGTGGGTTTATAGGGGAATAGGGTGGGAAGTAATTTAATTATAATTAATTAATTAATATGTATTGTTTAATTGGTATTTATGATTAATTAATTGTTAATTAATTACTAATTGTTAATTAAATATATTAATTGATTAATTAATTGTTAATTAATTATTAATTGTAAATTAATTTTATTAATTGGTTAATTATATAAGTTATAATTAGTTTAATATTAATATTTATTTATTGGTATTGTTACTTAATTAATTGTTAATTACTAATTAATTGGTGATGTAATTCTATTAAGTGATTAATTGATGATTAAATTAATTATGTGAATTTTTATGTGTAGTGGGTTGTGGGTTTATAGGGGAATAGGGTGGGATGTAATTAAATTCAAATAATTACTGATAATTTTTATTTATTTGTAATTAATAATAATTAATTGTTAATTAATTATTAATTGGTATTTAATTGTTATTAGTACGTTAAAAATAGTAAATATAAATAATGTATTATTCCATGTTATTTGTTGTTATTGCTAATTAATGTATTGTTAATTAATAATTAATTTGTGAATAATTGTAATTTGGTAGTTAATATGTATACATTTGTAAATAATAAGTATATTAATTATAAAGAATGTATTATTAATTGTAAATAATAGATAAACTGATATTTAAATGTATTGTGTATTTTGTATGTGTAGTGTGTTGTGTGTTAAAGGGGGAATAGTGTGGGATGTAATTTAAAGTTATTTATATAATTTTAAATAATTGGTATTTAATAATACATATTTTGTCAATTAATTAATAATATGCTATTTTTTTATAACTAATTATTTAATTGGTTATTATGTTTCTAGAATCCCTATGCTATCCAGTGCTTTCCCAACTGTTTTACTATCTGGAGTTGGAATAGTAAGTTTTTAACCCTACGCTATCCAGCGCTTTCCTTACTGTTTCACTTACTGGAGTGGGAATAGTAATTTGTACCCCTACGCTATCCAGCGTTTTCACTACTGTTGCACTCTCTAGAGTGGGAATATTAATTTTTACTCCTACGCTATCCAACGCTTTCCCTTCTGTTGGACTCACTGGAGTGGGAATAGTAATTTTTACCCTTACGCTATCCAACGCTTTCCCTACTATTGCACTCTCTGGAGTTGGAATAGTAATTTTTACCCCTACGCTATCCAACGCTTTCCCTACTGTTGCACTCTTTGGAGTTGGAATAGTAATTTTTACCCCTACGCTATCCAGCGCTTTCCCTACTGTTTCACTTACTGGAGTGGGAATAGTAATTTGTACCCCTACGCTATCCAACGCTTTCCCTACTGTTGCACTCTCTGGAGTTGGAATAGTAATTTTTACACCTATGCTATCCAGCGCTTTTCCTACTGTTGCACTCTCTGGAGTTGGAATAGTAATTTTTACCCCTACGCTATCCAGCGCTTTTCCTACTGTTTCACTTACTGGAGTGGGAATAGTAATTTGTACCCCTACGCTATCCAGCGTTTTCACTACTGTTGCACTCTCTGGAGTGGAAATAGTAATTTTTACCCTTACGCTATCCAATGCTTTCCCTACTATTGCACTCTCTGGAGTTGGAATAGTAATTTTTACCCCTACGCTATCCAACGCTTTCCCTACTGTTGCACTCTTTGGAGTTGGAATAGTAATTTTTACCCCTACGCTATCCAGCGCTTTCCCTACTGTTTCACTTACTGGAGTGGGAATAGTAATTTGTACCCCTACGCTATCCAACGCTTTCCCTACTGTTGCACTCTCTGGAGTTGGAATAGTAATTTTTACCCCTACGCTATCCAACGCTTTCCCTACTGTTGCACTCTTTGGAGTTGGAATAGTAATTTTTACCCCTACGCTATCCAACGCTTTCCCTACTGTAGCACTCTTTGGAGTTGGAATAGTAATTTTTACCCCTACGCTATCCAGCGCTTTACCTACTGTTTCACTTACTGGAGTGGGAATAGTAATTTTTACCTTTACGCTATCCAACGTTTTCCCTACTATTGCACTCTCTGGAGTTGGAATAGTAATTTTAACCCTACGCTATCCAACGCTTTCCCTACTGTTGCACTCTTTGGAGTTGGAATAGTAATTTTTACCCCTACGCTATCCAGCGCTTTTCCTACTGTTGCACTCTCTGGAGTTGGAATAGTAATTTTTACCTTTACGCTATCCAACGCTTTCCCTACTATTGCACTCTCTGGAGTTGGAATAGTAATTTTAACCCTACGCTATCCAACGCTTTCCCTACTGTTGCACTCTTTGGAGTTGGAATAGTAATTTTTACCCCTACGGTATCCAACATTTTCCTTACTGTTGTTTTTGTTGGAGTTGGACTAGTAGTTTTATTGTGTCTGATATTTCATATGTTTTGTATTATTGTTGCTATTGTAATATATCATTAATAATAAAAATTATTCACATTAAAAATATTGATTATTATTTGCTATATGTAATTATTAAATATTTATTAATGTTATCATTTTATGTGTATAGATGTATTGGTAATTTTTAAAAACATTTCATAATTTATACGTTACAGAAATTATTAGTAAAATTAATTATTAAGTAAGTATATATATTATATATTATGGTGCCAATTCCGATCCTGGTAAAAAATTCCCCGTCCGACTCGTATCCGGATTTCTTTCTGTCCGAATTGTCAAAGTAGCGTACAAACTGCCAAGTACGATTCGAACGGAAAAAAGTCCATACGAATCGCATTGGGAAGATTTCCCCACACGTCCTCGGGTCGGGAAAAGTCACCGACACGTCCCCGGTCGAAAAACCCACCGTGCGGAAAAATAAAGTCCGACAGCGCAAGTACGATCCCTCCCGTCCTCCCCATTTCACAACCGTACGCAAAAAACACCGTCCGAACCGAACTCCCATAGCAACCATGGAGACATGTGCCCGCATACGCGCCGAACACCCCACCACCCCCCCGCCCGCGTATGTACGCCCCGAACCCTTACCCGTGTATGTACGCACCGAACCCCCACCCGTGTATGTACGCACCGAACCCCCCCCAGCCGTGTATGTACGCACCGAACCCCCACCCGTGTATGTACGCCCCCGAACCCCCACCCGTGTATGTACGCACCCAATCCCCACCCCAGCAGTGCATGTACGCCCCGAACCCCCACCCGTGTATGTACGCCCCCGAACCCCCACCCGTGTATGTACGCACCGAACCCCCACCCGTGTATGAATGGACCGAACCCCCACCCGTGTATGTACGCACCGAACCCCCACCCGTGTATGAACGGACCGAACCCCCACCCGTGTATGTACGCACCGAATCCCCACCCCAGCAGTGCATGTACGCCCCGAACCCCCACCCGTGTATGTATGCCCCCGAACCCCCACCCGTGTATGTACGCACCGAATCCCCACCCCAGCAGTGCATGTACGCCCCGAACCCCCACCCGTGTATGTACGCCCCCGAACCCCCACCCGTGTATGTACGCACCGAACCCCCACCCGTGTATGAACGGACCGAACCCCCACCCGTGTATGTACGCACCGAACCCCAACCCGTGTATGAACGGACCGAACCCCCACCCGTGTATGTACGCACCGAATCCCCACCCCAGCAGTGCATGTACGCCCCGAACCCCCACCCGTGTATGTACGCCCCCGAACCCCCACCCGTGTATGTACACACCGAATCCCCACCCCAGCAGTGCATGTACGCCCTGAACCCCCACCCGTGTATGTACGCCCCCGAACCCCCACCCGTGTATGTACGCACCGAACCCCCACCCGTGTATGAACGGACCGAACCCCCCCCCAGCCGTGTATGTACGCACCGAACCCCCCCCACCCGTGTATGTACGCACCGAACCCCCACCCGTGTATGTACGCCCCGAACCCCCACCCGTGTATGTACGCACCGAACCCCCACCCGTGTATGTACGCACCAAACCCCCACCCCAGCACTGTATGTACGCACCGAACCCCCACCCCAGCAGTGTATGTACGCACCGAACCCCCACCCCAGCAGTGAATCTACGCACCGAACCCCCACCCCAGCAGTGTATGTACGCACCGAACCCCCACCCGTGTATGAACGGACCGAACCCCCCCCCCCAGCCGTGTATGTACGCACCGAACCCCCCCCACCCGTGTATGTACGCACCGAACCCCCACCCGTGTATGTTCGCCCCGAACCCCCACCCGTGTATGTACGCACCGAACCCCCACCCGTGTATGTACGCACCAAACCCCCACCCCAGCACTGTATGTACGCACCGAACCCCCACCCCAGCAGTGTATGTACGCACCGAACCCCCACCCCAGCAGTGTATCTACGCACCGAACCCCCACCCCAGCAGTGTATGTACGCACCGAACCCCCACCCGTGTATCTACGCACCGAACCCCCACCCCAGCAGTGTATGTACGCACCGAACCCCCCCCCAGCCGTGTATGTACGCACCGAACCCCCACCCGTGTATGTACGCACCGAAACCCCACCCCAGCACTGTATGTACGCACCGAACCCCCACCCGTGTATGTACGCACCGAACCCCCACCCGTGTATGTACGCACCAAACCCCCACCCCAGCACTGTATGTACGCACCAAACCACCACCCGTGTATGTACGGCCGTACCCACACCCCACCAGGGAATGTACGGACCGTACCCCCACCAGTGCATGTACGGACCGTACTGACGCCAAAAACACACGTACTGAACCAGGACAAACCATATTTACACAAGGAGAGTCAATTAGAGTGTCACCACACCACCAAACATGCCCAACAACCCCACAAACATCACATACACTGACCTGCAACTGCCAAACTGCCAAACAGAGGCCCAAAACTCAATCACTCCTCATAACACACCCACACAAATTTCAAACACAGCCACACCCACAAATGGACCAATAAAAATGGACCACACACACAAACCATGAGCCTTTGCAACAGACCCACTGCTGCCAGAGCCCACAGACGACCCACACCACCATACTTGAACCTCACACTTGCATACCTTCACACAACCACCTACACAAACACCCCCTCATCACATTCACACACACACCTCCACTACCACACCCACACACCCACAACTATCCACACCCACACCCCCACAACCATCCACACCCACACCCCACGCCATGTCCACCACCAAGAATCCAAAGTTCACAAAGGAGGAGCTGGAGATCCTTGTCGACGAAATCCTCAGAGTCGAGCCACAGCTCTTTGGGACATTGGTCAGACAGACCAGCATATCCGAAAAAACGGCCATGTGGCAGAGGATTGTCGATTCTGTGAATGCTGTTGGGACCACCAGAAGGACCAGGCACGAGTGCCAATCCAGGTGGTACGATCTGCGGAGGACGGTCAAGAGGAAGATGACTGACAATCACAACCAGGGGAACATCACTGGAGGAGGGCCGCCCCCCAGACCGGTACAATACCATCCCTGGGAGGAGAAGGTGATGTCCACGCTGGCGGTGGAGGGACTACACGGACTGCCAGGACTCCCAGACCCTGGTGAGTACACAAACAACTCACCTGACATGGGGGGGATGCCATACACAATCAATCATGCATGCCACCCCCCCCAAGCCACCACCAGACACAACAACACTCCACAAACACACACATGCCACTAGCGCCTCCATGCCCCATGCATCAATCAGGGCCATGCCAAGTCACAGGCCACACAAAACACCAACACAACACAGGATGTGGTCGATGCTGGGAGTGGGGGCATCAAAACTAACATTGAGCAACTCACAAGCACACAACAATGCCCTCAGCCCATATGGCCCAGGGCACAGCCATACAAACTGTGTGTACCCACACAGTACTGTCTTGCCTGCAAATGGTGGCTGCCATGCAGGATGACATGGGTCTGAAGGCACAATTTGCACATAACAGCAGACAATGAAGATGCATCGCTCTGATAGAGTCTCAGCACACACCGCCACAGCAGCAGCCTACACTCAGACACACTGCCCAATGGGTGCCCGGAGAACAGGAACTAACTCACATGAACAAGCCAATGGCCATTCAAAGACCGGCTAACTGTGTGTGCCCAGGAAGCTGGCCTGAGGTGACAGAGGGTGACAAATAGAGGGAGGGAGAGGGGGAATGAGAGGGAAGGAGACAGAGGGGGACACAGGGAGACAGACAGAGGGAGGGAGTAGGGTGACAGAGGGAGACCGACAGAGGGAGGAGGGTGACAGAGGGAGGGAGGAAGGGAGACACAGGGAGACTAAATCACCCTTGGGTGGTGTGGCCATGTCCACTCGTCAGCCGGTGGACTGTGTGCATGCAGACAAGGTCTGGCAGTGCCTCAAACCCCCCCTACCGTAGATGAAGACCGGTCCATGTGTCAATCTGTGCACGAGTCCATCCGTGCTGCAGGCACAGACCTAACCACACACCCAGTATACCCACCCACTGTGTCGGTAAGAACCCTGTCACAAATGCTTCAGTCACCTACCTGCAACATCAAATTGCCTTGGCAAAACACCATTTGGCCACGTACAGTGCAACACGTAAGGCGCCTCTGCATGGCTCGCTATGCCCGCACACCACACTGCTGACTGTGTACCCAAATAGATGCATCAACTAAGATTGTGTCACACATGCGTAAAGCCCTGACAGGTGTGGCCAAGGGACATACCCATGCACAAGTGCACTGTGAGAGGAATGCTAGACAGATCCAACTACCCAGAGGAAGAGTGCCAAATCAGAAATGCATGAAACATGGATGCCACATGTAACACTGTTAACATTGTCTCTCTCACACACAGGTCAACATCGACGATCACCCCCCAACACTGGGGGCGAAGTCTCACAGGACCAGGCTCCGCGGGATGAGGACCCCACCGCCAGCGATGACTCTCACCACTCCGTGGATGACCAAGACCAACCTGGCCCCTCTGGTGTCCAAACACCTGCAGCACCTGCGTCAGGTACAACTCTGCCAACCACCACCCCCATTCCTGCCACATCCCAGGAGACGTCCAGGAGCCCTGCCCGCACACGACCACCCAGCCAGTCTGCCCAGGAGGGACACGGTCCTCCGGGCACCCAGGAGGAGGCAGGCGGCAACGCAGATGCCATCCCTCAGGGGTCCCGGAGACCCGATGCGCCCACAACGGCAGGCCAGGTGCACGTGGGCAGGGGTGGCGGGAGTGGAGGACGGCGGAGGCGCGAACCTGACCAGGCAGCTCAGGACCCGGTAGTGTCCCAGGTCAGCAACATCCTGGATACATACCGGCGTGACACCAGGGGCATGGACCAGATTGCGTCCACCCTCAATGACATCAAGGGGACCCTCCAGGAGATGAAGACCCTGCAGGCCCAGCAACATGCCTGTCAACTGCAACACCAAGGAAGGATGGAGGATAGACAGGCTGAGCTCGTGGCGGTGCAAACCCAAATGACCGGTGTACTCCGTCGGATTGCCGACAACATGGGCAACCCTCCCTGTGGCACCAGGCGAAGGCCATTACCAGACACAGGGAGGGATCAGGAGGAGGAGGATTCATCCGACGGAGCGTCACAGACATCGTCACGGCCTGCTTCCGAGGGTCCCCGCAGGAAGGTGGGTCGTCCACGAAAAAGACTGTGAGAGTCAGCAGAACATCACCATCTCCCAGGTCACCTGGCCTGGCACCTGGCCCTCTGGCCCAATAGCAGCACATGACATTCTCTGCCACATGGACTTGCTGGTCACTGTCTGACCTATGTTGACGAAGACTGTGGCATGGACTCTGACATTTTGCTATGGCAAGGATACCAACTCCCCCAGTGAACTTTGGATTCTACACTCCCGCTGTGCACCTCTTGTCATCCCCACAAACCCGTACCCCACCACAAATAAATTAATCACACTTACAAGATGATGCCGTGATTCTGCATTATTACAATACATGTGTGTGTCGTAAAGTCAAAGCATGCCTGATCTCAGAATTAACTCCAACCATCCAAACCGTGGGGTCGCAGTCTTGCCCAGGACACACATGGGTCCCAATGTATCATCTGATACAGACATGGAGTACCATACTCACCTGTGCTGGGCCCAACCAGCTTAGTGGTTCCCGCACAACTGTGGCTACAGACACATTCAGGGGAGCAACAGTCATGCGCAGAGGTCAGGGATCATGTGGAGTGACCTGGCTTGCCGCTCCCAGGTATGTCTAGACATGTGTCCCTACCATGTCCTGCATGCTTGCGTCAGGCGGATGTTGAGAATGGTGGCTAGGCCAAGGTTGGATGCATGGAGATGCCAGAATGCAGTTTTGGATCACAGTGCCACATGGTTGTGTTGGGGTTGTGGGCTGCATCATGAGTGTGGGCGTGGATCGAGAAGGTCATCCTGCAGCTGGCTGTGAATCATTCCCCCCATCCCGTTTGGACGTTGATGTGGCCTGGTTGCCCGATGCAGTAGCAGAGCTGTGCAGATGCACTCCGGATATGGACAAGTATCATGGGAGTCGTAAGGCACATGTCCGTAGACTGCAGGGTAGGATTCGACACGGATGTTGTAGTTGCCCTGGGGGATGGTCTCTCTTGCCTTGAGGTGGATGGAACTGTGCATCTTGTGCATAATACAGTTTCCACTCCCTGACAAACCGCTAGCATCTTGTCACTCTACACATAGACACATATGCACCACCTCTGAAAACTATGCCAGACATGCCGCACGCACAGTGGCAACAGGCCACCATTGACAGGGAAGAGGCACCTTGGAGACAGAGGGACAAATTTATTAGTCATGTGTGTTGGAATGACAATGATACTCTGTCAACACATACACAGGTCATGTGGATGAACATGTGGGAGCAACACTGGCACCCCCCATTGCAACACAGATGCTGGTATTCCATTGAACTGGCACACAAGTGACGGATAACAGCTAAACACCCCCTGCTGCCACGGAGAGGCTGCTATACACCATTGAGGCCCTGATGGGGCAATCACACACCATGTCAACCCGGTGCAACCTGTATGTTTCCGAGGCCAGTGTTACACACATTGATGGCCTCATCACAATCCCCAATCCCCTGACACATGACAGTCACCAAGTCTGACCATGGCTCCAGGTGAAGCCTGCCCCATGTCATGTTCCCCATGTAGGATCCACATGTATGCAAATGGAACACACATGAACCGGAGAAGTGCAGACAGACTACAAACAATTCACACACCCAAAACGCCGTGAGGCATCCCTTACCCTAAGGAGATTTCAAAACTTGCCCGTGCATGTGACGCAGAATCAGCACATGTTGCTGTGTTCATGAGGAGTAGCAGGAGCACAACAATGCCACCAGCAGACAGCATGCCCATGGACCTGTGGAAGAGAGACACACAAGGAGTCAGCCCAAAGGAGCACATCCGCAAGCATGTACTCAACACGTATCATGTTGTCAACATGACAGGTGACAATGATGACCCTCAGACAACATCCTTCCATTGCGCCATCACTCGAGTGACACTTCAATACACACCACTGACTCACTTGGCAGACATGCAGATGGACACACACATTGCAACACATGCCACACACGGCCCAATGCGTGCACACTCAGACACTGGAACTCACCACTAAGCAAAGAAGTTGCGTATGAGCCGACTCCGCATGTCCTCCACAGCCTCCTCCTCCTCCACATCACTTGCCCCGTCACCAAGGCCTTCATCCTCCACGGGTGGATGGTCCTGGTCATCTTGATCCAGTATGAGTGGAACAGCTTCCTCCACTGCCATGTTGTGCAGCATGCAGCAGACGATGATGATCTTGCACACCTTCACCGGGGCATATGGGAGTGCTCCGCCGGTCTTGTGGAGGCACCGGAATCGGCTCTTCAGAAGTCCAAACGTCCTCTCAATGACTCTCCTGGTCCGCCCATGTGCATTGTTGTAGCGGTGCTCGGCAGCCGTGCTGGGGTTGCGGACAGGCGTCATCAGCCATGGCATGTTGGGATAGCCAGCGTCCCCTACAAGGAAACATCATGGACAGAAGTGTGTCAGCACAGGCAGTGAGATTGGAAGATGACGCCAAACACTGAACTGCCAGAGTCTACCCACCAACAATACATGCTCGCTCGTTCCGCAGCTGCAGCATCATTTCAGGCAGCCTGCTACGCCTCATGATGAAGGCATCGTGTGCTGATCCTGGAAAGCGAACACAGACATGTGAAATCACCATGTTGGACAGACACACCACAAGGGCATTAATGGAGTGATAATGTTTGCGATTCCTATACACCACCTCCTGTGCCTGTGGTGGTACCAACGCAACATGTGTCCCATCTATGGACCCAATGACATGGGGCATCCCTCCCAGGGCATAGAACTCACGCTTGACATCTGTCAACTGCTCACAAATTGGGAATTTAATGTACTCATCCAGGTGAACCAACATGGCCTCTAAGAAATCATGCAGAACACGGCTGAACATCGTCTGGGACATGCCCCCGACATCAGCAATGGTATGTTGGAACGTACCCGTGGCAAGGAAATGTAGGGCTGCCATCACCTTCAACTTGGGTGTAAGTGCACTGGGATACCTGTGGCGCGGGAGGAGTTGTGCTTCCAGCCGGCCAGTCAACTCATCAATCAACCGTTGGCTGAATCTGTAGCGGCGTATACAGTCCCGTTCATGCAGGGCAGCCATGTCTGGCATACGTCGAGGGAGAGGCGGAGCCCTGCAGTGAAATGGAAGGAACACCGAAGAGTGAGCACTGTACAACGACATTGTCAATGCACTGAGCACATGTTACACAGCCAATACACATATGCCACATTCTGAGTCAGGTCTGTGCCACATTTCCTGGACACGTACGCCAGTCAGGTGACACTCCTACCAAGGGACAGCCACTAACGGAGTGGGGCAAGATCACGATGACATGGCATGAGACTAGCTGTGGGCCAGTGTAAGTGAACATGCACACGCATCACAGGATTCACAGACATCCACACATGTGCAGAAGTAGTATGCGTATGGTACAGACAGGTTGTTGGATGCGATATGCACTGGTCACATGTCATAGGAATAGGACAGGCCACACACATTGCCTTGGAGGAGTACATGTCGAGACAGAACATACATAGAGAGCATGTGGATATGTACTTGTGTTGATACTCCGTGTAGTTGCATACATACACACCTCATGGCAAATCACATATGTGGGCTGGTGTGTGGAACAGTGTGCCATGGCCATCTACACACAGACACATGTTGGCAGCAGCAACTGCTGATGCATTGGACCACACACCTACAGCAAAATCATGGAAACACATGCCACACACATGACATGGTTGCAGCGTGCAACGCAGCCATACACATGTCATGTGTAATATTCCGTGTACCTGGCATCAGGGGACAGGTGCGGGTGTCCGTGACTGGGACATGCAAGTGACTCATGGCTCCACTAGTGTGTACGACATGCACACATGTCAAAGGAGTGCAGGGGATGTGTGGTACAATGCGCACCATCACACACGACATGTGTACACAGCTCATCGTACATGTGCTTTGCCCACACCTCAGGGGTAAAGTGCCACATCACATCCTGACACACCTGTGTCACACACATGTGGTATTGCACAGACAATGCATTGGTGTCCACCCTTGGCAAAATCTGACCGCTCCATTCCTGTCTGTGTGCCGCCTGTCACCACTGACAGGTGTGAAACGCACCGTACATACGCTCTGAGTGCGTGTATAGGGTCCCTGGGCCAATATTGCCGCTGGCGTATGCGTACGCCACAGTAGTACGAACTGTACACGCGCTTGTACGGTCCGGATCACAATATGGGCGCTGGCGTATGCGTACGCCACAGTAGTATGAACTGTACACGCGCTTGTACGGTCCGGATCACAATATGGGCGCTGGCGTATGCGTACGCCACAGTAGTACGAACTGTACACGCGCTTGTACGGTCCGGATCACAATATGGGCGCTGGCGTATGCGTACGCCACAGTAGTACGAACTGTACACGCGCTTGTACGGTCCGGATCACAATATGGGCGCTGGCGTATGCGTACGCCACAGTAGTACGGACCGTACAAGCGCGTGTACAGTTCGTACTACTGTGGCGTACGCATACGCCAGCGCCCATATTGTGATCCGGACCGTACAAGCGCGTGTACAGTTCGTACTACTGTGGCGTACGCATACGCCAGCGCCCATATTGTGATCCGGACCGTACAAGCGCGTGTACAGTTCGTACTACTGTGGCGTACGCATACGCCAGCGCCCATATTGTGATCCGGACCGTACAAGCGCGTGTACGGTCCGTATCACTGCTTGTGGGGTGCCCTAGGGCGTGGAACGCACCGTACCTGTGTGTATATGTATGAAAACACATAGGGGACACATGAGGGACAAGTATAAGGGCCTAAATGCATGATGGTTGCCATGGAGACTGAGTTAGATTTTTGAATTTGAGCACCAGGTGCCCAGCAGAAGTCAGTTTGAAAGAATCTACATTGTTGCAATGTGGATGTTCACTTGACATCATCATCAAAACTGAAACCATGCAAAGGCACACACTGGGGTAGGTTTGAAGGGATTGGATGAAACGTAGGATGCAAATGTGACTGACCAATCAATCTGTACTCCTGTACATGAACAGGCCAGCCAGGCATATATAAGGCAGCCAGGTCCCACGAGAGAGCACTTGCCTGCACATCCATTCATCCATGACCACTGCTGCTGATAGTGATTCCTCTGGCACCATGTCCAGGACTGTGGAGAGGTCACGGCCATTCACCCAGGAGGAGAACCTTGCCCTGATAGATGTGATCCTCCCACAGTTCCAGAGCCTGTATGGTCGACCAGGGGTTCAGGTGAGTGCAGACTCCACTAGCTTAGACTGTGCCCCTTTTGTGTGCCAGTGACTTCTGCCATTGTATCCATGTGTGACAGACATGCACTGTTGTTTGGAGTGGGTCCCAGGGTGTGGAAGGCCTCATGTCACCCATGCAGAGCATGCTGTGTTTCCTGTGTGCACTCCTCACTTGCATAGTGCCTACTGTGACAATGAATGCAAGGTGCATGCCACATTCTGCCTGCATACTCCTCCTGGGGATGTTGTTTCCACAGTCCTGATGTGATCCTGTGTTCCCCCCAGTGTGACAGGTGTCAGTACCCATGGATGTGTGTTTGGTCAGTGTACCTGTGCTGTGAGTGTCCAAAGGCCGTGTTCGTCCCCTGCACATTGGTGTGTGTGTAAGTCCCCTGTCATGTGGGTGAGTGCATATGGGGAGTGTTGCACACAAGCAGCATGAGTGATTGATATAGCCTGGCCATCCGATGTGAGCAGGGAGCAGTGCTGTGTGCATGCCGTGCTGAGCCAGCCCCACACCTGTGACACCCCCGTCTACTGGCACATGGGCAGAGTGAGGTGTGTACCCGCAGTTGGCAATGCCATGTGATTGTCCTGTACCTGTGTGTGTCTGTGTACTCTGCTGAGGTAGCATCAGTGTGCTGGGGCAGGTGACTGCTGTGAGGTGCTGTACATAATCCTGGTGTAGCCTGTGAGGCACAGTGTGATCCCTGGTCAGTGAGTGTGTGGTACCCCTTATGCCACCCGTGTACTTTCAATGGCACGTAGTGCATTTGGCCTTCCACAGTGGATAATGTCCCTATGACAAAGGTGCAATTAGTTGCATGCATACCATGGCCTGTTCATAATGAGGATTGTTCTATATGTGTGTCTCTGTGTTTCTGCTCATGTGGATTAATGTATTCTCACTTTTGCATCCTCACAGGTAGGTGCCATTGCCAAGGGGGAGATCTGGAGTGAAGCCGTCAGTGCCGTGAGGGGTACAGAGGGTCGGAGGCGGAGCCTGTCTCAGGTGAGGAAACGCTGGCAGGACATCCGGTGCTGGACGAGGAGGATTGCACGGGTCCTGCTGGGGGACTCACCTGTGAGCCTTAAGAACCGTGGGCGCCGTCGTCTGACCCACATCCAGAAGCGTGTGCTGGCGGTGGTCTTCCCCGATATGGACAGGCGCCTACAGGAGAAGCAGCAGCAGGAAGGGGGTAGGTACATGTGTGTCAGTTGTGTGTCCCCAGCCAATGTAAGTGTGCAGTTGCATGGATACACTGCCAGGGTTTGATTGTGCAGTGCGTCAACTTCTCCACAAAGTAGCACAGTGCTGTTCTCACTCCCTCCATTCCCCTCCTTGCCATGTGTTCCCTGGTCTGTCTGTAGCCACTCTTGCACAAGGTTATTTGGGCAGGCAGTTCATGCAGGTGCCCTATGCTATCAGCATCATGTGTGGGGGTGATGTGCCACAGGTATGGGGACCTTGCGTGTGCCATGGACAATTTCAGTCAATGTGGTGTCCATGTCACTTGGCACTGATTGTGAATCACGACATAGGGGTGTGTCTCCAAAATGTACAGCCTTCCAACATGCATGTCCAATTGTGTGCCCTCTGACATGATGTGCCTGAGTGGGAGGCCTGCTAAGTGCAGGGACGGTTGCTTAATTTGCAGTCATGTACATCCTGGACCATGGAGGAGTGTGGGCACTACTGTGCCCTGGGGCACCTCTTCCTAGGTATCATGTGCGTCATCCAACAATATGGCCATTCACTGTGTCTTCGCCATGGGTTGGGTAGGGTGGCATTGTACCCTGGGCTCAACTGTTAGGACCTACAGGTTGCTACATGTGTCCACTGTACAGGGGGACCCATTTTGCTTGTGCATACTCACAGTGGGCATTACCTGTGTGTGTTGTTGAGACAATCTGATGATGTTTGCCTGTCAATGATGTGTGGACATGCCCACCAGGGGCTGTGTGTGTACAGTCATTAATTAGTGGAGGCCATGTGTTTTCATCCCAGAGTAAGAGGTGTACATACTTTCTCCGTCTCAATGAGATTGTCTCAGGTGTGGGTGGTTTGTGCGTACAAGGCCTACATGTCAGAAGCTTCATCCTCCTTGCTGGGTTTAGCCTGTGTGTGATGTTTGACTGGACATACGCTCAAGGTGCAGTGACCCAGTCATGTTTGGCCTGGTTTCATGTATTGCCTTTGCAGCATGCGGCAAGAGTAAATGGATATGATTCATGCTCATCCCTTTTTGACGACGCAGTGTGGTGCAGGTGCTGTGCACATTTGTCCCCAGAGGCTGGCTCCTCTGTAAAATTTCAGGTGCAGTGATTTGCTGTTGTGTCATGCTCTCCATTGTGTCTCAGTGGCATGGTGGGTCGAAAAACTGTGTGTTCCATGGCCTACATGTGTACATTGTTTTGTAGGTGTTACTCCTGTTGCTTTTCAGGCTATGCAATGTGACCTATGTATATTTGACTCATGTGACATATGTGTACAGGTGTCTGATTATCTCCTGTCTCTTCACCTTGCCCACAGCATCGCCGGGGGACACGGAAGGAGACACTAGCACGGACCGGGAGGAGGGATTGAGCACCAGTGCCAGCAGTGCTGGCCTGTCTGGCACATGGAGTGGCACGGAGGCCGAAGGGAGTGAGGCAGAGGACCTGTCGACTGCCAACACAGACTATGACGCAGACGGGTCCGAGGCTGAGCTCCAAGAGGTGGCGGAGTCTGCCCCCCCAGCTGATGGCAGCCCTCCACATCCCCCCGCCACCTCAGGTTCCATCACCGGCCTCCCACATGCTCGTGGCCCTTCCCTCCGTGCTCGGTCCCCACATGTCTCCTTCCTGCCAGGCACCGCACCCCCTGCCCCTGTCACCACTGCTGCGGTGAGTGCGGAGTCTGTGGACATCCTGAGGCAGTTGCAGGTTGGTCAGACTGCGATGCTAAATGTCCTCCATGCCCACACCCAGGTGCTGACCCAGATGGAGGCATACATGGAGGGCATGTCGGCTGCGCAGTCTGACCAACGGCAGTTGCTGAGGTCCATAGACTCCACACTGACTGCAGGACTGGATCTCCTGCAGCGCTGCCTACCCCCCCCTACCCCTGCCCCATCCACAATTCCCACTCCCGTGCCTGTCCCACGCACATCCAGACGTCAGCGTGCACGCACCCCAACAGACACAGGCACCACACCACCAGGGAAGTCGAAGCGCACACCTCCTGTCACGCACACCCAGGGTGAGGAAGGCACACCCACTGGGTCGGGGGGGAAACGTAGAACACGCAGCCACAGTGGGAGTCCGCAGTCCACACAACCCACTCCCTCCAAATCCACTCCCCTTAGCTCTCCTGGCCAACAGTCGGTGACAGCATCATCCACTGCGAGTGTGCCCCCCAGCCCCAGGATGACACCACCCCGCAAGCGGTGGAGGCGGGACCCGGCCAGGGGAGTTGTGTCCCCCACCCTGTCCACACCCTCCCCCAGTGGCGCTGCGACCCATCCCTTTGCCCCCCCCCTCCTTGGGGCCTGTGGTTGGATTGGGTGCGGGGGAGTCGCTGGGGGAACTTGCCGACGTGTGCAGCGCCATTCTGTCCTCCACCTTTGGCGCTGGCACCCCCCCTGTGGCAGAATCATCCCTCCCTGCACCCACAACACCTACCCTTTCCCCTCCTGTCCCTGCGGTGCCTGTTTCCACCCTCCCCCCTGATGCCCCCTCTTCTGTGGATGAAATGGACTTGTGAACTGTGCAGGCAAGCTAGGGGACACACGTCCCGATGTGTACCCCCCCCCGGACTTTGCTGCTGGCCTGGCCCATGGCCCTTGTACATAGTGGACATTTTCTCAGAGATATTTTCCTGCTGAATAAAGCATTTTCTTTTGGTTTTGCACACTGATGCTTTCCTGGACTTGCTGTTGGTGCTGGTGCTCCCTGAGTTGGGGTGGTGATAATGTGTTAGGGGTCTGTGAAATGTTGGAGTGTGCTGCTCATGGGGTGTACCCTGCCATCTGCGTGCCATCACAGAGGTCTCTGCCAATGGTATTTGGTCATGTTTGCTCTCACTGTATGGTGACATTGTCCCAAGGTGTGTTCCATCCTCTGTGGAGCAGGCCATTTTCCCTGCAGGGTGTCTCCCAAATGCTGTGCTGTGCTGTGTCTACATTTCCTGGATGTGTGAGGGTTGCCGTTCAATATAGCCATGCTGGCTCAGCGATGGCTCCGCCTGCATCTGGGGTATCACCCTTGTTGGTCACTGAACTTGTTGATGGGGTATCTTGTCCTATGTCTGGGCACTGCTGGGAGGACTCTGCACCCACCCCTCCTGTGTCTGGGCACTGCTGGGAGTGTTAGGCACCCACCCCTCCTGTCTCTGGGCACTGCTGGGAGGACTCTGCACCCACCCCTCCTATGTCTGGGCACTGCTGGGAGGACTCTGCACCCACCCCTCCTGCGTCTGGGCACTGCTGGGAGGACTCTGCACACACCCCTCCTGTGTCTGGGCACTGCTGGGAGGACTCTGCACCCACCCCTCCTGTCTCTGGGCACTACTGGGAGGACTCTGCACCCACCCCTCCTGTGTCTGGGCACTGCTGGGAGGACTCTGCACCCACCCCTCCTGTGTCTGGGCACTGCTGGGAGTGTTAGGCACCCACCCCTCCTGTCTCTGGGCACTGCTGGGAGGACTCTGCACCCACCCCTCCTGTCTCTGGGCACTACTGGGAGGACTCTGCACCCACCCCTCCTGCGTCTGGGCACTGCTGGGAGGACTCTGCACCCACCCCTCCTGTGTCTGGGCACTGCTGGGAGTGTTAGGCACCCACCCCTCCTGTCTCTGGGCACTGCTGGGAGGACTCTGCACCCACCCCTCCTATGTCTGGGCACTGCTGGGAGGACTCTGCACCCACCCCTCCTGCGTCTGGGCACTGCTGGGAGGACTCTGCACACACCCCTCCTGTGTCTGGGCACTGCTGGGAGGACTCTGCACCCACCCCTCCTGTCTCTGGGCACTGCTGGGAGGACTCTGCACCCACCCCTCCTGCATCTGGGCACTGCTGGGAGGACTCTGCGCACACCCCTCCTGTGTCTGGGCACTGCTGGGAGGACTCTGCACCCACCCCTCCTGTCTCTGGGCACTGCTGGGAGGACTCTGCACCCACCCCTCCTATGTCTGGGCACTGCTGGGGGTGTTTGGCACACACCATTCTTATTGCAGGTTTGGTGCGTACATACACGGGTGGGGGTTCGGTGCGTACATACACGGGTGGGGGTTCGGGGCGTACATACACGGGTGGGTGTTTGGTGCGTACATACACGGGTGGGGGTTCGGGGCGTACATACACGGGTGGGGGTTCGGGGCGTACATACACGGGTGGGGGTTCGGGGCGTACATACACGGGTGGGGGTTCGGGGCGTACATACACGGGTGGGGGTTCGGGGCGTACATACACGGGTGGTGGTTCGGGGCGTACATACACTGCTGGGGTGGGGGTTCGGTGCGTACATACATGGGTGGGGGTTCGGGGCGTACATACACTGCTGGGGTGGGGGTTCGGGGCGTACATACACGGGTGGTGGTTCGGGGCGTACATACACTGCTGGGGTGGGGGTTCGGTGCGTACATACACGGGTGGGGGTTCGGGGCGTACATACACTGCTGGGGTGGGGGTTCGGGGCGTACATACACGGGTGGGGGTTCGGGGCGTACATACACGGGTGGTGGTTCGGGGCGTACATACACTGCTGGGGTGGGGGTTGGGTGCGTACATACACGGGTGGGGGTTCGGGGCGTACATACACGGGTGGGGGTTCGGGGCGTACATACACTGCTGGTGTGGGGGTTCGGGGCGTACATACACGGGTGGTGGTTCGGTGCGTACATACACGGGTGGTGGTTCGGGGCGTACATACACTGCTGGGGTGGGGGTTCGGTGCGTACATACACGGGTGGGGGTTCGGGGCGTACATACACTGCTGGGGTGGGGGTTCGGGCGTACATACACGGGTGGTGGTTCGGGGCGTACATACACTGCTGGGGTGGGGGTTCGGTGCGTACATACACGGGTGGGGGTTCGGGGCGTACATACACTGCTGGGGTGGGGGTTCGGGGCGTACATACACGGGTGGGGGTTGGGTGCGTACATACACGGGTGGGGGTTCGGGGCGTACATACACGGGTGGTGGTTCGGGGCGTACATACACTGCTGGGGTGGGGGTTGGGTGCGTACATACACGGGTGGGGGTTGGGTGCGTACATACACGGGTGGGGGTTCGGGGCGTACATACACGGGTGGGGGTTGGGTGCGTACATACACGGGTGGGGGTTCGGGGCGTACATACACTGCTGGGGTGGGGGTTCGGGGCGTACATACACTGGTGGTGGTTCGGTGCGTACATACACGGGTGGTGGTTCGGGGCGTACATACACGGGTGGGGGTTCGGGCGTACATACACGGGTGGTGGTTCGGTGCGTACATACACGGGTGGGGGTTCGGGGCGTACATGCACGGGTGGGGGTACGGGCCGTACTTCCACGGGTGGGGGTACGGTCCGTACATACCCCTACCCACGCTCTGCGTGCCTGGGTACGGGCCGTACCCATGCCTTTGGTGGGTGGGTACGGTGCGTCCCCCCATTGTTGCGGTGCCGTGGGGTCCGCACCGTACACAGGCCTTGGGGGCGTGGCTACGGGTCGTACCACGCGTACCCCTACATGACCCCAGCAATGCTGGTACGACCCGTACCAAGGCCTTTCTGACGTGGGTACGGGCCGTACCGCCATTGTTGGAGTGACGTAGGGGGACGCGTGGTACGTTCCGTACCCACGCTCTTGCGGCCTGGGTAGGGTACGTACCGGTTCGCGTGACCATCCACTTCCGTTGTGGCGGACGCTTGCGTTGCTGGCCTCGCCCCCACCCCCTGGAAGTGACCAGGCCCTGATGGTCAGGTATGTCCAGGCCATGTGTGATTTGGTACCATGTGTTGGTGTTGTGTGTCCTGCCCCTGCCCCCCCCTTTGCCCCTGGTTGTTGTGCTGACCTTCTGCGGCGTCTGCGGCGGTTCCTGTACGCCAGGTGGACTGCTAGGAGGGCAGGGATGGCACGTAGGTTCGGGTCCATGTCTGTTCGTCGCGTCCAGCTGCTCCTTGCGTGTGTCGTCCTGATTTCCCGGCAGTTTTTGGCAGCCGGTAAATATTTTCCGTGCGGGATGACGTCGGTTCGAATCGTACTTCCTGGTTCGTGAAACGTAGGCTGGATGCGTACCGACGTCAGGTCGGCGCCTTTCAGGATCGGAATTGTGTTTAGTTTCTGTTCGGTCGGTGTTTTGTTCGATTCGTACGGAAATGGTGTTTCCGTGCGAATCGTACTTGCATTTTCGGATGGATTTGGCACCGGGTACGAGTCGGACGGAGATAGGGCTCCGTCCGACGGTTCGTACCCGGTTTTTACCGGATCGGAATTGGCACCTATATGTATATGTTTAATTAAAGTTTTAATAAATTATATATATTAATTATACATTTTAAATATTATACAATATATTTTATTATGTTTATTTAATTTCTAAGTATAATTTGGTTTATTTTACATATATTTTTAAAGTAAAAGAAAAACGATATTTTTAATAACGATATTTTTAACATCGATATTTAATTTTCGATATTTTTGTACTTACCATGTTGTAGATAGGATGTCGATATTCTTGACATCGATATTTTTGTTGCGATATATTTGTAGGTCGAAATTATGTCATACAACCGGGCACATCGCCATGCGCGATTCGGCAGAAAGGCATGACAATTGTTGAAATATGACCCCGGGGTGATTGTACTCTTAGGGTATGTCACTGATGCACACAAAAAGCGTTCCAATACCTTTGGGTCAGGTTAGAACTATTACAAAATGTATAAAATCAATAAAATACACACATATCCCCAACTGGCTGGGATGACGTTCTAGTTATGTCCAGCAGTCTTCAGTGTAATCCTGCTTGACTCCGCCACTGTGCAACCGCCAGCCTTGTGGGAAACTCCTAATGCCGCAGACTCAGCGGCGTTTTCAGAACCGCCACAACGGCGGCCTGGCAGTTCAACTACCAAAGTCGTAATTGGATGCTAAGTTTCTGGGGGTTTAATGTGAAGAAATTCTCTGGCATCCAGCTCTGAATTCTTTTGAAGTGGGTGTGTAGCATGCAGGGGCAGCTTCTCCGCTATCGCGGAGGAGCGTCATTCCACTGCTTTGTCGCAGTGTGAGAAGCGGAAACATAAAATGGTAGTAAGTTTTAGTTATTACCATTTTATGTTAGCGATGCAGGCGGGCAGGTGGTCATGGCTTTTCTTTGCTCTCCGAACAGGGGCGGAGTGGTGTGCCTACTCCTGAGTGGGCAAAGACTGTTTGATTGGCTCTCTCGGGCCGCCCAAACCAGTTATGCGCATGCTGCCCTTCAACATGCAGGCTGCAAATGCAGCCTGCATGGGGACCATGCCCACCCCATAAGTCCCTGGCTGGGTGCCATACTGACCAATCACAACACTGCTTGCAGCATTGTGATTGGCTTAGGAAAGGGAGCCTGGCTGCCTGCTTCCTGTTCCTGTCAGAGGCAGGAGAGCAGGAGCCGAGAAGATGCAGGACCCGGCCTCAAGGTACGTTTAAATGTATTTATTTTTAAATTGAACTCCCCGCCCTGTGCAACCTCCCCCGCACCACTCCTCCCCGCCCGAAACCCTCACCCACATGCCCCTGCAAGCCATGCCAACCGTGACTGTTAGCATGACTGTCTTCAGCTCTTGTTGTTTTAGGTTTAATTGAGTGACATTCAGGTGCCGATCACGATCCGGTAAAAAAATTCCCCGTGCGACTCGTATCCGGTCTTTTTACCGTACGAATCGTACAAGTGCCGTACGAACTGGCAATCACGATTCGCATGGGAAAAAGACCATACGAATCGCATTGGGAATAATTCCCCACACGTCCTCGGGTCGGAAAAAGTGTCCGACACGTCCTCGTACGATTTACCGTACAAACGTGAAAAGCGAAGTCCGACCGGGGAATCACGATCCGTCCCGGGCGTCCGAATGTACAACCGTATGGTTAAAAGACCGTCCGCACCGAACTCCTATAACAACCATGGAGACGTCCAAACAGGTGCCCGGTACGCGCCGTACCCCCCCCAGCCCCCGCATGTACGCGCCGTACCCCCCCAGCCTCCGCATGTACGTGTCGAACCCCCCGTGTATGTACACCCGAGTACGTTCGAGTCGTACCCCCACCCGTGTATGTACACCCGAGTACGTGTCGAACCCCCCGTGTATGTACACCCGAGTACATGTCGAACCCCCCGTGTATGTACACCCGAGTACATGTCGAACCCCCCCGTGTATGTACACCCGAGTACGTTCGAGTCGTGCCCCCACCCGTGTATGTACACCCGAGTACATGTCGAACCCCCCGTGTATGTACACCCGAGTACGTTCGAGTCGTACCCCCACCCGTGTATGTACACCCGAGTACGTGTCGAACCCCCCGTGTATGTACGCGCTGGGGGTACGACTCGAACGTACTCGGGTGTACATACACGGGGGGTTCGACACGTACTCGGGTGTACATACACGGGGGGGTTCGACACGTACTCGGGTGTACATACACGGGGGGTTTGACACGTACATGCGGGGGCTGGGGGGGGTACAGTGCGTACATGTGGGGGCTGGGGGGGTACGGCGCGTACATGCGGGGGCTGAGGGGGGGTACGGTGCATACATGCGGGGGCTGGGGGGGGTATGGCGCGTACATGCGGGGGCTGGGGGGGGTACGGTGCGTACATGCGGGGGCTGGGGGGGGTACGGCGCGTACATGTGGGGGCTGGGGGGGTACGGTGCGTACATGCGGGGGCTGGGGGGGGTACGGCGCGTGCATGTGGGGGCTGGGGGGGTACGGCGCGTACATGCGGGGGCTGGGGGGGGTACGGCGCGTACATGCGGGGGCTGGGGGGGTACGGTGCGTACATGCGGGGGCTGGGGGGGGTACGGCGCGTACATGTGGGGGCTGGGGGGGGTACGGTGCGTACAGGCGGGGGCTGGGGGGGGTACGGCGCGTACATGAGGGGGCTGGGGGGGGGTACGGCGCTTACCGGGCCACCTACTCTGGTCGTTTCGCGTCGTACTTCGCATTTGCGGCACTTTTTGGGTGCCGTGAAAATATTGCCGTCCGGACTGCTGTCGGTTCGAATCGTAATTCCTGGGTCGTGAAACGCTGCCTAGAAGCGTCCCGACGTCACGTCGCAGCATTCCCGGATCACATTCGTATGCATATTTTCGTCGGTCGGTGTTTTTTACGATTTGTACGGAAATGGTGTTTCCGTGCGAATCGTAATTCCATGTTTGTAATGTTTTACAACCGGGTACGAGTCGGACGGAGAATACGCTCCAACCGACGGTTCGTACCCGTTTTTTGTCGGATCGTAATCGGCACCTCAATGTATTGGTGAACCGAAACACCTGCATCCTTCATGCCCAGACTTAATTGATCCATATACATATTGAATTACACAGAGACAAGAATCCAACCTTTGGGTACATAAAAAGACATTGAGGCTTTTAATAAGATATCATAACCTACTTTCACATCCTAGGGCCCTATTAAACCTGTCCGGATTTGGCCTCATTAAGTCTGTGCCTTCCAAGTTATGAATACCAGGGGTGAAAAGCGATTACAAGGTGAATCAACATATCTGAGTCTGATTTCCTCAGACCTGCAGATTTCTTATGCTTTTTCAAAACTTTTATTCTGCAGTAAATCTGCCGAACTTGCAATTGTAATGGGGTTGGCAACAATAGCTACTGGTGCCATTAAAATGACCTCGACACTCTATAATGGAGCCTTTGTTATCTGTTGGTGAGACAGGAGGAGTAGCAGGTCAGGACCTGGCCATGAAAGCACATAGTGCCAAAAACTGTGCATAAATCAGGCAAATAAGTAATAGTCGTCCCCTATGTTGAATATGCCATGTACAGAATCCAGTATCTTCAGCGTAGGAGTCATAGTACTGAAGCCGGAGAGGAAGGTGGATTGATAGTACACCTGCAGATCTTCTTAGGCCATCACAGCCCTCAGTTGGCTAATGCTGCATCTGTATTGGTTTCCCCTACCTGGGAAGGTCAGTTAAAAGCCTGAAGACAGACAGCTGGTCTGAGTCTTTTTTTTATTTTTAGTATGATAGTAATGATGTGCAGTACATATTTATCAATCCCCATGCTGTTCTACTACTATTAAAAAAAATCAAAAGAAATTGTCAAATGTAAGGTAAGAGGGTTCAAAATAACAAAGAGATGTCAAGTGATCCTAGTACCTTTAGAAACCAGCTGAAGAGGCTGAGTGTGTACTAGGAACTAAAGGCAAAAGACAACAATTAAGTAAAATGTCCATTTAGCATAGCTCAATGTTGGTTTATAGACGAATTGGAGAACGTAGCTCGGTGCTCTTCAAATTGACTCATTGGTTCTAAAATCTAGATATACTTTCTAAGTTTAAATCTACTTTCACTTACCATACTTTATGCTATGGGGCATACAATTTGACTCTGTTGCATAATCGCGTGGACCAAATTCATCGACAGAAGAACTGCAGCTTAACAAGACAATTAAGGGGACTCAAAGCCATCGAAGGGAACCAAAGGCACCGGAAACAAACACCCTTTCTGCATTGCTGTTCCAAATTCTGCCCTTCTTTCAGGAGCATCCGGGATTATTGGGATGGAGCTGGATTCTTAAATCTCAAACGTGGAGTGTAATCATCATACAATCTCCTTGCTTGGTCGTATGGACCTTTTACATGGAGGTGTAGGAACAATCATTTGCATACATTTCCATAACAGTAAAGACCAATGGGATCGCAAAAGAAATAGCAAAGAGAATCGTAGTGAGTTAAGAAGGCGTTATTGACAAATTTAGTTAAATCCAAGTCGAAAAATTAATTAAGTATTCAGATTTTAAGCAACATTATTACAGGTTTAACTGGTCCAAAAGCCCATACTTCAGGATAAGGAAAAAAATAGAATGTTAACAAGAACTACATAAAGAATACAAAATATCCAAAAAGTGTGCTCCATGAAGGAAACCCCTAATTTAAATTAAGCTGGTATAGGTTGGGAACTGTATTTGGTTAGGGAAAAAAGATAAGGTGTCAGCTTTAGAAAACCAAATAATGGTTTATGAGGAGAGAATATGAATTCTTAGGCATATAGTCATTGCACTTGGGCAGTTTAGATTGGCAGAGTTCTAAGAAGGGTCTTCTCAATTTGAAGTCAGCAAGCATCTCTCCTCTATAGTCTAAGGAAACACACTATTATTATTCAACAAGGCACTAGTTTGCAACATATCAGCTTATTCCCACTCTCGTGAGCCATTCATTTTACTCCAGACTCTGGGAGAAATAAACTCCCCTCTTCCTCAGGGCAGCACAGTGGTCCATGCATGGCTCTGTGCTTGAATTGTTACATAGGACAGACTGTCGGATGCGGTCAGCTCTTCCCACAAGTCGTTCTCGCATCCTAGCATCTTCTTCTTCTTTCATTGAGAACCTCACTATAGTCAACTGATACTAAACTATAAACGATTCACTAGCTAGAAAAAGGCTTCTGGAAAAGCACAGCATCTGCAATGGAAAAACACATAACTTACAAAATAAATGAAAATTAAATGTGCAGGCCTCTTAACCTTACATGTGTAAAATACAACATTCAAAATTACAATATATGTGGCTACCTTAAGTTATACAGCATGTTAACTTGGGTGCTGTTCATAATGGTTAAATGCGGTCACCTACTACAAATTATATGATTAGTATGTAGACATAATTTAACAATGTAAATCACCCTGTGCTAATATATACATTAAACATGCAAAGGTAAAATTGTGCTTCTTCATCGTCAGGAAGATAAGTGACTTAGATAGTAGATTAGGGGACCCACATGGTGTCACGCTGGTTAAAGCTTAGGAGGCCAAAGGATGCTGGGTAACAGGTTAGTTACTTCCTGTTGACACCTAATGGCGTCAAGAAAGGTCCTATAGTTTAGGTTCTACTGGTCATGGTCAAGATGCTATATCAATCAAAAAGAAAAAGCTCGTAAAGATAATTGAACCATTCAATTAGTAGTTTGTGTTTGAAAAAGCGATTGTTTTTTTAAAAGAACCTTCACCCACCGACCTAGTTGGTGGCATGCTTCATCATCGGGTTCCCACCCAAGGCGCCGAGTGCACCCTGGGTGTGCTGCGACGCCTGAATTACAGCGGAGCTGGTGTTTCTGTGTCAAGTGGGGTGCAGTGATATGTGAGTTAAAACTGTCTATAGGGTCCCCCTCAGTAAAGAAAAATATTTTATTATCGGGGCCCTATGGCAGGATTAAAAAGGAAAAGGCGGATATGTCTAGAGACTTAAATTTAGCTCATGTATTCTGTAATAGGTGGGATTGGTCTACATGTTTCAGCCAGTCATTACCATATGCTGGCTTTCATTTGGACCATGAACGTGAAAACAGACTGAGGGAATATCAATAGTCTTAAGTGAATTTAGTGCGCACACGCTAAGGTGCGTATAGTGAGAGAAAACCTGTTCGTTTACTCCTAGTTTTCACGAGCTAACTTACGGTAGTTTTGTTAGGACTTGCCATTTAAGTCGCTTTTCATTAGAGCGACATGGATTCCAGAAGGGGGCAGTGCCTATAGTCACACTTTCATCAAGGTCCACTGCCCGCCGATAATACCTGCTGTGGCCTATCGCAAGATGCCACAGACTCCAACAGCCATCCACACACTCAAGGAGCACGCATCATGATACTTTACTTCTAGCTCAGGGTGACACAAGATGTTCATCCCACAATAATGAATGCTGTGGAGAGATCATTCTAAATATTCTGTATACAGCACAACCAGGACTGAAAAGTTAAAGACAGACCATAAGTTCTTGGAGGAACGGGGAAAACAAGTGTGACTTCTGGGCTAGTGCAAAACCTAACCCATATAGATTCACACCTAGCCTGTGTACTCAATAGTGCCAGGAAGACAGTGCAGGAAGTGAACACCCTACCTATCAGCCAGAGATATAGCTCAATGAATCGGCTGTGTACAAGAACAAAAGCGAGAGGTGCCAAAAGCAATGGGTATAACTGGTTTGAATTGTGGCACATTCTTGTGCAGTGCAACACGGTAATATCTGTTGAAAGACTGCCAGCAGTGGTGGCTGGTAAGGAAGGGGGGTTGAAAAATATATTATTTAAAACACCTCTTCTGCCATCCCTCCACTTCTCTTCTCTTCCTGACTCCGAGACGGAAGAAGCAGGAAGGCCCCAGGCTCTCCTAAGCCAATCATAAGATGGGTTGGTATATGCTGTCCACTAATTAAAGGGGGCACCTTGTACCTGGTCACACAAACCCTTATGATGTTTGAGGTCAAAGATGGCCTTATTGAAAGCTATCCTAGTGGTGGCTATGGAGAGCAGCCTTCAGGCTTAATCATGAAGGAATGTAAAGCAGCTTGTTTTACAAGAATTTCACCTCCTAAATGACTAAATGAAAGGACAACCACACAGTGTTGATATAAAAATATGTACTTATTAATATAACACTCTCTACTAGTCTCTATACAAGACTAGGGCACAAAGCACACAATACTGACTCAATAGAACATTCGTAAATAGCAAAATAGACAGCGGGCTCCAGGGGGAGACCGAACCATATACTAAAAAAATGGTATAACAACAACAACTTAACTAGACACAGTGCCTAGAGCACATAGAATCGCTGGGATCCCAAGGAACCAACCAGAGGAGTGACACAGGGAGCCCACAGAGGACGGGTGCAGTGAGGAAAGGAAACACAAACACAAGTTCCGTACAACTCTATGGGAAAGTCGCGGTTGGAAAATTGCCAGTCAAGGACACCTCTAAGAGGACTTCGGGCAAACCCTTTGGAACTTAGGAGGTTCTAAGGCCAACCCACCAGTGAGTACCAAAGTACCCGTGTTACCTGTCCCAGAGGAGCCAGGTGCATAGGGGTCAAGTGGTGTCGGAAACCTTCGTCGTTTTCAATTGAGAGCTGCAAAGAAGTCCTGCTGCCAGGAGGGCGAAGAATGTCCGGTGGAATCCAAGCCTGGATTCCAGGTGAGAATAACCTGAAAGCAGAGGGGGCAGAGTCTGGGTCACTTCAGGTGACCAGGGGCTCGGTAGCCGAATGCCCACCAATGTCGAGTGCTTCAGGAGTGAAGAGGTGTTGGTTGACTCTGCAGCCACGGGGACCAGGAGACATGTAGGATAACCAGAGTCCGGAGGTGAGCTGTCCCACGAAGGATGTGGAGAGCTGAGGGAGCACCAACAAGCCTTGGCAACTGCAACCCACGCGATCAGAGGAAACAGAGGACTCTCCAAACAATGGAAAGTCAGGGCATGTCTGGAGCAACCAGGTAAGCCCAAGAATTAACAAGGTGACCCTCGCCAGGACCCACAGGCCAACAGACCAGGGATCGCGAGGAGACCTCAAGCAAGTTTGCAAAGTACCAGCCCACAGGACACTCGAGGAGTGAAGGCTGGAAATCTTCAGTGCAAATACTGCTCCGGGTCAGGACTACACGAAGTCCAATGCACAAGCTCGGGAATCATCACTAAGCATATGCAACTGCAAATGTAGGCGGTACACAGGGGTTCGGGTTGCACGGTCCCCATCAGGGATACTGGTCTCAGAATCGCTGAGAGGGCAGATCAACATCAGGGACCTTCGGGAACCAATCTCCTGTGTTACTGAAATCTCCGGAGTACTCAGGAGCTCAGGTCAGATGCGTTTAGGTGCCTGCTTTTGCAGGGGAGTAACTCCTTTACTCCAAGGGAGATTCTTCAGTCGTCCAGCGTCGTGAAGGCAGGTGGAGTACTTGGTTTATTTTTAGCAGAATCGTGTCCAGGTAAAATCTAAAGCCATGTAGTCAGGTAACCCACTTTATACCCATGGGAAGGGGTTGGAAAGATTCTGTGGACCCTTCTAGGGGAGGGGCAGGGCAGAGGGGTGGCTAAACCCATGTCATTTGTCCAGTTTCGCGCCAGAGCAGGAGTAAATGTGCCCTCAGTGCAGACTTTCCGGCACTCTCAGAGTGCACCCACCCTGCCCTAATACACTAAACCCATTGCCATGCCTTCCTCTGATCGAGCTTGGCTCAGCAGCAGGAGAGCAGAATCGGGTCTGTGGCTGGCAGCGTCCATTTTGTGCTACCCAGGTCGAGAAAGCTGGTACCGGGTAAACCGGTGACCCACGGATGTCCCTCTAGAAGGGTGGAATCATACCTCCCACACCAGTTACCGGTGTCGGAGGTATGATTCCAAGGTGTTTGACACCAAACACAACATGTTTCTAAGCAGCCGTTTTAAAGTTAGCATTTACCACGAGGTTATAATGCACTTAAACATATATGTCTGGCTGCATCACAGACAACCCCAGAGAATGGTCTCTGAAGGCTGCAGAGGGGCTCTTCTCATGCAGCGGCACCCTCTCACGTAAACCCAGCACCCTGCCTTCAGGATTGTTAAGGCCTGCCATAGGGGTGACTGATAGGTATTTAAGTGCAGTAATTTAGATAGATATAGTGAACCTATATCTTAAGTAAGCAGTGCAAGCACCAGCTTACACAGTCTGCTGTAGCAGGCTTGTCGTGTCAATTTGGATGGTCACTCAGGGGTGGCATAATACATGCTGCAGCCCAGGGGAAGCCTCTGGGGTACCTATGCCCTGGGTACATGGTGTACCATATACTAGTGACTGATAAGGGTACCAATCCAATCTGGAGTGTACCTAAAGTACATGCATATCAATTTATGGGAGAAAGCAGATAGACTGGAGTCCTGGATTGCAGGATCCCAGCCAGACTAGGCCAAAAACAGTGTGACATCAGCAAAAAGTGGGGGTAATCATAAGGAGCAGATACTCCTTTCCTACACAAGTTCTTACTGTCATTTTATTTTTTCTCTCTTCCACTTCTCTGAGAGCAGTGGGGCGACGCGCCTCCACCTAAGCTGAGGAGCCGCACCTGGTTGTCAGGCAGAAATGAGATAGGAAAATATTTTACTTGAATTACTTTTTAACCTGGAAGATTTATTACCTTAGGAGGAAACAATGAGAGTCAGATCCAGGAAACAGATAAGGAGGATTATAAGGGAGAAGGATAGATAAAAGCTCTGGAAACGAGGGAAACGAGGCTAATTAAGTCCTTCAAAAGACTATTACAAGACCTACCTTACTAAAGAGACTAAGCCACAGTCATAGCTATTCAGTACATCTGGCACACATGCACAGCACAGGCCCCTTTATAGCAGCTAGAGCATTTAGAAAGGGCTAAGTCAACAATGTGTGACTAGTAGGCATTGGCCTTGTGTGCCAAGCAATCTTCCTTTGAACTGCCGGGCTCGAAAAGAGCTTTCCAGGCAATCGGCACCCATTCCAGTAGAGCTTTTTTGGTCAAGCCTGAGATACTGCATGCAATCTCACTCGCAAAACTATTTGTTTACAATAAACAGTTTGGAGACTGACCATTGCTTATCATTTGCTGGCTTCAGTATCATTCCTCTTTGCTGCCTCCCAATTAGCCAGAACAGGCCAAGCGTCACTTCTGTTCCATTCTATGGAGCATGGACAAGCACAGATTGATTCAACTTAATTAGTGCCAGTCTCTGCCTGCGCTGGTATTAAGGCACTATTTCTTCTTTCCCCCACCCCAGTCTCATGCTCCCTCTCTCTTCCGCCACTTGTTTTTTGGACACACCTTTTGTCTTAGCTTGTTCAGTGACGCTGAGGCCCCAGTGACGAAAGAGTTTTGCATTTGCATCACTGTGTATTTCCTAATGTCACACACTTATCAGGTTTTTGGTGTTTTAATGGCTTTTTAAAGTAGTACGACTTCCAGGTTTGTATAGCAATATCTGCACTCTGTTCTGCCACAATCTGTGCGTGGCAATAGGCTGTGGTATCAGTAGCAAACCTGGATGTTACAGTTTGATATGAAATGTCAGCTACACTGGATTGTACTACTGAGTCATGCTTTAAAAGCTGCCCTAACACTGGTATAAGTGTGGGGCGCTCCTCGATTCTATAATTACACTTGCTAATGTTCAATAGTAAATGTAATTGCATTACACAGTTGCACTTGTCTTTTGCTCATCAGTGGTCATGTTGGATGGCAATGTGATGCACATTTCTGTTTAAAGTGTGTCATAAGTGTGGCATCATGTTAAACGTGAGTACACATTTATAATGTAATACTAGCAGATATGAGAAAAACATCATATACATGTACTGACAGACAAGATGTTATTTTCAGACAAGTGGCCGGCACTATTAAGTGCCCTATACATGTACACATCTTCTTACAACACAGCAGAGGAGAGGCTCTTGGCATGTTGACGGAAAACCCATTGAGATAGTTACTAAATACAAGTACTTGGGAGTATGGATTGATCATAAACGAAGGCAGATCACTCACATCACTGCACTGCAAAGAATGGCACAATAGCTAGAAGGGGCCTTCTGCAGAGCAAGGAAATCCATGAGTTTACCTGATCTTACTCCCCCAATTTGAGCAATGGGGGGAAACTTTTTACTCTCAGTTGCCTATGGCGCAATAGCCTTTAAAGATACAATGTTGCCATGGCTGGACAGAGCTCAGTCAGCGTGCTTCCCTCGAGTCTTTTTAGTATCAATTTCTACCTCCAATGCACAAATCTTCAAGGAATTTCATTTGGCATCCCAAAAGTGGCTACTAAAAGCTAGGTTCATAGCCTACGGCCTGAAAGCCAAACAAGCCCAGGACCATGCACCAAAGAAGTACATTTGGTTACAAGCCCAGGACCATGCACCAAAGAAGTACATTTGGTTAACGATAAGAAACCCAGGGTCGATTTGGCATGTATTTTTAACACACTGCATAGAAGTACTGGAAGCTCGCGAAATATGGTCTGCCCTCATAGCCACAATTGCAGCAGCAAAAGCATTAACCAAACAAGTAAAGTTAATGTGGGCCGACAGTGACGCACTAACCCTGAAAAAACTAAGTCATGGAAGTTGGGCGTCAAAACTTTACAACAGCGGGGTCCTGCCACACTACCTGTCCTCTCCTTTAAAGGCAACAATGAAGCGCCAACTAATGAGATTACTGGTTGGCTTGATTTCACTATTGGCATATAAGCATGGCCAAGGGTACAAGGAAGTCATTGTCACACAGTGTTGAGTATGTGGGCGAGAAGAGGAAACATTAATCTACATTTTGTGCATCTGTGAGAAACTCCGCTCCCTGAAAATTTACTGACTTTGCCCTATGTGGCATCATTTAAACGTGCAGTCATGTCAAGAAGCTTTGGTTGAGTGTATGAAAGGCGACTCAGTGCAACTGGCAGCACACTTCATGAAATTCATGACAGCTGTAAAAACCATGCTGGACCTTGACAATCATACAGAACTATAATGTATAAAGTCTGTCATATGTTTCACTCTGCATGTCTTCCAAGCTGATAAAACTGTGTGTTGGACCCGGCCTCGTGGCGTGGTCCTGACTTCCCGGGGAATGGGCCCGTTCCCCGCCCTAGCCTCCACGAGCTACCCGTGCGGGCCGCACGAGGTCACCTGCGCCTCGAGGTTCCGCCATCTTGTCACCTGCCACGTGACCCTGCACGCCAGCCCTCAGGACTCCGCTCAACCCGGCCTCGGCCCCAGCAAGGCCCAGACATTGAGGCACCAAGAACTGGCCAGGGGGTGTCACGTGAACACCTCATCGCCCTGGCGGAGGGCGGTATCGATGGGACCCCCAACCGCCCCCACACACCGAGGTGCGATCGGCCTCCAGCTCTCTTGGGCCGGGCGCCTCTCCTGCTGGGCGTCTGGCCACCTCCACCCGGCCTCTCCGCCCCCCCCGGGCGCAAGGGTCCGGACATCAAAGGGCTCCAGACCTATATCTGGGGCGACCCCGCCACAGATCGGGAGTTGTATCCCGGAGTCGAGAGCCCTGCTGATTGAATCGCGGCCGACCCTACGGAGAAGAACTCTTGCTTGAACTACCACGAGCCCTGCAGACTGCGTCGCGGCTCCTCCTTGCTGAAACCTTGAAGCCCCCCGGAACATCGGGGCCCTGCTGACGCTGTCGCGGCCCAACCTCGCTGAAACCTCCCTCGGAGCCCTGCTGACGACGTCGCGGCTCGAGCTGAGCAGAAACCATCTTGAGAGCCCTGCTGATCTGATCGCGGCTCTCCACGAACTGAACGCCAGAGCCCTGCTGACGCCGTCGCGGCTCGACCCCTCCGAGATCCGGAGGTCCTCCAGCTTGAGGATAAGAACTGGGCCCCAGGTACCCTTGTACCGAGCTCCTGCCAAAGACTGTCCCGCTACCCCTACCCTTCTAAAGAGACACTGAGACTTTTTGTGGATCCCTCGATCCCTTTCGTGTAAATATTGATCCCGTAACCTTTAAGTGCTGATAAAGAATTGCTCGTCTTGAAACAACCTCCTTGAGTCCTGTGTGGTGGTGTTACTGTGCTAGTACGTGATAGGAGAAGGATCTCTCAGGAGGCTTCTCTGCAGCGCTCGGCTACTTCGTGCAGTGTGGGGGTCCCCCTCTGAGTGGTCTCGCCGACTCCTCGGGGTCCGCCTTCCAACACTGTGTCTACATTTTTTAACAGGATGAAAAATTGACACAAATTGCTTTTTATATATTGCTGGAAATAATGCACTTTATACTTGATTTTAATTCAATATGATTGCAATGATTTTAATTAATTGTGCAATAAAAATTATCTATTTACAACACATCAGGAGGCAGTTATGGGATAACAGGCACTGTGGCTTGAAGAGATATTAACCACTTCATTATTCTCCAACGCATTGCCTTCTCTGCGCTGCTGGGACAGGAATGGCGTGCTTTAAGGAACAAGAACAGGTTAGGTAGACATACAATGCACTAGGGTATAGATATCACCAAGGGAAGGTTGAATCAACTTTTAAAACATCAATTTATTAGAACATAAAGTAAGACACAAGGGTAGTACCCCTATGAGGTAAAATTGTACAGGTAAGTAACATACGCAGGCAAAAAAAGAAAAGAGAGTACCAAAATCATATAGAATTTTTGTCACAACACTTCTGCACCCAACTGTGAATTACATATGGTGAAGAGGACCAGAGTGCCTTAGTTGATGACGTTTCGATCCACCTAAATGTCAGGATCATCATCAGGATAATACAATCTTTGCCTGGCAACATAAGTCTAAACATAGGAGAATTAGCTATATGAAAAAGAATATATAAGAATCAGAAATCATCAATAAAATGTGGGTCAGATTGTCGAGGGCCACCTAGATGGAGCACTATGAATAACATGCTCATCTGCACTATACCGTCCTCTCTTGCATTCACGTTGGAACTACATAACACAATTGTGACCGGCAGCCTTCACCAACACTTAAATATGGGGACAAAAGGCAATCACAAAACAGTACGATGCCATGAAGAAGCACAGTCTGTCTGCTGTCACGCTATGACCCTCGTCCTCGACCCAGGCATAACTAATGAGGTATTCCACTTGACAGGAAACGCTTTTAGGCTCCACCCACCGTCCCGTCATGGGCTATAATTACACAGCCAACAGAAAGCACATCCTGTTTTGTTTCCTGTCAGTGGACCTGACAGGGACGCTAGGGTAGGTGCTGGGCACTTACTTGCTTCGTGTTGTCCTTTGGTTTCCTCCTATGCTGGGCTCTGGGGGCGCTCATGGACCTTCGTGGGAGTTCCTCGAGTCGGGCTGCTGAGCTTCCTGGACTCTTTCAGGCTCCTGGATGCCGGTTCTGCTGGGCTGCGATGGCTTCCTGGGATCCTGCTGCTGCTGCCGGGTGAGTCCTTCCCTGCTCTGGGGCCCCGTCGCTTTTTTCTTTGGGCGTCGCTCTGACCTGCTGGTTGTGGTCTTGGGCTCTTGCTCTGGAAGAGTGTTCTGTCCCTGGTCTTTTCAAAATTCGCTTTTTGCCCGGTTCCTTCGTGGTTTGGATGTTTCTTGCTTCCTGGTTGGTTCATGATGGAGAAGCAGCGTCTGTCCCCGCCCGGTCGCGGACCTTTCTGGAGCGCCCGGGGTGGGGTCCGGGCACTCCGGGTGTGGGTTGGCTGTGCTGAGACTGTTTTTTAGCCTTAAGGAGCTCCGTGCTATGTCTCTTCTGGGGAGCACTCGGGTTGCACCGAGTGCTCCGCGTTGGTGTTTCTGCCGCCTTTTCTTACGAAGCGCCCGGGTTGGGGTCCAGGCGCTCCATGTGCAATCTTCATTGGGAGCGCTCGTGTTTCCCCGAGTGCTCCCCGGTGCGAGCCGCTCCGGACGGGGTCTTTGTTGTGGAGCGCTCCGGGTGGGATCCGGGCGCTCCGTGTGGGGCAGTGTCTCGGGAGCACTCGGGTTGGGCTCCGAGTGCTCCGCTCTCTTTTTCCCGAGGGACTTCCGTTGATGCGCCCAGTTGGGCTCCGGTTGCACTTTCGTTTCGTGGAAGGAAGGATTCTTCCCCTTCATGTGCCGGTTGGTTACTTCAGCGGCCGCGCACTGTGTCATTTTGTGTTTGAAGTCCTGGCCACGCCCCCTCCCGCCTCACTTTTGTTTTTCTTCCCAGCTGTGTTTGTTGGGGGCGGTTTCCTGCTTCTTCTATTTAAAGGGAGGGGGTGTCGCTTTCAGTTCTGTTACTTGCTGGTTCCTGCCTTTGGTGTTGATTTGTTTGCTGTTGGTTAATGAAGGGGAAGCATCACAGAAAGCGAAAGCATATGTCTCCTGTTTCCTCTTCCTCTTCCCTTGCGGACAGTGGGGATTCTGCCCCTGCGGGGAAGCGTGCCAAGTTGGATGACGGCAGATTGAAGCGCCTGATTTTGGAGACTTTGTCTGATCTGAAGTCCTCCAAGAAGTCTACTGGGAGTCGTTCTGGTGGGGGCGATGCCCTCTATTCGGACATTTCTTCCTCCGATTCTTCTGATGAAGCTTCTTTGGGGGCAGTGGATCTGAAGGGCAAATATGTTTCCAAAGAATTGCTGCCTGACCTGCTTTCGCATGTGCGTGAGAACATGGGGTTTCCTGATGATGTTGTGGCCAGTACTTCCTCTGGTGCTGTTTTGCCGCAATTTCAGAAGCCTGTTGCTACTTCTCTTCCTATTCATCCCTTTGTGATGGATGTCCTCTTGAATGAGTGGAAGGACCCGGATCACATTATGATGCCGCGCTTCATGTCGAAGTTTTATCCTTTGCAGGACATGGAGGAGTCCTTTCCTTAGTCTGTGCATGTGGATTCCATTGTCGCGAGTTTGGTTGGTCGACCTTCAATGGCGGATGATAACATTCTTCGTGATGGGGTGGATAAGAAGATTGACTCTGCGTTGCGGAAGTCTTATGCTGGTTCTCACCTTGCCATCCGTTCTAGTGTCTATGGGGCTTATGTCGCTCAATCTCTGTTGGCTGACTTTAAGACTTTGTTTTCCACGATGCAGGAGGGTGGCTGTTGCTCGGACTTGCTGGAATCTATAGAGCGTCCGGCTGAATTCCTCTTGGACATTGCCTTTGATTCTGTGCGTGCTTCTGCCTTGTCCTGTGGTTCCTCTATCGCTGCTCGTCGGAATCTGTTGCTGAAGGGTTGGAATACGGATGCCGCCCAGAGGTCCATGGCTTTGCATTTGCCCTTTACTGGCCCTCGTCTCTTTGGGGACGCTCTTGGGGATAGGCTGCATAAGGTGTTCAAGGAGCGTAAGCATTCTTTTTCCTTCCGTCGGCAGCCTTCTCGTAAGGATTTTTCCTTTTCTCATGCCAAGACTTTTCGTCAGCCTTCCAGGTTTCAACAGTCCTCCTTTAAAGGCCCGAGGGGTGCTGGTAGGGGTTTCCCGCAGAAGTTCCAGAAGAAGCCTGCCCATGATGCTGGACCAGGGCCACAGCGTTCCTGACTATGCCGCTCCGGTCGTGGGTCCCGCTGGTGTGGCACCCGAGGTTGGTGGGAGGTTGCAGATGTTCCTTCCCGCTTGGCGTCTGACGACTTCCGATCAGTGGGTGCTGGATGTCCTGGAACGGGGGTATCTGATCGAGTTCCAGTCCCTTCCTCCTCCCTCGGGCGTGGTGCGGACTCTGACTCCCTTGTGCCAGTCCTGTCGTCAGTCCTTGGTGGACGGTGTTCGCGCTCTGTTCTTGAAGAAGGCGATTGTGCCCGTTCCCCGGTTGGAATGGGGTCTGGGGACCTATTCGATTGTTTTCCTGGTTCCGAAGGTCACAGGAGGGTTTCGGATTGTCATCAATCTCCGGAATCTGAACTTGTTTGTGCGGAAGATCCCTTTCAAGATGGAGACCTTGCAGTGGGTGGTTCCTTTGATTCAGGCCAGCTGGGTGTTTGCTACTCTGGATCTCCAGGATGCTTATCTTCATGTGCCTGTGGCCCTGGAGGATCAGATGTTCCTGCGCTTCTGCCTGGGGGGTCATCATTGGCGGTTCTGTGTCCTTCTGTTTGGTCTCCAGGCCCCTCCCCGAGTGTTCACCAAGGTGGTTGCTCCCTTGGTGGCCCATTTTCACCTCCGGGGAGTGTCGGTGTTCCCCTACCTGGACGATTGGCTGCTCCAGGCTCCTTCCCCGGCGGTCCTGTCTCAGCACCTGTCCTTGACCATCCTTACATTAGAACAGCATGGGTTTCTTGTGAACTTTCCGATATGCCAGCTCCTTCCTGCTACTCGGCGGACTTTCATAGGGGCCGTCTTCAATTCAGTCCTGGGCAAGGTGTTCCTGCCGGTTTCACGGATTCAGCATCTTCAGTGCCTGTTGCGGAGGTTGTTGTCCCAGGCTGCGGCTCCCCTCCTTCAGTGGCTCGAAGTTCAGGGTCATATGGCTGCTACTGTCTTCACGGTGCCCTGGGCCAGGGTTCATCTTCGGCCTCTGCTGTGGCATCTTCAACGTTGGGTGCCGTTTCCAGTTCAGGACTATGCTGTCTCTGTGCTGGTATCTCTGGAGGTGGTGGCCGCTCTCCAGTGGTGGCTGGATTCCTCCAATCTCTCCTTTTTTTTTTTTTTTTTAATTTTATTCAGCAGTGTCAGCAATACATAAATATTACAAATGAGCAACAATTCATACAGCTCAAAACCACAGAAGATCATTTCATGGCATTACAGATATTGTCTCTATTCCCCGCCAGACAGCCACTCAGTTATCGGTGCCCATAATTGCTCACCAAATTGCTTTCTACTATATCCCTTTAATTTGTAATATGGGCACCTCCAATCTCTCCAAGGGGATGTGGGTTTGCCTGTCGCCTCCATTGGTGTTGACGACGGATGCCAGTGCGTCCGGTTGGGGGGCTACTCTGGGTCAGTGGTCTGTTCAGGCTTGTTGGCTCCTGGTGGAGTCCTGCCGGTCGTCCAATTGGAGGGAGCTGTCTGCAGTGGACCGTGCTCTTCGTTTCTTCCAGGATCGTCGACTGGGGTGCAATGTCCTGGTGAGGTCCGACAACTCAGTGACTGTGGCTTACATCAACCACCAGGGCAGTGCTCGCAGTCCTTCATTGAATTCGGTGGCCTGTGCGATTGTGGGTTGGGCGGAGTGTCATCTTCTGGCCATCTCTGCTCAGCATATCCGGGATGAGGACAATGTGGTGGCGGTTTCCATCTTCTCTGAACCTGTGTCTCTCCCCCAGGATTTTCCGGTTGATCTGTTGGAGGTTCGGGACTCCCCTGCTGGACTTGTTTGCCTCCCGGGCCAATGCCTAACTCCCACGGTGGGTGCCCGGGTGGTGGCGGTCTTGCCTCACTGGCCGCGGAGGTCCTGGTTCCCGTTGTTGTTGAGCCTGGCAGTGGGCCCACCTTGGATTCTTCCCCGCTACCCGTCTCCCCTGAGGTCTCCCTCTCCCTCTCTCCTGGTCCCTATCACCCTGGCGGTCTTGAGGTTGAACGGATGTCTCTTGGAGTCCGGGGTTTGCCTGATCACCTCATCACTGTGATGCAAGGGTCCCGTAGGAGTTCCACTTTGTCCTCCTACTCTAAGCATTGGGCTTCTTTCTCCTCCTGGTGTTTGGGGCTTGGTCTCTCGCCTGTCTCTTGTCCTGATGCTTCTATCCTTCAGTTTTTCCTGGATGGGTTTCAGAAGAAGTATGCCTTGTCTACTCTGAAGGAGCAGTGGGCTGCTGTTCGGGCTTTCCAGGATCTGGGTTCGCTTCCGTCTTCGGATGGATTGTTGGTTTCCTGGTTGTTCCGGAGTTTCTCTCTGTCCTCTCCTTCTCCTCGTTCTCCGGTTCCTCCTTGGGATCTTTCTTTGGTCCTGGGTGCTCTGCGGTCCTCTCCTTTTGAGCCCTTGGGGACTGTGGACCTTAAATTCCTCTCTTTTAAGGTGGCTTTTTCGGTTGCTGTTACTTCTGCTCGGCGGTTGGGTGAGCTCACTGCCTTGCGTTGTTCTCCTCCCTTTTTGCGTTTCTTGGATGATGCGGTGGTCCTTTCTTTGGATCCTGGGTTTGTTCCGAAGATTCGTTACCGTTTTCATTGCTCAGAAGTTGATTCTTCCTTCTTTCTACCCTTCTCCTTCCTCGCCTGCTGAGTTGTTGCTTCACTTCCTGGATGTGAGACGTGCTTTGTCCATTTATGTTGCCCGCTCTGCGGGGTTTCGCTCTTCGGACTCTCTTTTTGTGACCTTTGGTCTGGCTGGTTGGGGTTAGGCTGCCTCCCATCTTACTCTGGGTCGCTGGATCAAGGCTGTCATTTCTCTGGCTTATCAGGGCTCTGGTTTGCCTTGCCCTTCTGGGGTTCAGGCCCATTCCACTAGGGGTGTTTCTGCTTCCTGAGCTGCTTTTCATGGGATTTCCCTTGATGAGATCTGTCGGGCTGGCACTTGGGCATCTGATTCTACTTTTGTACGGCACTATCGTCTGAATTGTGCTCTGTCTGACCGGACCAATTTTGGTTGTGGTGTGTTGCGTGCTGTGGGGGTTGTTTCCCCCCCCCCCACCTGATTCTGTCTGTGTATTAAAGTTTTTTCACTTGCTGCACTTCATTTTTGGTGTTCGGTCTCTGTTCTCTGTGAGGTTCGCCGAAGGCCTGCTTGTGGGGTTGCTTTGGTATGCCTCATTAGTTATGACTGGGTTGAGGACGAGGGACGTAGAGGTAATGCTATGATTACTTACCGGCAATCCCCATTACTCTCAGTCCTACTCATCCTCGACCCAGTCATACTTCCCACCCGCCCTCCCTGTTCAGGCCTTTGAGGCTTGGTATGTCAGGATGTGCTTTCTGTTGGCTGTGTAGTTATAGCCCCTGACGGGAGGGTGGGGGGAGCCTAAAAGAGTTTCCTGTTTTGTTTCCTGTCAAGTGGAATACCTCATTAGTTATGACTGGGTCAAGAACAAGTAGGACTAAGAGTAATGGGGATTACCGGTAAGTAATCATAGCAGTACGATGCAATGAGGAAGCACAGTCTGCCTGCTGTCATGCTATGATGCGTGGGACGCTAAACATGAACTGCAACTGCCGGTCTGGTCAAGACAGGAATGGCAACACAAAACTAGTGTTGCTTAACCCCTATGGCGAAGTTGTAGAGCTATTTATCACAGAACACACTTTTATGCATATTGTGTCTTTACTCCTCTTAGTGTCCCCATGCTTCAGCGATGTGCTAGTCATTCAATCAAAAAGTAAGCACATGATAAATTTGACACACATTTCGTTTATATTATTACATTCTGCAATGTGGTGATCAAGGTAACATGAATAGATCTGCAGTATTTAATCTAAACGTGGACTGATTTGTTTTACATTAGCTTGTTACTGGTTTCTAAGAATTTTCTAGAAAGTTGATAATTATGTGTCTCGTTTATTGTTGTTATTTGTTTGAAAATACACAAAATCTCCTAAAACGAAAATAAGTGAAAGGGCATCAAGACACCTTTTGTTATTTGTTTTTGCTAAGAGGTGTTAACAACAATGAGATTATGTTATTAAAATCGAGCACAGAGAGTAAAGGGTAGAGAGGAATTTTCATACTAGGCAACACTGGGACAGTCTGCATGCTATCATTTCTCCAGTCCTGGTTGAAGACCAGCAGGATGAGAAAGAAGCCTTTAGTCTTTGTTTGCTGACTTATCAGAGAAGCTCGCCTCGTGAGAGGGGAGTAGTAGACCTTGCTATTTTACAGAACATTTAAATTTATTTTTCAAACCAGTATGCAGATGTGTGCCACATCTGCGATTCTAAATAGGTTTTATTTTATGATGTGTGCAGTATTACTGCTGGTTAATAACAGCAATTATGTTGGACTGTTATCCATTATTTATCCTTTTGTTAAAGGTTGCTGCTATCATCTTGTTGTGCACTAGACTAGGATTTTTATTTTTTAAAATAAGTATTTAGAATGTATCCTTTGTGTTCTTGTGTGGGTTATTCCTTAATGTAAAAGGACTTGGGGTTCCACCGAACATCCCGGTAACGTCTTATGAGATTGAGCCTTACCTGTAACATATCTCACTAAACTTTTGCTCAGTAGGTTGGCACATTAACTGATTCCTTGATGCCAGGAGGTCTAGAAAAGCAACCTCTGTAATTCTAAAAAGAATCTAGAAAACAAATCAACACCTCTTACAGAGGGACCCTCCACAGAAGGGTCAAGAGTCAGGGTTCCCCTATCCTGCCCTTCTATCTTTTGTTTTATGTTTGTAAACTCAGAACATGGGGTCCCATGGAAAAATACTATAAGTTCAAGACTTCAGCTAAATAAGACATGACTTTGTATCGCAGCGTCTGACTGGACCAAATTGTGATCCTGAACGAATTGCTTTTCCTCTTTTATGATTGCATCGGATTGAATTCGCAGTGTGCTCTACATTATGAGGGAGCAGTCTGTCAGTGAATCAGAGGCACAAAAAACACAGGAGAATGTGGGCGCACTCGTGAAGAGGAAGCCAGTAGGATGCTGTGATTGGTTTACACATATATTATTGAATGTACGGTCTTTAAAATGTTGACAGGTCTAACCTGTGTATTTTAGTTTTCACTGTACAGTAGAGTAACAAGTACATTATTCTCCACACATTTATGATAAAATTAAATTGGAGGAATCATTTTGTTGTAGGTAAGTATGGGTTATTGTGGACTTATTTTTTCTTGGTCAACGTTGTTCAGGACTCATTTTTTGATTAGGACTGTGACATGATTGTTGGGCTTCGAATTCGATTGCCATGGTAAAGAAGTGGACTTTCAATCATTAACAAAGTCAGTCTTGGGTTGCATTCAGTTTTTATGGGAATCACAATCGCTAGTAAACGAACTAGCCAGTGACACCATAAGACGGTTTTATAACACTCTCAACTGAGCCCTGCTACTTGCTTAAACCAATATGTTGAAAGATTGTTTTACTTAGAGACAGAATGTGGAAAATCACAATGCCTGGAGCATTTCACCTGATTTTGTGGTATGTGTGAATGTCTAAATGACATGAGCCAGTGGGGTGGGGAGGTTGATTATGACTGGATCAAACTCGCAGGACCACCATGACTTCCCCATTATATTGCTTTTAAAAATATGGCACTACTAGGTTTCTGTGGTTGCCTGTTTCCCCCAGCTAAGGCAATGCAAACAAGTTAAAACTGGCACCCAATTACAAATATTTTCCTCAAACAACAGACTTGTTGGCAGCTACTGATTTCCCAATTTCCATCACCTTTGAAAACCCACCTGTGTGGTTTCATTTTTATCTGGTGATACGTGGGAACATATGATGTTATGTAATGTTATGCTTATTTGTATAGTGTGCTAATTAACTGTAAGGGTGACCAGCAGCTTTAGCAAGTGGGCATGCAGCTGACACCTGGAGGGTAAATCGAAGAGACAGGTTTTAAGCTTTTTGTGGAACTACAGAAGCGAGCGGAGGCTCTGATGAGTGGGGGGCGGTTAGTCCAACCTTTGGGAAAGAGATAGTAGAACACACGTCCTTCGACTGTAGCTTTGCAGATGTGGGGTACACGTGCTGGTGAGAGTTCAGCTAAGCAGAGGTGTCTGGGAGATGTTTAGAAATGTATACAGTTGTTCAGGTATGCAGGGCCGGTTTTGTGTAGTGCTTTGAAGGTGTGTGTGAGCAGTTTGAATTGGGTGCACTTGTGGATTGGGAGACAGTGTAGATCCCTGGGTGTTCGTTGATGAGGGTGTGGCGAGGGAGGTTGACTATGAGTCTTGATGAAGTGCTTTGAATGGTTTGGAGCTGGCTCAGTAGCTTCTTGGTGACTGCTGCATAAAGCATGTTGCTGTAATCAAGTCTGCTGGGGATCAAGACAAGAATGACTGTTTTCTTTTTGTTCTCCGGAAGCCATTTAAAAATCCATTGTAGCATCTTGAGGATGTGGAAGCAGGTGGAGATCACTGCATTTACTTGGGCTGTCATGTCAAGTTTGCTGTCCATAATGATTTCCAGATTTCTTGCTTTGGTGGTGGGGCCTATGTGGGGGTCCGAGGTTAGTGGACCACCAGGGGGATGTTTTCTTTCTGATCACTACTTCATTTTTGTCCATGTTGAGTTTGAGGCAGTTTGTTTTCATCAATGAGGTTCTGGCAGTCATGCATGTGGCAAAGTTGGTTTTTGTGGTGGGGATCTTGTTTGATAGGGAGAGTATCAGCTGGTTGTCGTCCAAGTAGGAGAGTATGTTGCTGTTGTATGATCTGATGAGTTCAGCCAGTGGGGCCATGTCGATTTTGAATAGCATTGGTCAGAGTGACGGTCCTTGGGGTACTCCTCGCCTTTGTTGTGTAGGGTGGTAGGCTGATTCTTTGTATCCTTTCCATGAGGAAGGAATTGAATTAGTTGAGTGCAGGTCCTTGTACGTCTGTCTCATGTAGTCATCTGATTAGGGTGGGTGGGAGACTGAGTCGAAGGTGGTGAAGAGGTCAAGTAGTATGGCGGCTGCTGTGTCTCCATGATCTAGGATCATTGTGATGTTGGTTGCTGGGATGAGCGTAGTCTCAGTTCTGTGGTTTGGCCGGAAACCTGATTGTGACATGTCAAGGAACTGGTGTGTGTAGAGGTGGTAGGAAAGCTTTATGTTTATGACTTTTTCCATCAATATTAAAACAGTTTACTTAGGAGTGGGTTTCTATAGGCTTTCTGGTAAGAGAGTTGACAAATTACTTTATGCTAAACCCCTGAAGCATTATGGGGCGCATCAGTTTGTGAGTTGACAAATGGCAACTCCTTGCTAGACTCCCCAGGTTGTATTATTTCTAGAAATTTATTATTCTGCCTGGTTGCTCTTTTGTATATTTTATGTGGACAAAAAGTGCAGGTATGCGGATTCTTTTTCATATTTTAAAGTGACATTCATTTTCAAATATTAGACTCATTTCTAAAGGAAAAATCCTAAATTAATTTGGAATGCCTTTATTGAAATCATTTATTATACGTGATTGAGGCAAAAAGACACTTGTGTTGAATATACTCTGCATGCAGCAAAATCATCAGATTTTGGCAGAAAAGCCAGGTGAACAGGTAAAGAGACAATTCACAAAGACTGCAAAACCACATGTCTTTATTTCAGGCATGCAACCATTGACGGCATTGCAAGGATGCGCACCGATCTTAAATATGTTGGCGTCTCTAAGTCTCCTCATCTAGATCCTCCATGTCTTCCTCCTCTTCGGCTCCTGCTAACCCCAGAAACTGGATCTGATATGCATTGCTGTGCACAGGAGGCTTATTGGGGTCAGACTGCACCTGATCGAGCTTCAGAGAGGCAAAGGGGTTAGGTCCATGTGAGAGAATTCGGGCCTCAAGTTCTGCAAGAATCTGCAGGGAGTACTTCAGTTCCTGCTCACTAAAAATGAGAAGAGAAGATAAAACAATTACTGCCATGGAAGAATAACCAAAAATCTGTGTCAGCCACTGTGACCTTCTGCCAACAGCGCCCTGCCAATGCACTAGGACTCTAGACTCTTTTACAATGAGTTTATTACAGAATTGCCCTGCCCATGCCATAGAGTGCAAACTTCCTCCCAGAAGTGTCTATCAGAGCTGTGCACAACTAGCAGTATTGAGCTTCTTACAGCTGTGCCCTGTCAGTAGGGTATTAAATTGGCTGTTCAGTCAGTGCTAAAAAAAAATCCAACAGGGTGCCAAGCAGAATTCAAGTTCTAGATGTAGTTACCTTATCCATATTGTCCATCTGATTTCCAGCTTGTTGGAGCCCTGCTTGCAAACCACTGATACACTAATGTTAGACAGCTGTACATTGCCACCTTACTTTTCACATGATTGAGCGCTATATAAAACTACATAATAAATTAATACAGCTGGATAAGAACCCGCAACATGGATGCTCTCTGCCCTAGAGTTCCAAATTACTTCATAGACAATGAGGAGACACTTGAGTTGCGTACATCTTTCAGGACCCCAGAATAGCAACCTTTCCCATTTTGAAACTTACCTATCTGCTATTCTACATTCTATATTCCTACCCTTCATAGCTTCCTCACTCTCTTGAGGCATACTCATATGTAAAGTAAGGGTGTCATGAAGACCATATTGCCACTTGTCAAACTTTTCAAACTTAATAATGCCTTTCTACCCATAACATTATACACCTGGCATCCTCCTCACTTCCTCAGTGGCCCACAATTCCTCATCATACTAGAATACGTTCCTACTACCCTTTACTAGTGCCCCGGGGCCACTCCCTGCTTCATACGATCCAATCTGATCACATCTGAGTAATACTGATTGAGATGAAAGTACAATAGTTGACAACAGAAAACAGTATTTGCTCTTCTGTGTACTGGCTTTTGTGGAAACCACATATACTATTCCTGCTATTGGCACAAATGTGAGTCACTCTGCATGAAGCGGGTCATATAAAAAGGGGCGGTGAAATGTTGCTATGGCAAGGACCCAGCAGCCCAGGGCTCTCATCCCTCCTTGGTGAAGCAGCGGACTGTACTTCAGCAAGAAAGACAAAATTGAAATTCTCTCCTAAGAGAGACTGTCATGTAATGATGTAGCTTTAAAAACTCAGATCATCTCATGATGGGTCAGCCCAAATCTCAGTTATGGTAATGAAAATTGTCTCCACTTGGATGCCTGAAGAAGGAAGCAGCGAGACCAAAAGAGCAAATATCAGGTCCCCGTTGTAAGCATCATTTATACCAATGCCAGACTATTATCTGCATTCTCCAGAAGTCAGTAATTTGTCCGTGGGCAGAAAGAAGGTTTTATAGTGCTTTCAGTGAAGAGGGAAAGATGACGGAGGATGGTGGGAAGTGGTAAAGGTGACACCTTTCAGTTTCCACTGTGTGGGACATCACACATTTGCATAAATACACTTGCCCATCACACACAGTGGTGTCAGTGGACATCAAACAAAGGAAAATGGTATAGGGCTCTTGTGCAAGATCAATGTTTGACTGCCTCAATAGGGACATCTAAAAGTGTACATTTTAATATTTTATGAGCATCAGCATGGTCTTTCTATGCTATAAATAGCATGCCTCTTCTGTGGTAGTGTGCAAGGTTTCAATGGCAAATAGTAATATTAGTGGCACCTGACTGGGGGGCCATGGAGAGAATACACCTGCAAAAGGCAAACTATGATTGCTCTGGTTGGAATAAATTTATCTGGGCGAAAGAAGGGTTGGTTGGACTTGACATGTAGATATAATGGAGTGGTGTTTTGTAGAAAGTTGGAGGAATCACAGCGCCATGCAATTGAGATATCAATGTCTTTGTTCGGGAAATTTAGGTATTCTGCAAGGCAAATGTATCGCCCTGATAGAACAACTGCTTGGGCTAGTAGTTTTTTGTGTTGGATGGTTAGGATAGGGATATGGCATATAAGTAGTAGGCAGTTGATCTGACGGCCGTTTAAATTTGAATGTTGAAAGATTGTTTATAGAACAGAACTCCAAGGTTGTGCACCACATATATTGGGGGAAGAGGGTTGATCAAATGAAGGAGTGCATGAGATATTTGCATGAAGGGATCAGTCAATATTATTAAGATTTCTATCTTATCACTGTTAACGCAGAGACCATTGGGGTTCATCCAATCTTTGACTGAGAGAAGCTCCTTTGAGTGCTTGAGTGTTGTAGTTGTTGCTTAGGTCTTCTCGACATTGGGTATCAATGGCATATAACCGGCATTTAAGGGTTTTTATCTTGATTACGTGGGCTAGAGGCACATGTATAAGGTGAAAAAGAGGGGGGAGTGGTTATCTTTGGGAACACCACATATCATGGAGGATGACTGTGAGAAATGTAGATTCAGTTTCATTTGCTGCTTTTGTTCTTATAGCAAAGATTTAAATCAATCTCATGTTTTTCCGGTAATGTGAAAAACAAACTTTTTAGGCGGTTTTGGAGGGTTTCCTCATCTACAATGTCAAATGTAGCTGAGAGGCCCAGCAGAATGGGAGGCACAAGGTGATTTTGCTCTACTAAGGTTAGGTCTTTTTCTCAGATGTCCATCCTTGTAGCTCTCTGCGGGAGGGGGGAGTCAGATGGTGTGTTGGTGAGCAGATTGTTGGATTCTATGGAGTTCTGGAGTTCGATAGAAAACCTCTGCTTCTATAATGCTTGCCAGGAAATGGGGAGTTGAGATCAGTCAGTAGTTGCTTAGAGTACGGGCATCTAGATGTTGTTTTTTTAGTAGGAGACAAAACAATTCTGTGTTTTAGAGTGCCGGAGAAGTAACCACTTTGGAGAGCTGTGTTAGTGATGCAGGTGGTATCTTTGGATAAGGCTGCAATGTTCACTTTTTTGAGTTTCACAGGCCATGCATCTGGAGGGAAAGGATTCCCCCAGACAGATTTGTGGATTGCTGCATTCCTGATAACTGGGTGGGACCCACACTGGAGGAAGGTAGTGCTGGTCTCTTTAGAACACTTCAAAGGGGGTTCCTTCGTTCTGAAGGAGGTCACTAGAAAGTGCCCTGTGCACATCTTAGGAAGATGAAGGGGCCAATGAGAGAATCATAAAGAATACTGCTGGCCATTTGGTAACTCTTTGATGCACATATCACTGTGGCTGACATCCAAGTGTGAACCTCTAATCACTTCTGTGCTGTAAACACTTGCATAGGTGGCATCTGACCTTTATCAACAGGAAAATGGTGAATGGGGGAATAGATGGTGCCCTAAGCGAGTCATCCTTCCATTCCCTTCCTTGTACCCCCTACAATCCCATCCTACATGAGGGACCTTGCAGCGGTGATTTTATAACAATAGATCAAGGAAAATGGAAGAACGAAGGATGATAAAGATGAGCAGCAAATGTGGAGTGGAAAAGATTCTGTTTGTGGCAGCCCAAAGGGAAGGATGTGGTCTGAGTGGAGAAGATAAGAAAGCAGCTAGGCGCCGTGTTGCAGCAGCACGTACGGTCGGATGTTAGGTTTGAGTGTTTTCATATTAACCATTCGTTAAAGAATTGTTGGGTTGTGCATTCTGGCCATACAAGGATATGGCCAGAATCTACTGACTGACAAGGTAGTGATGCAAACATAAAGGTCAGATTAGCAGATTGACAAACAATAAAAATGGGATCAGACAGCGAGTGAAGGGGATGTGGTGCAGAGTTCTTTATACCCTCTCTTCCTCATTGTAATTACTTGTCTACAAAGGGCAAGGAAAGTGGCTGAAGTCGGTGAGGTCATAGGGTCTTTTATAGATACTTGGGAGAATGACCTGTGTTTTAATATGCTCATGTCAAACAAAGAATTGCAGGAGAGTCAGAGTATGGGATGCATAATCAGTCTATTAAGACTGCAGTTTACTTACCTCTTGTACGCCAGCAGTGTGAGCTGAGGAGAATATAGAACTCTGGAGTCATGAATATTACAATCCAAAGAAGATGCTTCCAAATGCAAGAAACATTACCAACTAGTAGTAGTAATGTTTTTGGTAAATACATTGAGTGGCAGAAATTCAGAGCTAAACAGGCAGGGAAGCGAGGTGAACATCCTGGGGAAAATAAAATGATTCCCATGTGGTCAGAGGAGGTTTGGGACTGTCAGGCCAAGAAGAAATGGAACCCTGAGAGGTGGGACTATGAGGGCTGGAAGAGATGGGCCGTAAGGTTCTTGTATTAGGATGGTTCGAATACTGAGAGGGATTTCTTGTTAGGGCTGGGGGAAGATTAAATTATCTATGCGTTAGTTGCCATGTTAGATCTGCTGGCATGTAAGGCCCTGGGCATGGGGTGGGGATATTGTAGGACATTCAGACCTGTTTGTAATAAAGCAACCTTGAACACAACTTAAACACTAAGTCCATGGTGGAGCCCTTTAATAATTCACCATGTAAATCAGTGTTACACCCATATATACCTCGGTAGTAAAGCCCTTATCTGCAGCTGCAACTTTGCAATATTTCCTCCACCTAATCCCTTCACATTAGACCAGGGTATGTCCATTTTGCAGAAGAGACCCACTGGATGGTGTTCATATTTTCTTGGAATATTTTTATTGTTGTTGCATATAAAATATAAAACAATTTCCTTGAATAATCGAACAATATATAAATCATCAATAGGCTAGGGGAATACGGTCTGAATCACCTTATGTTAACATCTGTTGTCTTTTTAATCTTTTTAATGAATTTCTTAAAATGGTGATAATTGACATTGCTGTGGAAACGTGGTAGTGTGTCCATGCCAGCAAATAAATACAATAAAACCACATCCTGCATTAGGTTCTTGTCTATTGTCTTAGCCAAATGGACATGGGTCAATTACAGGGAGAGAACTGGTGGATGGTGTCACAGATAGCTTCCAAACTAGGGGCCACTTTCCATATCTACCTTTAGTATATTTTCATTGTTTTTAATAACTCTTTACCCTGTACACAACTCCATAGCAGACAGTGACGTGCTTAGGTGTAGCGTCAACATGAAGCAAAATGGTACTCACTTGTACACTGTAAAGATGGTGGGTAAATTGTAGTCTCGAAGGAGTAGTAAGGTGGGGAGCCAGCCCTCAGTCAGGCCTTGGGATGCATGGAACCCTGCATTGAGAAGAAAAATATACCTCATAAGTCAACAAGAACGAACTCACATCCCTGCACTTAAAGAAGCACAGTCATGCCTCCTCCTCCCTTACACTCATGTCCGTCTGCTTGTCTTCACCTCCCTGTGCTTGCCCCTGTATCCCTCATCATTCATGAACTTCCATCTACTACAATCTGTCTCATCTGCTTGGTCCCACTGCCTCTTGTTTAGGCCGACCTCCATTTGGCTCCCTCTAGCTTCATATACTTGACTGCCCTTCTTTGACTTTCACAAATAATTTTTTCAGATCTGAAAATCAATTCTACCATCAAGAGGGTGGCACGTCGATGGGCACAAAATGTGCCCCATCCTTGGCCAATACTAATCCCATCAGCAGCAATGTCAATTCTCTACCACAGACATGTTGCTGATAACTTTACAGTCGTGAATGGAAACAAGTTGCAGTTGGATTGTTTCTTTACATTACTCAGTACATGGAATCCATTCTACCACTTCACAACTGCTAGTTGACAGTAAATTGGCTTTTCGTGCTCTTACGAGCTATACTGCAATGGGTAAGTTTACTTTTTATACCAAATCCACTGACACAAATACATTATTTAAGTTTGAAGAGCTTCATCCTAAAATGTTAAGAGACAAATTACTCTGGGGCCAGTATCTGAGAGTGAGAAGAAACTGCTCAGACACGAATGTGTTTAAGAGACGTACTGGAACTTTAACATACAAATGAAAAGAGCAACAATATAAGGCACAGGCGCTAAAGAAGGTGTATAAGAGAACTACAAATAACCAATGTTAGACTCTCCTAGAAATCCTTCAAAATTAAAAGAATGACTTAATTACTTTTGTTTCCACCTATGCTCCAACAGTGAATCTTCTTAAACACACCCAACACGTTTCCGCGATGTGCAAACAGAGGCGCCATTTAACAGTGACCAACAATTGTATAGGCATTAATGCACAGAGACTAGTTCATGTGCATCAGAAGGGACCACAAGATGATCTGCATTGGGGAGGGCAGGACACAGGGTGATTTGCAGCAAAGGACCACAGGCTATGAGCACCATGGGAGCACAGATAATGTGGAACAGGAGAGTGTTAGAAATGCACTTCAGGAAAAGACTGGTTTCTGTGCCTTGGGTAGCACACTGGCAGGCACCTCAGGGGTGCCCTAGAGGATGTGTTTCATGGGAGCACTGGGTAGTGTGCCTCTTGCCAGCATTTAGTGTTGTGGATCAAAGAAGTACTGGGTGTTATATAGTTCCATGGTGCCGGGTCATGTTCAAAGGGGTTCCCATTGTGAATCACACCTATTTATATATTTTTTTATTTTCGAGCATTACATAGGTGAGACACACCAGGTTGAAAACAGAGTGCAAAGAGCAAACTGTGTAAGAAATGGAACAGTATAGTATATATATCACTGTTTACACTGTTAGACGGAAACACGTACATAGATATTTACTTCGTCACACTGAAAAGTACACATTTTCATAAAAAACATCATCTATGGCAATTTGATCTTCATGATGAAGTGTTTGGACCAAGTACCTGCAAAGCCAGAAAACAGGGCTATCTTTCACTTCTCACTTGAAAGAGATGTACGAAGGGGCAGTGCTCAGTTTCAGAGGCTTGTTAGTTCAGATTCTGTGTGAATATGTGTATGTAGGGGGGTTATAGTGCATGGCTTTAGAAGCTATGCACCCCACCCTGAGTATGCAATGTTTCTCCACTCAGAACCAGTTCAAAATTCTTGTGACTAAGGAGATTATTACTATGGAGAACATTTTTGTTGTTTTTTATGTTGAGGGGACAGCAAACAAGTTAAAGAGTATCGGGATCAATAGCGATCCCTGTGGTACTGCAACAGGAGATGGCGAAAGAAAGGAGAAGTTTCCCATCCTAACAGGTATGGCCATATCAATTTAAAAAAGTTTGAGCAAGAAAAGTATTTGGCACAGTTATTTTTAGGATTTTCTCCAGCGTATTAGTCAATATAGGTTCTAATGATTTACCTTTAGTTGTGCAGTTCTGTTGTCACATGGCCTATGGGGACATTGTAGTTGGCATCTCCCTTCATGATTTATGGACTGGCTATGCATTTTCCTGCTTGTTGTGGCACGTATACTGCATGTTAGGGCACGTTAGTTGAAATAAATATTTTAAACTGTTTCATGTCTCTGTTAGATCTTATTGTGGACAAGTACAAGAGTGCAAACGAAAGTGTGTGTCTTTTTACCACAATTCCTGAGAGATCTGGAGTGTTGTGGTGTCTAATCATTTGTTTCTCTGGGAGTGAGTAGGAGAGCAAGTGAGACACTATAGCAAGTTGGTCCTGGGCTCATGGATGCTAAGGTGGTAGGATGACTCTGTCCCTATACACCAAGTTCCTATAATCCTGAGCATAGTTCTGTTTTTGGGCAGAATCCTTGCAACACTGTGAAACTCTGTGATGGAGTGCAGTATCCCGATTCAATAGGATGTCATTTCTTACATTTTGTGTCATGTCAAAGAAGTATTTGGGAAATTATTTGCATTTGGTTTTGGAGGGGTCTTTCATGGCTGTTTGGGGAGGTTTAGAAATGGTATTAATCATTGTGCGTTGGTCTACACTTTGCTTCGTTTTAATTTATGATGGAAGAAAGAGTTGTCTTCCTTATTATTTATTTTTTTTTCTGGTCAATTTAAGGGTGCTTGACTTGGGAGTGTACTGTATTTCTCTCCAGACCATCACCGCTTTTGTCACTGATTTTCTCGAGCCATTGGATTATTGGAGAACTGTGATTCTCGTTTTCTTATTTTCTCTCTTGTGAGAATAACTGGTACTATTTCTTTAGGGAAACTATTTGTGAAGGTGTTGTACTCTGCTGTTAAGTGATTTACATCTTTATCATCTGAAAGAGTGTAACTAAATACCTCTTCTTTCATGATCACCCAAAACTTTTGGATTGATGCTGCTGGTTTTTTGACTCAGAGTGCAGGCGAGGCCTGCTAACCAGACGCCAGTGCTCTGACCCACAAATGTGTATGTTTGATTGAATTATACCCAATTTGCATAAGTTAATTTATTTATAAGCCACTAGTATATGGTACCAGGGGTACCCATGGCCTGTAAGTTGAAGTGTCCCCACAGGCTGCAGCACGTATAGTGCCACCCTGAGGATTACTAATAGGGCTCACGGTTTTATGGTATTTATTTTTTTAACATTTCCATCTGTATTTATCCATATATATTTTTGGGCCATCCTATTGGTATTCATCCATATTTATTTTGTGTTTTGAGAATAAATGGAGCCTTAAAATTGTATATTTCAACTTGGGCATGCACACATACACGGATGCCTGTCACATTTAAGCAAATTAAGAGGCCACATATAACAAAGCACTACACTCACAGGTACATATTTGCATAATACTGCAAATATATGTTAACATATACCTGTATTTAAGGAAATCTCATCCTGTTTTTTAACTCTCTATTGCTGTCTATCTGTTCAGCTGTTGACTGGAATTTATGAAAGACAGCATGAAGAGTCTCTCACAATAAGCACCATTTTCAGTATTTTTCCACTTTTAAAAATAAATACAGACAGGAAGCACATTCTTTCCTGTCTATTTATCTGTAATTATCAATAAAAACGGAAAAATGGAAGCCTTGATTACAAAGTAAATATGTCTCTCAGCCTGCCACTGCAGACTGGTTGACCAGTTTTAAACTGCTAACTCAACTTTGCCATTTTAGCTAATGACAAACTCCATTCCTCCCTCGTTAATATATGTATGTCACCCTTAAGGTAGGCCGCTGGAGCCCTGAGGCAGGGGGCTGTATATTAAAAGGTAGGAAATGTACTTTTAAATGTCCTAAGAGTAAAATACCCTAATTGACATTTGTACTGTAGAAAGGCTAGTATCCCCATTGGCAAGTACAAGGTTATGCTCTGACAACTCAGCTGTGCTAACTCCTGAATGAAACTACTAAAGGTGGTACTTCAAGGTATCAAAAGAATTGCTACATTAAACCTGACGTGAAACCCAAGTTGAATTCAATGTAATGTTTGAGTAAAAGCAACTTTAGAAAGTTGCCACTCTGTTGGCCAGGTTTGCAGTGACCATTTGCAGATTCTGGCCACAAGATAGCCTCCTGTCCTCAAGGGAGAGGTGTCAACAACTCCCAGGAAAGGACGCATTAGAGGCCTGCCATTGGAACGGATGTATGACAGAACCAACCATGCCTTTACCAAGCATGCCTTTAGAATGCGGGCAGTACAACAAACGCATAATTGCCACAAGTTCCTTTAGTACGCAAGTCGTTACAACGATTTGACTTAGGGAAGCACTGGACTTTGGAATAGTATAATTTACGGTTCCAACTCCAGTCTGTGTAGCAGTAGGAAAGGTGTTGGACTTAAATCCAACACCAGTCCAAGAACGTGTTCCCTAAAGCAAGTCGTTGTAATGAATTGCGAGCTTAAGGAACACGTGGTAATGACGGGCTTGCTGTAGTGCCCGTGTTGTAAAGGCACTGCATGGCAAAGGGTGTTTCCCCTTTGGAACACATTTGACCTCTCCCTGGCTGGGATGTGAGCCCAAAAGACAAGCTTCACGGGGAAAGCCGCCTTTGAAGAGCAAATGGGGAACACACGTGCGAGGGGCTTCTCTTTTGTTCTGATAGGTCGGCGGTGGAGACAGAGAGGTTAAAACAGTTGGCAAACTAGTTTTCCCATGGGTGTGTAGCCTTCAGGTATACACACCTCTAGGGTCTACCAAGCGCCACAGAGAAAGAGAAGGATTCTGCCACCTTGGGAGTGGGCAGAATATTGCATTCTGGGATAGCTAGATGCCACATACTGCAGGAAGTCATCAGGCAGTAGGGGACCTGGTAACCCATTGACTAGTAGGCACTGCATTCCCCAATGGCAAGTTGTTGGCATACAAGTGGCACCCCTGGCACCCAGACCTCATGTCTGGACTGGAAAGAGGACCAAAGAAGGATTGCCATGCTGTTCCCTGGACCTGGAATTGGGAGGCTGCACCAAAAGCTGAACTGCACCTGCTGTTCCTAGACTAGAAAGACAGGATTGTGTCTGTGATGCCTGCTCATGAAGAAGTTGCCCCGAGCCCCATTCAGAAGAGACCAACTCCAAGAGTCAGTTGGCTGATTTCCTGATACAGTTTCAGGGCCACAAAAGATGAAGATGTCGCCTTGGCAAAGTTGGTAGCCACAATTGTGTGCTCATCGCTGACCACAGAAGCGCAGCCCGGTACACCGAACCTTAGCACTTAAAAGTTGCACTGGAGTCTGCTGGATCTGGGAGAGTCGTGAAAGTGCAGTTTGGTCGCCCAAGACGGACACTAGTCACAGTTAAGGGGATCCACTGTTTTTCCTATGACCAGAGACCAGTAGACCAGTGGTAACTGGTTATGGCTGGACTTCGAGGGACATGGACCACTGTGTCCAAAGCCACTCTACAGTGTTTGTGGACAATGCATCTTCAGCATCCTGTTTCCCTTGTATCAGAACCACTCCAATCATGTCTATGGCAGTTGTCCATAGAGCCCGGAACTGGACTGGAGACTGCTTTGACTGCAAGGTAACTGTCCTACTAGGCCTTAATGTCCCCATTGACTTGCTTCCTGCCGGAGTTCATTGCCCAAAGGGGAACGAAGTAGCCAAACACAACTTTATAAAATGTTTCTTTGTAAAGTTTTCAAAGTAATCGTAGTAGTTGCCAATGCTTGTTTACATTTTGAGTGAAAAGCAGCAATTAAATTAAAAATCTATATCTCTAGAATGTTCCAGTGGATGTTGTTCATTTTGGTGTCTAAAGGAAATCATAAAAATAAGATCTATTTTTATAAATTGGTGTTGGATTTTTTTGTGTTGTGTTTTTTAGTTATTCAGTTGTTTTGTGCTTCTAAATGCCTTGTACTAGTTAATTCGTTAAAACTTGACTGCTTGAAGCCTTTGAGCCATAGCTACTCAGGGTTGAGCTAAGGTTTTACAAACAAGCCTGACTGGACCCAAGACAGGTTTGTGAGTTTATTACATGGCGCGGTCGCGCAACCACTCCATACTAAAAAAAACGCATTTCCTCACACAGTCATTTATTTATGACGTTTTATCATAGAGGTCTTGATATCATGGTTCTTAGGATTTTTGCATTTGAACTTGGGATATTTTGGTTGCCTTTGAAGGCAGAATTAGGGAAATAAATTTCAATTAGATCTATGACCAGTGTACTGAAATGGAGTTTTTACTCGTAATCTGGCCTCCATTGCCGATGATCAGGTCCAATGCGGAACCCTTGTTTTGTGTGAGAAAGGCTATGTACTGTGTTCCTACAGGAAAGATGCTAGAGTGTTAGCGGAGGGGTCTGGAAGGTCTCCACAGTTAATGTTATAGTTTTCTAATAGGATGTGACTGGTGTTGCAAACATTATTGGATAGTATGTGCTCCATGGGTTCTTCCAGGATTATTTTCGATGCCTGAGGCTGCGGATGGTACCAGTGAATAGCAGTGGGGTTGGGCTTCTGGGTCTGTTTCAGCTTCAAGACAAAGGAATTAGTTAGGCGGTAAGTTTCTAGAAGAGTCTGCATTTTAAGGAGGTTCTTTTAATAAGAGCTACTTCTCTCCCATTTGTTTTTCTCTGTCCGTGCGCAGAATGGGGAATCCTCGAGGGAGCAGGAAGTATATAATGGATTGGGAGTATTTTAAGCATCGCTTCAGTAGGGAATAGCACATGAAGTTCAAAGAGCACAAGTGTGTGTCTTACAGCAATTGTGAGTGCTGCTGCCGATCTGCAGTGGTGTGATATTAATTTAAGAGAATTCTGGGGTGTGTTTTCAGATGATAGATTTGACTAGATTATTGGGATTCTGTGAAATTATATTTCCCCTTTCTTACCATAGTAATTGTAGGAATTTGACTTAATACATTTAATTGATTTGTTTGGCTGTAAATTATTTGTGGGTTGATGCCATATTTGAAACTGAGGGGCATATGTACAAGCCCCTATTGCAATCCCTTTTTCGGACGTTCCTGTAGCGATATTGGCATTGCCTTATTAACAAGGCAGCGTTAAGCCACTTAACGTGGCTTAAAGCTGCCTTTTAAATACGGCCCCCTTTCATGCTATGCTTAGCGTGAAACGGGTGGGCAGTGGGTGTTGCAGTGAGCGTTCCACCGCAACATCCATTGATTTTGACGCTGCCACCTATTTACAAGGGTGGCGTAAATAGGAGGCAACACCAAAACAAAGACCAGGTCAAACCTGGTCTTAACTTGGCAAAACGAGGAGAAATGCTTTATTTCTCTGAATTTTTGCTTTTACCACATGTGCTGCCTTGTGCAGCACACATGGAAAAAGCAAAACACCTTGGATTGTTTACGTGTAGAAAGGTGTCCCTTCCTGCACATAAACAATCTTTTTAAGAAAAATACATTTTGTAACTTCCATATGTGCTGCATTAATCCGCACACACAGAAGTGACAAAACAGCATTTAAAGATAGTTTATATGCAGGAAGGGACACCTTCCTACACATAAACAATCTTTCCCTGCATGCAGACACCCTTCCACTATCTTGCAAGGGTGGCTGCGCTGGCGCTAGGCAGCTAAGTGTAGGGCTAGCACAGGGGAAATGCAAGGCTGCACCATATTCCTGTAAATATGGTTCTGCCTTGCATTTCTGAAGTGGTGGAGTGCGGCGTTAAGCTATGACGGCTAACGCCTCACTCCGCCCCTTCTTTGTACATATACCCCTGAGTGTTTTGTGAGCCACCTGTGTCCACAGACAACAGAAAAGGGACACACCAACACACGGATGTGTACAACTCACATTGAGACAACAGCATAGCTGCAAGAGGCCCCGTGTCATGTGTGATGTCTTCAGTCAGTCCTAGGATTTTTGGCCAGCAGCATTTACCATGTTGGGTTTTATATGATTACGACTTTCGTTGTAAAAAGCAAAACTACAAGTCCCATAATTCACTGTTCTGCGGCAGGTCGAAGGTGTCACACATGGTAGGAGCCAACGGTCAGTTACCCATATCGATCGGTAGAAGGAAAACAAAAAAATCTAATTCTGCTTTATGACGTTTAAAATTTGACCTGTTAGGCCTGGCTACAGGAACACTCCTGTTTAAGATTTCCGTAGGAAGAGATATACAAAGCATGGTCTTTGAGTCAGCCCCCTTCAGCTAGAGGTTTGCAAGTGTTTCTATGTTGTGCCATTGCTTGGATGGCCTGCCTGTCAAAGCCATGGAATTCTGAGGATGGTTATGTTGTCCCAGTTGTGTTACCATTAAGTGTTGTGGTGGGCATGAAGTAGTCCTTTTGTTAGCCTGCAGATGAGAAAAGACCTATAGATTTTAATTGATAACTCCCACACACTACTAATCACTTATCTCTTTTGCTGTTTGATTTGTTTTTTTTTACTTGGCGGTCATGATAACATCTTGTTGGATTTACAGCTTAAAGGCACAATGCTGTTACCAAGGACCCACAAACATGTTACACAAGCAGTGATCTTACTCTTTAGGCTCTGCCAAGCAATGGCATTCATTGTTCTTTTCTCACACAAAATGAACACGTTTTAAGCAGTAAAGCAACAAATGTTAACCATAGCTTATTTGCCTTCCATCAGCGCCCTATGTATAATGAATGAATTTAAAATTAAAGCCTACTTATAATATGGTAAATGTTGCGCATGATGAGGTTGCTTGAACTAAGGACATTTTTGCAAATTATTTTAAAAACACAGTTAAGCAGCTTGTTTTCATAACATGATGTGCTCATACGTTGACTTTCCGAAAAATGCCCCAGAACCAGCTCTTCTGCCTACTTTTCACTTCTACAATCACATTGTGATTTTGTTAATAAGAAATGCGGAAGCTAGCTATACATTGGGTTTTGATTACAAGAAGTGCAAACACGTGGGATTTCCAAAAAATGCACCACAAATTGGCACTCCCTTTCTCGCTCGTGAAGAACTTGGAACTGAAACCAAGTGAGGTGGTTTGGCTCCCATTTATTTGTATGCACATGTTCTAAACAGGGGATTTGAATCCACTCTCTGAAACTTTAGAACAGGTTTGGGGTGGATCTCTTTCAAGTGTCTTTCTCAGACTGATCTCTAGACACACCCCTTTTGTAAAGCTATGCTTCTCATAAAAGGTTTTACTGGGGGTCTTCTCCTAATTTGAGCGTCCACACTTGGACACATTACGTGTGATGTTTCTGCATCTGGCTGTCACCAGCCTCTCTGAAGCAGTAATCAGGGCTATTTAAAAAGACAAGCCCCTCCGTGAAACTCCCTCACCTACAACAGAAACTGCAGTCTCACTCTTTACCCCTACCATCCACCAGGTGGCAGTGCTCAGCAAGAGGGAACAACTTCTTGCTAGCACAGTCTTCATGGGATTTCCAACAGTGGCCCTGTGTCCACCATCCTCCCTTCAGCTACCGGAATGTAGGTAATACACTTCCACTGTCTGGGGAAAATATCCTCATCCTCCATCATGTGTGATGCTGAACCAGGGTCATCCAAAATAGATCTTACTAGCTTCAGTACTTAGGCTTTACACCCACAGAGTACTACTACTACTACTGCGCGTGTGCTTCATACACCACACCACACATCAAGTCAACATGGGCACAGTGCAAGGTTATGGGTATTCACACATCAGTGAAATATTACACAAGTGGGCCAGTAGGCCTCTCTCTTACATGATGCCAGGGCCAAAATAAAAGGCAACATGTAGTCGGGAACTCAGGGCATGAGAGCATGTCCTCTACCATGAAAGGGACATCCCTGTCGCAACAGAGAGTGAGTGCATGTTAGAGTGAGTGAGTGACAGTAAAAGAGAGAAGGTGACAGGTAGAGTCACAGTGTGTAAGAAGGTGAGTCACTGTGAGAGTGAGTCACTGTAAGAGAGGAAGTGTCAAAGTGGGTGAGAGTGAAAGAGTGAGTTACTGATATTAAATAACAGAGTGGTTGATTAAGAAAGTGATTGAATGAGACAGAGTGACTGACTGAAAGTAAGAGCAAGACTGTGAGGAGCAAAGTGACTTAGAGTGTAACTAAAAGAACGAGTGACTCAGAGCGACTGGGAGAGAGAGAGAGATATATGGAGTGGCAAAGGGACAAAGCGAAAATCAGTGGCAGAGAGCATGACTACGAGACAAAGGGGGCATGGCTTGCAGGCTGATGGAGGCGGACTCGTGAGCTCGGAGCTCCGCGCCGGCCCCTTGATTTATCCGCGATAAACGCCGTCCTGACCCCGAGAGAGCATCGCGGAATGTTCCCACCGCAATGAGAAGCCCTGGGGAGGTGATTGTAACCCCTGCCTGACCAAGTTGGGAAGCGCGACTGCAGCGACGGCCTCGGGAGGTCTCCGGCTGAGGCAGGCAAGATTGCGCTGAGCTGAGCGCCTAGTGTACACGGATTGCCCCTCGGCTGGAAGCTCCTGCTTGAGACGTCCTGAGTGCAGGTCGCAGGGGGCCGAGTGGACGAGGCTGCCACTATATTGAGGGGGACACGGCTTGGAATGATCGGAGGCCCCGCTCCGCTGCCTTCCATAGCGGACCCTGGCAAGAGCAGCAGGGAAGTGCAGCTGCGCTCAGGCCATGTGGCCCAGCTTCCAATCATCGAGTTGAGGAGCTTCCTGGATCGGATTGAGACAGCCCGATTGCCGTGCGGGAGGCCCCCGCATGAGGCCCTGAATTATCGTTGGCGCTTGTGGGTGAGTGCTATCCCGCGCGCACTGCAAAGAACCGGACATTGGGGTTGGAGGGGGCTTCCCTCGCTACCTCTCCTGTGGGCTGCCCGTTGTTGCTGGTTGCCTGGGGAATTGCACGGGCCCAGTGCTGCTGAGACTGGTCTACCGTGACTCAGGCTTGGACTGCCTGGATACGGCGCAGGGAGCCCTGTGGCCCCCGGGCCCTCTGAGTTCAGATCCGGGCGGCTGCCTGCTCTCCGGTCCGGAGCGGCCTGTGCACTGGGGTCGCTGCTGGTGCTCTCGAGGAGAGGGTGCTCTGGGAGTCCTTGAGGATCAGATAACATGGGCCCCACGACATCCTGCTGGAGATTGGCAGGGCATTAGCATGGTGCTTGGCGTGGAGAGAACGGCGCTGAGTGCAGAGTGTGATCTGGCCTAGAGGGACTGATCTGACCCCCAACTGCATAATGGGGAAACCTAGAGGGAAGCAGCTGCTGGCCCCGTCGGAACAAGAGGAATTGGGGCAGGAGGAGAGACGACCGGCTTCATCTGAAGCGCCCAGTGAAGCAGGGGTGCAACAACAGTTGCCTTGAATACTCCAGGCTATCACAGACACGAGAGAGGCCCTGCACTAGGACATTGTTACTGTGTCGGTGGGGCTGGGGCTCTTGCGGGCCGAACACGGCAAGTTGGCAGATAGAGTAGAGCAGGCCGAAACATCCTTGGCGACCCTGGAGCCGGCGCAGAGATCCCTCGCTGACCAGGTAGGAGACGTCTCTCGTAGGCTTTCGGTGCTGGAAAAAAGAGCCGAAGACGCTGAGGGAAGAAACCGGAGGAACAACATCCGCGTTTTGGGCCTTCCGGAGGGGGTGGAAGGGTCCAATATGGTCCGGTATTTGGAGGACTGGCTCCGCGACAAGGTGGCACCGGAGGGGCTGACACAGTTCTTCACACTGGAAAGGGCTCATCGAGTTCCGGCCCACCCGCTGGCGCCGGGTCGGCCTCCGCGCCCAGTGGTGGCCAGACTCCGCCACTATATGGACAGAGACCTCCTCCTGCAGACAGCGCGCACGTCTGGGCCTTATACCGTGGACAACAGCAAGGTTTCCATTTTCCCGGATTACACATTGGAGGTCCAACGACGCCGTGTGTCTTTCCTGGCCGTCAAGAGAGCCCTGAGGGATGAGGGTCTTCAATATTCCTTGATGTTTCCGGCCCGACTTCAGATTATTCTTGATGGCACAATACACTTTTGCGAGGACCCATCGGAAGCATGGGACTGGCTGGAAACCTACAAGACAGGCAAGAGGCCGGCTGGGGAGTCTGGAGTGCGTGCACCTTCGGAGCGGCTGCCCCAATGCCATCAAAGGTCGCGGCGGCATCCAGTCACCTTGAAGACACCCAGCTCTTCCCAGACGGAGAGGGAGAGAACTGAGGCTCTGCGGGCAGTGTCAGCACTATTCCGGGACCATGAGAAGGGGTTGGGGATTGGCACAGAGACGGATAAAACTCACGAGGGCACGGACACGGATGGGTCCCAGTCTAGTAGTGTGCAGTTTCCACATATCTTACCAGGCACTGCTGACGAAATTGTTTAATGCTATTAATCCATGTCTCATTGACTCACTTCTTCTGCAGGCCTGGCAGACGGGCTGTATGCCATTATGTTTCCTCGTGCTGTATGATTTCTGTTATTATTGTGATATTGATTGTTGGTTGTAGCGGAGGGGCAGTTTATATACTCCTGCTGGTGTGCTGCCTCCCGGGGGTAGGGGCGGATTGCACTACATGAGGCACGAGCGTGGTCGATTCTTTATAATCTTGTTGCTGGTAATTGACAGACTGCAGCCACTCTTCTCCATTGTTCCTCTGTAGTTACTAGAGGGAAGTAAGTTTCAGTGTAGTTTGGATGGGGGCTAGTCTCTTAGTACCTGTCCTGGGGTGGGGTTGTTGGGATTGTTCTTTTTGTTGTAAGGGAATGTTTCAGGGTTCTTGGCGTAACTTTTTAAAACAAGCTGTGCATGACCAGTGTGGAGTAATACCATGGGTTTGATGGCTGACTTGACATGATTATCTTGGAACGTCAGGGGTATGCACATCATGTTATGGAGGCATAAAATACATGCTTACTTAGTCTGTAGGGGAGTCCAACTGGCTTTCCCTCAGGAAATTCATGTAGCACCAAAAGAGGACATGGCATTGCAGCGTACATGGAGAGGACAGGTTTTTTGCATGACTTATTCTGCCTTTGCACAGGGTTTCTTGATATGGGTCCGGGCGGGCGTCCCCTTTCAACCCACTCGTCAGCTGAAGGATCCTGAGGGCCGGTATATACTAGTGGCGGGCCGGCTGAATGGTAGGGATGTGGTGCTGGGCAGTATATATGCTCCAAACATGGAACAATCGGCCTTTTATGCACAATTGTCTGGGAAATTCACTCCATTTTAACCGCGTCAGTACTCATGGGTGGGGATTTTATGACTGTCACGGATGTACTACTGGATAGATCTCACCCTCCTCCCACTGAAGCACCTATCCATCACCTTTCAAGGGTCAGGCGGGAATGGCAGCATAGGTGGGGATTGGTAGATACCTGGAGGGCGCACCACCCAACCTCTCTGGATTATTCGTTTATCTCTGCTAAGCACGACCTCCATGTTCGGCTTGATGCAATGCTTTGCTCTCCTGACATACACACTGAGGTACAACACAGCGAATATCTCACTAGAACGTTATCAGATCATAACCCCTTACTATTACACGTGAACCTGTTGCCCAACCGCCCTAAAATTCCGACCTGGCGCTTAAACCCAGAACTGTTGGAGGATCAGGCATTTCGTGAGGTGGTGGGGAATGGCATTACTGATTATTTTTGAGATAACACTGGCACTGCCACGTCTCTAGCGATGGAGTGGGACGCTTTTAAGCGTGTGATACGGGGGCATTGCATTGCGAATAAGCTGGTAGTGTGTAGTGTATTATTACAAGACTTAGAGAGAGCGGATCAGAAGTTGTGGGACATTGAAAGGGAGAGACCTGAGCAACCAGATTGCAAGCAAGATTTAATAGCAGCAAGGGAAGAGGTCGCCGTGCAGGTAGAGCGGCTGCGCTGCTTTGATTATAAAAACTATGTTGCGCATGCGCATGCAGAGCGCGATAAGTCTGGGGCGTTATTGGCATGGCTAGCTAGTCCAGCGCGAATGGGACGGTCATCCTGGAACTTCATGCCCCTGGTGGGGAAGCCCATTACATGCAGCCAGTGATAAATGACCTGTTCTTTGCTTACTATAATGATCTGTATCAAAGCAAAGTGGCCCCTAGCGAGGAGGCCATTCAAGATTTCTTAGAGGCCGCAGATCTTCCAGCATTAGATAGGGAGAGGGTGTAGCTGTTGGGTCAGGACATCACCTTGAGAGATGTCTGTGGCGCGATTAGACATATGGCCCGGAAAAAGACGGTGGACGGCCTCCCTGTGGAATTTTATAGTGCATATGTCGATATTTTGGCCCCTAGACTGGTGGCATTGTATAATATTGCAAGAAAGGAGGCCTTTTGCCTGCCACCACTCGCGAGACATTAATTATACCATTGCTAAAACCGGGTAAACCTCCCCATGACAGGACGACCTATTGTCCGTTGTCAATGCTGACCACGGATTATAAAATTTTAAGTCAGATTCTGGCAACCCGGCTGCTCCCATATATGGTCCAACTAATACATACGGATCAAGCGGGGTTCATACCGACCCGGAATACGGCCCAGAATGTACAGCACCTTATTAGTATTTTAGAAGCTGATACTTACTACAAAGCATCTGCTGCTATCTTGGCAATAGATATTGAGCAGGCCTTTGACAGCTTGGAGTGGCCCTATTTGTTTTAAACCACTAGGAGATGACTTTGTAGATTGGACATCTCTTTTGTACTGTCAGTCCACTGCGCAGGTGAAGACGGAAGGGATGATATCGGATGCTTGCACTGTGGGTCGGGGAACGAGGCAGGGCTGCAACTTTCCCCACTGCTGTTCGCCCTGGCCATGGAGCCGCTGGCGGCACGGGCCAGGACGGGCCTGCATTATTCGGGATTACAAGTGAGCGAGCAAATTCATCATATCGCATTATATGCTGATGATCTCCTTATGTTCTTGGCCGATGCAGAGGGCGCCCTTCGTGGTGAGAAGACATTATTGGAGGATCTTGGCATGATTGCCGGACTCAAGGTAAACTGGGCAAAGACCTGTTTGTTCCCTACCGTGCTGCAGACCGAGGGCCCCATATCTACACAGGATATACGGTGGGAGCGTCAATGTATTAGTCAGATTTGTATTGCGCATGGCTGCCCCAGCGACGTACCTTGGCACTCGCATTTATCATACCCAAACTGACCTATTGGAGGGTAATGTGGGCAGGGCCATTAGAGCGCTTAAGGGCTGTATTGAGTTTTGGGGCACGCTTCCACTCTCGTTGGCTAGACGAGTGGCCATTCTTAAGATGATAGCACTCCCCAGACTGGTGTACTACTTTAGGACGCTACCTAGCTGGATTTCAGTCTCGGTTTTTAAGCAACTTCACTTGATGGTGGTTGGGTACTTCTGGGCTCGGGGACAACAGAGAGTGGCTCTTAACACATTGATGAGACCACGGTGGGAGGGTGGTTAAGCGGTCCCTGACTTTGGAACATATTATTTGGTGGCGCAGTTACAGTGGCTTACTCAGGCAGCAGCAAGGACGTTCCGGAGCGCTGACAACGTGGAGGGGAATCAGGTTGATAGACAAACGCTCTCCAGAATACTATTGCAATTTCCGCTCTCGGCCTCCTCACTCACTCGAGAGATGGGGACGTTTAAACTCTGCTGGAACAGAAGTCAACAGCGGGCGCAAATAGTGCGGCCATATGCCCCTGAGATTCCATTGACGGTGTGCACTGCTTTATCGCATAGCGGTAACTGGGCGGCGTTGTTTGCCTGGACGGAGTGGGGGTTGATCACCATGGGAGACCTCTATGAAGATGGCGCCGTGATTCCCTATGAGGTATTACAGGACAGATATGAGCTGGCTCGTGGGGATTATTTATTACACTTGGCACTCATAGCGGCCATCCAGGCGCATTAGAAGATGGGGCTCAGAGAACCTCCAACTTCAATGGCTTGCCAATATGTAGTCCTGGCACCATCAAGGCGGTTACCTATTTATATCGCCGAATGACAAACGAGAGGCTAACCCCATTGGTAACGCTCCGACGGCGGTGGGAAGAGGACTTAGGCGACAACATTCCTGAGAAGGTGTGGGCGGGACTGGTGGAGCGCGCATGGAAAAGCAACAGGAAAGCGCGCTTTCAATTGGTGCATTTTTTTTATTCTTCATAGGGCCTACCTTACACCAGCGAAAATGAATAAATATTTTAATGTGGATTCGGCATTGTGCCCGCGCTGTAGCACGGTGGGAGCAGATTTCTGTCACATGCTGTGGAGTTGTCCTCAACTTGGAACATATTGGGAGGAGGTGGTCACACTTTTGAATGTTGTCACGAACAGGGACATAGAATCCACTATAGGCCTCTGTTTGCTGCACTGGTTCCCCCATACCTATAGGAATAAGGTAACGAGTAAGTTTATAGATTTGGGGCTTTTGCTGGCGAAGAGGAAGATTACAGCTCACTGGAAGGCCAAGAAGGGCCCTAGTTTTCAGAGATTGCGCACTGAGTTTATTAAATGGGCGGAATGTGAGGGGTCAACGAGACTGCAGCTGGCGGCCTGCATTAAAAATGACAGGGCGTTAGAGATGGCAAGGGCTTGGGAGGCACTGGCGCACTTATTGAAAATCCCAGATACCGACTCTGATGAGGAATCAGGCACGTCAGAACTAGAGGCGCCACCCTGCGGGGATACACCCCCCTACGGGGACGACTACACTGGTTTCTCACATGGGAACTACCTCTGACAGTAGAGAATTGCATCCTTGTTTGCTGTTTTGTACTCATTCACTATCGACACAGCTGTGACTTGTTACCACCATTGATCACATGTAGTTGTTACACCAATGGGGAGGCAGGGAATAAGAGGGGGGACTAGGGGTTGCATTTCCTGCTATTAGATTCATGGCGAGAAGATAGATGCCTTTATATGACACTGGCAGGCCTGTTTATTTCACAAGGACTCCGTTTGCTACTACGGCGATTCATGCTCGTCAAACTTCTATGGAGTGTAATTTCTTCCGCTGCACATGTTTGCCAGATATGCGAGGTATTCCTCAGTTACAATTCAATTTCATAGCCTGCTACTGTGACTGTAACTGTACTTTGATATTGAATGCAATTGTTTTGTGTGGTATAAAACAATAAAAGATTATTTTTTTTAAAAACATTACTACGAGACAAAGATACAGTGACAGAGTGACTGAGTGAAACAGAGTGACTGAAGGCTGGCACAGGGAGAGTGAGTGACAGAGGCAGAGAGGGACCGAGAGAGAGGCACAGAGTGACAGAGAGAGGGAAAATGTGACAGGAATGCAAGTGCAGAGGCTGGTCCGGGAATGGCTGAGCAATGAAGTTGGGATCCCATGTAGAACCAATAAATCTGGTGCGCAGTAGAGAGAATAAGGTACTCTGAGGTATATCAGCAGCTACATAGGGTTGAGGGTGCCAGAGAAACTCAAAGATTTAGGAGGTTATTGAAGGTTGTTAAAAAGCTACTGAACCTGTGGAAGGAGCTTTGGAGAGTTTGATACACTAAGAATATGTGGCACGTCAGAAATACAAAGGGATAGGAAACATGAGGAGACTAGGAGATAAGAAGCTGTTCCCAGATGGGACTGATAAGCACAGAGGTATTTGAGGTGCACACAAACATATAAATGTGTCTCTCCAGGTAATGAAGAGTACAAGAGTGGGTAGACGCGGTGGTGAAGAGGAGGTTTAGCTGGGGTGAAGGACACATGGATAATCTGGAGGAGGCTGAAGAGTACGGGGAGGGGATTCAGCAATATGGGAATAAGGAGAAAGTACCTTAGGGGTCTCAGGACTACAATTGGTAAGCCTGAGAGGGCCCATGCTTTTTAGCAATTTTCTTTTAAAAATATGCTGTAAAATGCACTCTTTGACCCCATTTTTTCAAAATGGTGGTGGGAGAACTACCCTGAACCCCGCTTTAGCCAGTCTAGCTTTGCTTGCACGCTCAATGAAATTCATGGAAAGGTGCTGTGCTCCTCCTTGCCAAACCCTTTTGTAGCACATTCCTGTACTTGCCAGTAACACTCTATGCCCGTACGTGTCCCCCCACAGCTCACAGCCTGGAACCATTCCACACCTCTCACAGCCCATACTTTTCCCACTCACAACTTTCCCTGCCCCCAGCCTTCTTGCACCTCTTCTAGCTGTGATTTCTCCCTGCCTGTACTTCTCCCAGGCCATACCTCTCCAGCTCCCTACCTTTCCCAGCCTGCAACTACCTCACACTTCTCCCAGCCATAACTCTTTCAATTGCACTTCTCTATACCAGCACCTCTTCCTAATAGCAACTCTTCCGCTCCACACATGTGCCTGCCTCTACCTCTTCACATCAAAGTCACATCTTTCCTTGTTCACACTTTTTCTTGGACGCACCTCTTCTCACATATCCGTACTTCTATATGTAAAGATACATTATACATATCTCAGCATTAACACAGCGACTCCTATTGACATTGACAATGATTGTTTTTGCTTTGCATCCTTACAGAGATCGCTGCAATTTTGATTTCTGTATTCTGAATCAAAAAATATATTGAGTGACACTTTTACGTCTTTTTTTTTTATCCTGCCCTTCTCAAAGGTTTCCATGTGCAGTGATACAGAAACCTAGCACAAGGGTTCCCATTACATTTACCACAAAAATACCTAATTAGGACTCAAACCGATGTTCGCACCAAAACTAAAATTACAATGTTATGTCTATTTATTGTATTGTATTGTATTGTATTGTAATTGCATTTATATAGCGCCTACTACCCCTGACGAGGCGTCGAAGCGCTTTTTCGGCGAGTAGCACGCTACTCTGGAACCCATGAAGGATTAGTGTTTAATTAGTATAGTGAAATATGAAAGTAATTTGAGTGGTGAATATTAGTCAGTTATTTGGATTGAGAAGGATAGCGGAGGGACAGAAGGAGGAAAAAAGGTTTGCATTTATATAGTATCTACTGACCCTGATGGGGTATTGAAGCCTTTTTTTTGGCAAGTAGCACGCTACTCCAGAACTCATAAAGGATTAGTGGTGAATTAGCAAAGTGAAATATGAAAGTAATTTGAGTGGTGGATATGTTAGTCAATGGATTGGATTGAGAAGGGTAGTGGGTGGATAGAAGAGAGAAAAAAGGTTTGCATTTATATAGCGCTTGCTACCCCTGATGAGGTGCTGAAGCACTTTTTCTGTGAGTAGCACGCTACTATGGAACCTATAAAGGATTAGTATAGTGAAATATGAGTGAACATATAAGTCTCTTATTTGGATTGAAAAGGATTTGTATTGTTTTAGAGGTCATAGCAGTAGGAGGAGGCTTGGGATGAGTAAAAGGGATGTGGAGGGGAAGAGTCAGAGGGAAGGGTTTAGAAAGGCTTGTTTTGAGGGTCAGTATAGTAAAAGAGGTATGAGATGATGCAAGGAGGAGTAGAGTAGGGAATAATCTAAAAAGGGTTATTTTGGGGATCATAGTAGTGGTATGGGGTTTGGGATAAATGAGAGAGTGGAGGTAGAGGATGTATTGGTAGAGGTATAGGGTGAGAAATAGGGTAGTGCATTGGATGTGCTGAATTAGAAGAAAAGTAATAAATATATAGATCCATAAGTATATGGAAAATATATAGATGCATAAAGGAAGTAAGTTTATGTAGATGTAATATATTGATAGAGGTACAGGAGAGAAATAGGGTAGTGCATTGGAGAGAGTAGTAGAAAGAGGTTTAAGATGAGTCAGAGAGTTGAGGTAGAGGATATATTGAGGCAGGTATAGGGTGAGAATAGGGAACTGCATTGGATATGCTGAATTAGCAGAAAAGTAATATATATATAGATCCAAGTACATGGAAGGTATATAGATGCATAAAGGAAGTAAGTACATATAGATTAAAGATGCATTAAATAAATTCCTGCTTTCAAATGTTGTTGTACCTAAAAATGTATTTTATTTATTTGTTTTAAAACATAGTTATTCCACACATTTACACAAAGCAATACACATGTACAGGTATATATCTATAGCACAAATAAATGCTTATATACAGAGGGATATGCTGTATATTTCTATCTGTTTGCGTATGGTGCTTATGTGGGGAAGATATAGCGCACTAGTCACCCGTAAGGGTATCCAGGCGCTTGAGCAGGTGAGTTTCCTCTCAGAGTAATTCTAAGAGCCAGGTCTTCAGCTTCTTACGGAACTCAAGTAGTGAAGGGGAGGCTCTGATGTGTTGTGGGAGGCCGTTCCATGGTTTAGGTGTGACGTATGAGAACGAACGACCTCTAGCATTCTGTATTCAGCACAGCTGTTGGAGATACTGTTTCTAATGGGAAATAAGCCTGCTCTTTGTACAGGCGCTCAGATGGGAAGAACACCGATCGCATGGTAAATTGCAGTGTGTTTCTTTTTAAATCTTCAGGCTGCATGTTGCAGCTTTCTGCTTGTGTGCTTCAAACGTCCGCCTTTCTTTCTACAGGTGTGAAATTCCTCTCATTTGGACAACTTGATGTATGAAATTATAGCTTAAGGAACATTCTAATGAAGGGGGAGGAACTGATCTACAATTTAAGTTGTCCTAAGTCTAATAAAACGTTCCTATGGTTTCAAAATAAAATCAATGCAAGTAGTAAGTGTAGTAACATTAACATGAGCCTTTTTGCTTTAACTGTTGCTTGCAGTTGGAAACAGGGATAGTGTTTCATGGAACTGGGGAACCCAAGAAGCAGTTTGCAGTCCAGGGAATGTTCTCTGTTAGGTACAGCATCTGTCACTCTCTTCCACATTGCTGTCAGATATTTTTGTTCACTTGTTCTGTTGGATAGATTTACAACATGTTTTGATATACACTGTTCAGAAACACATAATGATCTGCGATGCATGTGGAACTATATGGAGCATTAGCCCCATTCCGACCTGCGGAAAGTGTAACAGGGCTAACACAGCACTGGGGGAACAGTGACCCACACGGTGTCAGGAGTTCCAGGGATAGTTGTAAAGACCACTGCTCTTGTAATGATAATTAAAATGCCTGATTCAATAAATCATTTGAATGGGGTAAATAAACGATAAGAGAGTTGCTGAATCTTGTTCATTGCTTGAAATGGAACAATAAAAGTGCATGTACTCTGTACCAGAGTACCGGCTTCTTTCTGAGAAGTGCCAGTACTCTCCAATTAAGAGTATTGTGCCAGTCTTGAGGAGTGCAGGTACTCTCCCTCTCAAAATACTCAGTACCCATTTAAAGCACTGATCTTGGACAGATAATTTACTGTTTGACTCACATTATTTCTGACAATACACCACATACACAGAGGAACTAACAAAATAATTTCTATTGAGAATAGGCTTATAAAAGTACATAAAAGCCATAGAAGTCATATTATGCAGAAGCGAAACTCCATTCCTTAAGCACGATATGGGTAATTCAACAGATTTAAGAGCCAGCAGCGCTGCCTCCTGAATTACAGCTCAGTTAGACTGTTGCAGATCAGTGACGCAATCAGCAGTCATAAAGCCAAACCTAGAAGGGCAAGATGGCACCGCTGACAGCAAATGTGTGGCTGTTCCTATTACGAACACATCCTGAACTGAAAACCGCTACGGACTTGGGTATGTGTTACCTTTTCCTTTAGCTTCTCTCACTTTGTATACCTTGGCACCAGGATACAACAGGGTCGTTGTTTTAGGTCTGGCTTGATAGCACAGCTTTCACCATACCTTATGTGATCAACAGAAAAAGAACTACTGAGAGAGTGGCCTTGTGTCCGCTGACATGTTGATTTCCCTAATTACATTATTTGATCTGGCAGATATGTGTTTCTGCTGAAAATGAGAGTTTTGTATTGCACTGTATGCCTTGTCGGAAAGCTTGTGCTATATACTGTCAGCCTTCATTGGTTATGGTGTCAAGCCACTTATACCATATGTCAGATGCTGTAGATATCTGTTAATTGTGAAAAGGTATAACAAAGGCATTATCACTCACATGCTTATTGTTTAAAGCATGTGTTACAGGCCAAGGATCCGTAAAGACTTATCTTTACAACATGTTAAAGCTTGCATATAGATATTTTGTCAAATAGAATCTCACCGATTACCGTAATAGGCAAGGTTTAGGACCCCTCTAACATACCCGCCGTAGTAGTCAAGGTTTAGGACCCCTCTATCACACCTGCCGTAGTAGTCAAAGTTTAGGACCCCTCTATCACATCCGCCGTAGTAGTCATGGTTTTGGACCCCTCTAACACACCCACCGTAGTAGTCAAGGTTTAGGACCCCTCTAACACACCCGCCGCAGTAGTCATGGTTTAGGACCCCTCTATCACACCCGCCGTAGTAGTCATGGTTTAGGACCCCTCTAACACATCCACCGTAGTAGTCAAGTTTTAGGACCCATCTATCATACCTGCCGTAGTAGTCAAGGTTTAGGACCCCTCTAACACACCCGCCGTAGTAGGCAAGGGTTAGGACCCCTCTATCACACCCGCCGTATTAGTCAAGTTTTAGGACCCATCTATCATACCCGCCGTAGTTGTCAGATTTAGGACCCCTCTATCACACCCGCCGTAGTAGTCAAGGTTTAGGACCCATCTATCATACCCGCCGTAGTTGTCGAGATTTAGGACCCCTCTATCACACCCGCCATAGTAGTCAAGGTTTAGGACCCCTCTATCACACCCACCGTAGTAGTCGAGGTTTAGGACCCCTCTATCACACCCGCCGCAGTAGTCAAGGTTTAGGACCCCTCTATCACACCTGCCGTAGTAGTCAAGGTTTAGGACCCCTCTATCACACCTGCCGTAGTAGTCAAGGTTTAGGACCCCTCTATCACACCCGCCGTAGTCAAGGTTTAGGACCCCTCTATCACACCTGCCGTAGTAGTCAAGGTTTAGGACCCCTCTGACACACCCACCATAGTAGTCAAGGTTTAGAACCCCTCTATCACACCCACCGTAGTAGTCGAGGCTTAGGACCCCTCTATCACACCCGCCATAGTAGTCAAGGTTTAGGACCCCTCTATCACACCCGCCGCAGTAGTCAAGGTTTAGGACCCCTCTATCACACCTGCCGTAGTAGTCAAGGTTTAGGACCCCTCTATCACACCTGCCGTAGTAGTCAAGGTTTAGGACCCCTCTATCACACCTGCCATAGTAGTCAAGGTTTAGGACCCCTCTATCACACCCGCCGTAGTAGTCATGGTTTAGGACCCCTCTATCACACCCGCCGTAGTAGTCATGATTTAGGAACCCTCTAACACACCCACCGTAGTAGTCATGGTTTAGGACCCCTCTATCACACCTGCCGTAGTAGTCAAGGTTTAGGACCCCTCTATCACACCCGCCGTAGTAGTCATGGTTTAGGACCCCTCTAACACACCCACCGTAGTAGTCAAGGTTTAGGACCCCTCTATCACACCAGCCGCAGTAGTCATGGTTTAGGACCCCTCTATCACACCCGCCGTAGTAGTCATGGTTTAGGACCCCTCTAACACATCCACCGTAGTAGTCATGGTTTAGGACCCATCTATCATACCTGCCGTAGTAGTCAAGGTTTTGGACCCCTCTAACACACCCGCCGTAGTAGGCAAGGGTTAGGACCCCTCTATCACACCCGCCGTATTAGTCAAGTTTTAGGACCCATCTACCATACCCGCCGTAGTTGTCGAGATTTAGGACCCCTCTATCACACCCGCCGTAGTAGTCAAGGTTTAGGACCCCTCTATCACACCCGCCGTGGTAGTCATGGTTTAGGACCCCTCTATCACACCCACCGTAGTAGTCGAGGTTTAGGACCCCTCTATCACACCCGCCGCAGTAGTCAAGGTTTAGGACCCCTCTATCACACCTGCCGTAGTAGTCAAGGTTTAGGACCCCTCTATCACACCCGCCGTAGTAGTCAAGGTTTAGGACCCCTCTATCACACCTGCCATAGTAGTCAAGGTTTAGGACCCCTCTATCACACCCGCCGTAGTAGTCATGGTTTAGGACCCCTCTAACACACCCACCGTAGTAGTCATGGTTTAGGACCCCTCTATCACACCCACCGTAGTAGTCGAGGTTTAGGACACCTCTATCACACCAGCCGTAATAGTCAAGGTTTAGGACCCCTCTAACACACCCACCGTAGTAGTCATTGTTTAGGACCCCTTTATCACACCCACTGTAGTAGTCGATGTTTAGGACCCCTCTATCACACCAGCCGTAATAGTCAAGGTTTAGGACCCTTCTAACACACCCACCGTAGTAGTCATTGTTTAGGACCCCTCTATCACACCCACCGTAGTAGTCGAGGTTTAGGACCCCTCTATCACACCAGCTGTAATAGTCAAGGTTTAGGACCCCTCTAACGCACCTGCCGTAGTAGGCAAGGGTTAAGACCCCTCTAACAAACCCACCGTAGTAGTCAAGGTTTAGGACCCCTCTAACAAACCCGCCGAGGTAGATAAGGGTTAGGACCCCTCTAACACTCCCGCCGTAGTAAACAAGGTTTAGGACCTCTCTAACACACCCGCCGTAGTAGTCAAGGTTTAGGACCCCTCTATCACACCCGCTGTAGTAGGCAAGGTTTAGGACCCCTCTAACAAAGCCGCCATAGTAGTCAAGGTTTAGGACCCCTCTAACACACCCGCCGTAGTATACAAGGGTTAGGACCCTTCTAACACACCTGCCGTAGTAGGCAAGGGTTAGGACCCCTCTAACAAACCCACCGTAGTAGTCAAGGTTTAGGACCCCTCTAACACACCCACCGTAGTAGGTAAGGTTTAGGATCCCTCTAACAAACCCGCCTCAGTAGTCAAAGTTTAGGACCTCTCTAACAAAGGGTTAGGATGCCTCTGACACTTCCTAGAGGTGGAGTATTTGCACTGTAATATTCCTTGTTAGACTCTTTCAGGAGAGGTTGTATATTGCTTTGCCAGTCATCATTTTAAACATAATATATTATTTAGTTGCTTGTGTATTCATTTACATCTTAGATGTGGCGTGTCCACTTTATCAAGTTACATTTATAAAGCTTTCAGCTGCCAGACTAGCCGTGCTGACACTAGAAGTTGGTAAAGGACACATAAATTGCTTGCAGTTAGTGGTTGAAGATTTATGTTTACAGCTTATGTCTAAACTAGCTTTCCTTTTTAAGTTGGTGCCGAGTGAGTAGAATGTCATTCAAGGCTCTAGAGGTAAGATATGTAAAAGAATGGTTCCTATGGATTCTAAGCCTGAGCTTGGGAATCTTCAGCAGCAGGGCATCCAAAGATCTTAGAGTTCAAACTGGCGATAATGAAAACACCTATTAGTTAGGTATTTTGGAGAACATTTGTAAAACACTCGATGGGCCAAAACTAACGATTTTGAAAAGATGCATTGTTTTACTGGCAGCGAGTGTAAGGCGTGGCCTAACTGATTGTCAACAAGTACTTGTAAAGTCAGCCTTTTGCACTATTTGTAAGTGATCTACCTGACAGTTTTTTATTTTTTTTTAACGGAGTTTTATATAGCGCGAACTTGACTCGGTATCGGGTATCAGAGCGCTTTACATAGCACCAGTTGCGGTACATGAGGACACATTCATTTTTGTTAGGCACGGGGAGATTAAGTGATTTGCCCAGAATCACAGGATGTTCAGCATCATTGCAGAGACTCAAACTCGGTTCCCCAGATTCGAGGTTGACCGCCCTAGCCGTTAGGCCAACTCCTCTGCCCAGTTGGACAACTCTAAATACAAGATATTGACTTAATCAATTCTCAAGGTAATTGCTGCACACACAATGATTTTTCTGGTTTCAGTCACCATATAGGCCAACATTTTCTTCCATTTCTGGATCACTGAGAAACAAGTGCCTGGGAATCGCCATCGTCCACAGGAACACTCTCAGAGCCTCGACCAGCACCGCCGACACCCTCAGCACCGCCGAACACCTACACTTCCAGATCCACACCGATCCCAACACCACCCTCAGAGGAACCCTCGTCTATAGACCCCCCGGACCCCGGCCACAGTTCAGCGACTCCATCGCCGACTTCGTCAGCTCACACGCCCTCACCTCCACAGACTACATCCTCCTCGGGGACCTGAACTTCCACCTCAAGAACAACAATGACACCAACTCCACCACCTTGATTGACAACCTCGCCAACCTCGGACTCAGACAGCTCTTCACAACACCCACCCACTCTGCCGGCCACACGCTTGACCCCATCTTCTCCGCAAGGTCTCACGTCTCCTTCAGCCACACCACTGAACTCCACTGCATCCACTTCACCTTCCAGAAACCCACCATGCACCACCGCACCCAACAGATCCCTTGCCACTGCTGGAGCAAAGTCACTGAAGACCAGCTAACCACCACCCTCGCCCAGAGCCTACCCACCGACCCCACCGACCCCAACACCGCCGCCCGCAACCTCAGACAGTGGATCGACGACTGCGCCAACACTCTCGCCCCGATCAAGAAGTCCTCCAACAGACACACCAACAAGAAAGCCAGCTGGTTCACCGAGGACCTCCAGGCCTCCAAGCAAACCTGCCGAAAACTAGAGAAGAAATGGCACCATGAACAGACACCGGACAGCTACGCAGCCCACAAGTACGCCGCCCGCAGGCACCATCACCTCATCAAATCCGCCAAAAGGGCCTACTTCAAAGACCGCCTAGACAACAATGCACACAACAGCAAAGAGCTTTTCAACATCGTGAAGGAACTCTCCAACCCCAGCTCCAACACCAACAACCTCTGACCCTCGCAAGACTTGTGTGACTCCCTTGCCACCTTCTTCCATCGCAAGATCGCAGACATCCATGACAGCTTCAACACCATGATCGCCCCGACAGCCACTGAGACCTCTGACCCCACGGCCACCATCCGCACCGATCCCCTGCTCACCTGGACCAACATAAATGACGACGACACCATCAAAATCATGAACTCCATCCACTCGGCTCTCCATCAGACCCATGCCCACACCACATCTTCAACAAAGCCAGTGCCACCATCGCACCCCATCTCCGCAAGGCCATCAACATCTCCTTTGAGACAGCGACCTTCCCGGAGAGCTGGAAGCACGCCGAGATCAACGCCTTACTCAAAAAACCCAAAGCTGACCCTAAGGACCTCAAGAACTTCCGACCCATCTCCCTACTCCCGTTACCGGCGAAGGTCATCGAGAAGACCGTCAACAGACAACTGACCCGCTACCTCGAGGAGAACAGCATCCTGGACCAGTCCCAGTCTGGGTTCCGCAGCAACCACAGCACCGAAACTGCCCTCATCGTCGCCAACGCTAGACAAAGGTGAAACCGCGGCCCTAATCCTCCTGGACCTGTCAGCCGCCTTCAACACTGTCTGCTACCACACCCTACGCACACGCCACCATAAAGCTGGGATCCGACACAAGGCTCTAGAATGGACCTCCCCCTTCCTCTCCGGCAGAACCCAGAGCGACCGCCTCCCCCCTTTCCGCTCCAAAGCCATGAGATCCTATGCGGCGTACCCCAGGGTTCATCCCTCAGCCCGACATAGTTCAACATCTACATGGCACCGCTTGCTCACGTCGCCTGACTGCACGACCTCAACATCATCTCCTACGCCGACGACACCCAGCTGATCCTCTCCCTCACCAAGGACCCCCTCACCGCCAAAACCAACCGCCACAAAGGAATGAAAGCCGTTGCCGAGTGGATAAAGAACAGCCGTCTGAAGCTGAACTCGGACAAGACAGTCCTTCTCCTCTGTTCCACCCCTTTGGCCTGGTACGACTCCTAGTGGCCAACCGCACTGGGAACAGCACCAACACCTACCGACCACACATGTAACCTGGGGATCATCCCCTACTCTACTCTCTCCGTGACAAAGCAGGTCAATGCCGTCTCGTACTCCTGCTTCAACACCCTCTGCATGCTCCGCAAGATCTACAGATGGATCCCCACCGAAATGAGAAGAACGGTCACCCAGGCCCTCATCAGCAGCAGATTGGACTACGAAAACGCCCTCTACGCAGGAGCCTCTGCCAAACTCCGGAAACGACTACAACGCATACAGAACGCCTCTGCATGCTTGATCCTCGACATTCCTCTCTGCAGCCACATCACACCCCACCTGAGAGACCTGCACTGGCTTCCTGTCAACAAGAGGATCACCTTCAAGCTCCTCACCCACGCACACAAGGCACTCCACAACACCGGACTGGCATACAACAGACAACTCACCTTCTACACCCCCAACCGCCAGCTCCGCTCTGCCGACCTCGCCCTCGCCACCGTCCCCCGCATCCGTAGAGCGACCTCCGGCGGCAGATCTTTCTCCCACCTCGCCGCCAGGACTTGGAATACCCTCCCCATCCTCCTACGGCAGACCCAGGACCTGCTAGCCTTCAGGAGACTACTCAAGACCTGGCTATTCGAGCAGTAGCAGCATCCCCCCCCCAGAGCCTTGAGACCCTCACGGGTGAGTAGTGCGCTTTACAAATGGATTGATTGATTGATTGATTGCTATATTGTTCAAGCTTAATTGGTCTTTGTCTAATTATATATGTATTATTGTATATTCAATGCTAAAGAATGAATGTTTGTTTTGTCTGCTTTCCAAAATAAGTATAGGAGAGGAGTTGGCCTAACGGCTAGGGCAGTCAACCTCAAATCTGGGGAACCGCGTTCGAGTCTCAGCAAGGACGTGCAACATCCTGTAATTCTGGGAAAACCACGTAATCTCCCCGTGCCTAACAAAAATGAATGTGTTCTCATGTAACGCAATTGGTGTTCCTGTAAAGCGCTCTGTTACCCGATACCTTCTGGAAAAGATTGCGCTATATTTAACTCCATAAAAAAACAAGTATAGAAAATAAAATAATCCATCACATTTCTGTTGGTTACTAGAGTATTGATAATGTTAAAATCAGACTCAATTTTGAAAAAAACGCCCCTCAACCTAATCACATTGAGTTAATTTTCCTAGTTCTTGAACTATCTTTTGTTAATTGCCAGGATAGAATATGTTGTTTTCTGTAGGGATCACACTCCAGTGAACCATTAACCTAATTTTTCACAGTTTCATGTTGAACAAAGTTGGATACTTTTTCCCCAAAGGTCTACAAAACCCTCTGGTTCAGAGTGAAAAATGAAAGGTTAGCTTTCTAGGCTGCATACAATAGACTAAAAGCTGATCCCTGTCACAGTCCTAGTACCCATCCTACTTCCTAGGAGTGATACAAACGTGCGGCTGCAGTTCTTCATTAAGGCAACAGAGCTAACCTCTAATAAAGCTAGCGTTGGGGGACATATGTTTTATTTTCCGCCCTCATGATAAACCATTAAGGACCTGATGTACACAGTGATATTAAGGTTGCAAAGCTGTGAGAAAGTGCCATCTTTCTTGCACGGTATGCCCCCACGTTTTGCTGAATTGCTGATGTACTTTGACTGAGTGTGCCCTGCGCTCCTGCCAATCAGGTACCCAGGGCTTGTGTTCCTTCCCTAAAACTGCATTGAAGCCTAAACCCAATTGGCATCTCTAGCCACATGTCAGCCCCTGGTAAATGGTACCCTAGGTACCCAGGGCCCTGTGACAAGAGAAGGCCCCTGAGGGCAGCAGCACTTATTGTGCCAACCTTAGAGGACCTGTACCCTGACACACACACACTGCCTTTGCAGGCTGAGTGTCTTGGTGCAGAACAAAACAGAGAGTCGACATGGCACACATCCCTGTGTGCCATGCCCTCAAAACGCACTGCCCTGGCATACCTCAGTCACCCCTCTAGCTGGGTGCCCTATGCCAGTGGTGTGGGTACAGGTGCATGAGCCCTGTATCCCTACAGTACCCAGGTCCATTCCTGGTCACTGTAAGTGCAGTGCTGCCATTAAGAGTATATGGTGCTGGGAGATCGTCATCACGAACCCCACAGCACCATGATGGCTGCACTGAAGACTGAGAAGTTTGATATCAAACTTCTCAGCACATTAAACCCACACTGATGCCAGTGTGGGATTTAATGTAAAATGCACGACAGAGGGCATCTTAGAGATGCCCCCTGAACCTAACCAACAACCACCGTCCTGACTGAGAGGCTGCCTAGGCTGCCACCCAGCAGACATTTTGCTGGACACCTGGGTAGAGAGCCATCCGCTCTCGTGCGTCTCCAACAAGGCACGTCCTGGGCTAGGTGCTAGGTCTCCTCCCCCAGGATGGGAAGGGGAAGCTTCAAAGGCATGCCGCCTTTGTGAGCTTCTCCAGGCCACTTGCTGTACTCAGCAACTGGCCCCTACCGGTTCTGACCCCCACTCTGGCGGGAAGATCGGCGGGAAAACCTAAGTGAGGAAAGGGGGAGTGCCAGCCTCTGCCAACCCCATCCCTCAGGTGGTGGAGGCGAGGTGAAGCACAACTCCGGGCTCTCGCCATCTTGAGGATGTGGAGCCCTACCCAATCAGGACTAGGCTCCTGCCCCCCTCCCACTGAAGAGTGGCAGGATAGGGGGTGTACCCACCCCAGGGAAGGGACCCATTGGTCCCTGACCTTCACCTACCTGTAACGCCCCTAAATTTAGTATTTAGGGGCACCCTGAACCTTCCTTCCTCAGATCCCGATTCCGAAACTACCAAGAAGAACAAGAAGAAAAAAGACCTGCTGCGCAGCTGCTAACAAGAGGATGACACCAACTGACTTGTCCCCAGCCCTACAGGCCTGTCGACCCTCGAACCTGCTCCTGCTAAATCCCAGCATCACCAGCGGTCAGCAACATCGAAAACCCCGGAGAACCTGACTGCCTTTCTCCTCTAAAAGACTGGGACTCCCACGAGCAGTGGTACGGCTCAAACAAGCAACAACCCCTGCTGCCAAGCTAGGAACAGCGAATCCAGCTCACTCTGCACCCGCCGAGCCTGGCCTGTGCCTGAGTGAACAAAGACCACGAGGATGTCCCCCCGGCGACTGTGACCAAGAATCCAGCACCCAAGGACCCACCTCGACGCTCCTTACGACGCCTGCAGCCTCACAACCAGGGACACCCTTAACCGCGACCAGCGGAGGGTAAGATTTTCCGACGCCAAAAGACACCCCAGAACCCGGCGCCCTGCGGCCCCCTGTGCCCAACTCCTGGGTGCCTACCTAACCTACAGCTCCCCAACTTACCTCTCGAAGTGGTGGTCGCACCTGAAGAATCTTCGTCCCCAAGCTTGCAGCCTTTGTTCGTCTTGCAGCTTCTCCATTGAAATACATTGAACGCCCGACGGCTTATAAGCACCCTGCACACAGCCGCCCGAGTGCCCCTGGAAGTGCAACATCTATCCTATCTTACTTCCCCACTTGCCCTGTGTAAGTGACCAGAAGCTCAGCTCCCACAGCCGCGTGGCCTGCCTGCAAGCAGCCACCAACCAAAGGCCCCAGCCCGCCGTAGGCTAACATTGGGCCTACTCTGTCTGCACCCGGCTGCCCCTGTGCCGCTGAGGGTGTAACAACTGTACATACCTGACCCTAGGAGACCCCTGAGTCTATGCACAGAACATTAACTCTGCCAGTCGAGTACTTACCTGAAAGCCGATAACTCACTTTTTCTCCATAGGGTAACATTGACTGGTTTTCACTTGGAAATTCTTCTTTGTCGAGTTTTGAAACTTTAAAATATTCACTAAAAATCACCCGATCAAGGGAAACTAAATGACTCACCTGTTATCAGGAGAGATCCCAGTGCTAGATCTCTGTGCCCAGCACTGACCCTACAAAGCAATTACAACTGTGATTTACCGATAACCAAATTTTCCTCCATAGGATAACATTGCCTAGTTTTTGCCAGAAATTCTTCAAAGTGTCGATTTTTGAAACATACAAATATTCCTTAAAAATCGCCTGTGTAACAAAAACGATTTCTTTCAACTGTTTACAGGAGATGCACCAGGGCTGAATCCAGGATCCAGCCCTGAGTAAGAAAAACCTATGCAAAGTAATATATATTACATTTACTTTAAAATTCCCATTGAGCTCAATGTTATAATTGCTTTTAACTTGTGTTGCCTATTGCAACAACTGTAACTATTGCATTTAAAAGTCTATTGCTTATTGAAAGTATTTAACTAAAGCATCTCATTCTGAGAAAGTACTTTGATACCTACTTGTTGTTCTAAAATAAAACAACTATATATTTTTATATACAAAACAATTGGCCTAGAGTTCAGTTCTTGAGTGTGTGAGACCCTTTGCTGACTGAGTGTGTACAACAAATGCTTTACACTGTCCTCTGATACTGCCGTACTGCTCGACCAAGCTACCACTTTAGAGAGTAAGGTTATATCTAATTTTAGCCTCTGCCAAACCTCTGGAGGACTGTGGACTCTGTGCACACTGAACCTTACTTTTGTGTAGTATATACAGAGCCACTTTCTTACAAAAGGTCAAAGTTCAGCCTTTGTGACAACAAAATGGCATTTTTAAATGTACAAAGCCCGAACTGTGATTCTAAAACATGTTATTGATTGCACTTTGGGTTTCAGACAAAATACAGAATCAGTATTTGGAAGGGGAGTGTAAAGGGTATCCCTTCCAAATGCTGATTCCTTAAAGTAAATATTAATTTTTGCAATCAACATCCAAATTGGTGAAAACATTCACAAACAGGAATGGATCCCCCCGGGACACCTTCCCCTCTGTGATTGTCAACAAAAACATTCTTTAGAAGTGGTCCTTAGGACCACTGCCTGCTCCTAAAAAGACGTTTGTAAAATAATACATTTTAATTTTCGAAAAATGGGCTCAATTTGTTTTTAAAAAGTTTGCTTTATTTAAAAGCAAGGTCAGACATGGCGATCTGCTGCCCCCAGCAGGCCACCATTCCTGAGACCCTAATCAATCGTAATGGACATCACCTAGTTAAGTACCGCATGCATAATAAAGAGGAAGGTCAACTTGCGACCCACTATGAATCTGCAGTTAGTAAACGTACCTGCTGATACACAGGGTGGCTGGCAAAATACAAATGCCTCCATTAGAAGTCGGTGACCAAATGGCACCCACTTCCATTTGATTTGATTCATAGTAAGAATTCACAGATTGCAAATTGTTATTTGATACAATTACAATTTCTTATTAGGAATCTTTGTACATCAGGCCCTATGTTTATATTTCAAACTCTCTGCATGTACAGTGCTTTTTACGAGGAGTTTTACATTTAGTGTAATCTAAGGTCACGTGGTGTTTGAAACTCTGTGGAATCATAGGTCAGAACTGCTTTACTAGGTCAGGAATTAACATTCTCCTAAGGGAAGAATAAAACAGTTCAATTAGCAGGTTTTGATGGGTTATTCCATCATATGAAGTAATCTTCCAGTCTGGAATGCTGAACTGCCTAAAACATTTAGGTTTATGAATGCACCGGGCGCTCCAAGAAACAAATATGAAACGTCTTGTGACAACACATCTAGCAAGACACTGTTTTAGAGTTGGGTGGCATGAAAGGTTTGTAATCTGGATGAAACTCCAAATGCAATGTTTGGGTTCATGTTGTTGGCATGGGCTCTGCACAGGCAGACTAATAAAGATCTCACATGGCTGACACTCTGTCTATGGTTTAGGACTAAAGATGTCAATATTGATCATGACATACATAAAAGGCAGTCACTAGGTTACTTTTAGGAGGCCCAGCTGCATACTAACCAGGGTGAAAACCCGCTACCAGGTTAGACCTTGAAATGGCAATCTGTTTTCTCACTAGCATGAATGTCAATCACAATGTTAGGGCCAGAAATGTCAATAAGCCGTCTTACCTGGATGAAAGCCCACCACCAGGTTGGGGCGAGCTGCCTGCTGGCTCTCCACGAGGGTCTCCCAGAACACATGGTAGAGCCCTCTGTAGCTGCTCAGATAAACTCTCCCACGTGGTCCGAAGGCTGCCAGCGGGGGCCTCATGAGAGGTCCATCCACCACTTCAGGTCCGACCATCACCACTTCAATGCCCTGGTTCCCTGGAAACATGTGTGCCAGTTCATCATAGTCAGACACCCTGGTGTTCAGAGTTTCGATGTAGGAGGCCCCCACCACATGCACCGTGATGGGACCGGCGTAGGGGTCAATGTTGAAGGCCTTTAGCCCAAAGCCGATAGTCAGTGGCCGGGAGAGGAAGTCTGACATCATGCGCTTTACTGATTCCAGAAGGTCCTTCTCGTCTGGCCGTGGTTTGCCAGCATTGGACCACAGGATGTTCATGTAACGCCCGGTCCTTATGCTGTCCAGTTTCTCCTGCAGGTTATCCTGCATGGAAAACCAGTCATTCCAGCCCGTCACGTCTGTGACAGGTTTTTCCCAGGGTCCCGTGGGAAACGGTATGTCTCCTGCAAGGGAAGGAGAGTGAAGAAAGTTAGCTTCAGAAGTTACAAGCAGGGGGACATGGTGGAGTGTACTGGGCATCGCCCTATATTTCACTGTCAGGTCCTAACCGATGTGCACAACTGCTTCAAGTATTCTCTTCTATATTAAAGTGTCAATGCATAAGCAACCAAAATCTGCCTTGTTAGAATACAGTATTATTAACATTATTACTGTTTAAAGTGCAATTGTAGTAGCTGACACTTTAATTTAGAACCTAATTAGGTCCTTAGAGCTCTAAGATGAGTTGAGTTATATGCGACTCTGTAGTTTTATCTTGCATTTGCACTTTATTCGTCTATATTTTTACTCGATGCTAAGAGTACTGTATTTGTCAAGGTTAACTCTGACTGCTATTGCATTGGGCACTTTAATCTGGATTTCAATTTTTGTCTTGAGTGATTTAAGATGAATCTTATGTCTCAGCTGAGTTATAAGTTAACTCGTAGTTATATTTTGCATTTGCACTTTATTTGCCAACTTGTCAATAGACAATGGAATGATATGTGACTGCCTACAAAATATGAAAATGCATAGCACTCTGTACTTTGCTTAGTAAGTAGTCTATCAACAACCAACATCAATGGTGGGTCTAATTCTGGTGTTTCAAATGTTGCATTTGCACTTTATTTGTGATGCTAAGGGTACTGTATTTGCCAAGGTTATCTTCGGCTGCTATCGCACTGGGCACTTTAATCGGGATTTTAATTTTTGTCTTGAGTGAATCTTGTGTCTGTCTTGTGTCTTAGCTGAGTTATAAGTTAACTTGTGGCTACATTTTGTATTTGCACTTTATTTTTTAACTTGTCAACAGACAATGAAATTATATGTGACTGCCTATAAAATATGAAAATGCATTGCATTCCGCACTTTGCTTAGTAAGTAGCCAGTCAACAAATCAACATCAATGGTTGGTCTAATTGTGGTGTTTCAAATGTTGCTCTCGAAAAAATATGTATGTACCTTTTTGCTCTGCTCAATAAAAAAAAAAAAAAAAGTATTCTCTTCTATGTCAACTTTAATACATTGTGCATTAGATATGCTATGCAAATAACAGCGCAGCTGTATCCCAACAGACCTATTGCTTGAGGAATCGGGGTAGTTTCGAGAATTATCAACCGTGGCAGGTCGACTTTTGTTTCCTTGTGGCTCACTGAATGAGCTGTAGTTTGCACTGGTTTGGTTCCGAGGTGTGAAGATGCGAGTTGGGGGTGGGAGTGGGGAGGGGGGAAGGCTTGCCGCTTTTCTGAAGTTGGAATGAAAACGTTACATCTTCACAAAGGTTGCAGAGTTTTTCAGTTTTACCTTCCACGTACAAATCAAGACTTTTGAGACAATTTATGTCACATATATCCTTATTTAACAGTAGCAAAATCATTCTGCATAAGATATACTTCGCAAATAACAGTTATGCACTAATTACTGGGGCCCCAGAGAGAGAAATGTGATACCCCAGGGTTTGGTATTTATTGACTGTGATGGTTTCCTGAAGTTATGAGTATGCATTCATAACATGTAGAGTTTGATGCTTTCCTCACCAAATGCTGTATATCTTGCTATTTACTGACTTCTTTCCGCGCTTACTTTGTACAAGACAAGAGGCTGCAGATGGTGGATACTGACACTCATTATTATCGGGAATTTTTTTAATCATCAGACTTTGATCCAGATGAAAAAAGAGAGAACGGCATAAAAGGAGAAAAAACGAGAAACAGAAAGAAAACATAAGGAGAAAGTAGGGAGTAAGAAGATCCTGCATGAATGATCTAAAATAGGGAAAGTGTAGGGGGGCGGAAGACAAAGTCATGTGAAGGTATCAAGCCGAGGGAGCCTTAGAAACCGACAAAACCTGCAGTTGGCAGCAGACCTTAAGATAAACTTTGAGCACATCTACTTATTTTTTTAGAAAGTAAACGTGCAACCTGCTTTCGCCCCCCTTTATTTCCTGTTGTAATGTACCTGGGGAAAATTGCAAATGTGCAGTTTACCACACTTTACAGAGTGTGGTAAACACAATATATAATTCAGATCCCTGCGTAAAATGGGGCGGACGCTGACTGAAGTATCTGGTCCCCTTCTAATCAGGGCTCTGGCGCTATTTCCCAGTGCAGTACAATTATACACATGCAGGGTTTGATTAGAGTGAAATTATCTCGATATGTACTGTGCAAATTATCCTGCAATGCAGAAAAATCCTTCTCGACGACGAAGGCAACCCAGGAAACTTTGCCGCCCTTGCAGAAGAGGAAAATAGGAAGTGTCACGGCACTTTAACCGGAAAAAACAAACTTTGCACACTCCTAGGTTTAGTCATTCTCTGGGACTAGTTCCCTGAGATTCTTCGGAATCTATCTCAGGCTGTGTGGGTTCTTACCAGTGAAAACTAGCCATTCCACTAGGCGGTCTGTGGCCGCCAGCTGCAGCTTCTTGCAGAACTTCTTGTGGACTGGCCAGTTAGCTCGTTGGCACTCAGAGCTGCAGTAATACACATTCTGGCACCTGTAGGAGAAGACGAGAAGAAAGAGTAAGGGGGAAGAGTAAAAAATATGATAAATCGCTAAAAAACAAAAGCGAAGCAGAAAGAATGTAAATGGTCACTTTTGAGGCCTTCATGTCTCTGGTCCATTGTGCATCTCTCCAGCAGACTCTGATCCTATTCATGCTGCTTCTTTGGTTTCTAGTATATATACCTCTCACTGATATCTCTTGGTTCATTCTGTTTATTTTGAACCAAACCCATCCTTTGCTCCCCAGCCAAATACACCAATAATGCAAACCTAACTCTCCATCACTGGCAGCCTTTTACAAGACCACATAGGACTACCAGGCCAACAGTCCTCAGCACAGGAGAAACCCCCCTAAACTCTCTGGAAGAAAGCAAAGACGCAGCGGTATCCTTATCTTCGCTGGAGTCCTTGTGGAATGCGTCACACACTGGGGCAGATTTACAAGCCCCTTGCGCCACTTTTGCGTCATTTTTAACATGGGAAAAGTGACGCAAAAGTGGCGCAAGGGGCTTGTAAATCTGCCCCGCTGTATTTAGTACTGGTGTGAACCACGACCTTTTGAATGTACTAACATTTCATGTATACTGACTTATGGGGACTTTCATCCAGCCCTCTCTTTCCATTTCTCTACTGCTGTATCATTCAAATATTTTTTTCATACCACCACAGCTTACAGCATAGGGAATGGGTCCGCCTACTTTAGCCATGGGCTATCTTCACTGTGAGTGATGGCTTCTGTTCTTTCACAAGAAGCAGATCCTTCAGTACAAGGGACTTCTGTGCCAATATGTGCTTTTCTTTATGAGACCTAAAGCATGTATCTTTATTTTTAGCCAATGTCTTTATATTGACAAGAACCCAGCAGATTCTGGATTCAATACTTACAAGTTCCTGAATGGGCTTTATGTCTAGTTGGTATTGGGCCACGTGTCCCTTTAGTATGGTGCCGATGTGTCACCTTTATCTTTCTTTGTGATTCATGACCCAGTTGGCATGTGTCTTGCTCAGGACGCTGTCGCACGTTTCCTCACAAAAACTCCAGTTGTGTTTTAAAATATTGGTTTCCCTGCAGAGTGCTCGATTTTGTAGTAGCCTCTAGCACAGGGTGACTACTATCCACTCAGGCGAGGCTGTGGCAACTTGTCTGCCTCCGGGACACCTTGTGCTGTAGCACTTATCAGCCACTCTGATTCCTTCCTGTGCCTTGAATGGAGGAAGGTTTTTTCTGTCCAGCAAGGGGATGGCTAGACAAAAGACTGGTACAACATATGCTTGCCCCATTGGCGTTAGTAGCTTTCACCAATTTCATGTGGTGAAACGACTGGCTGTAGATGTGCTTCAAAATGACTAGCGTGCCTCCCTGCAATCAAATAATAAAGCCATCCTCTTTGGACAGCGAGTTCCCCTCAAAATGCTCCCAATTTTTGATAAATACTAAGGGGCAGATTTACAATAACTGGCGCATCCCTGCATATCAGCAGGGATGCGCCAGTTATTGTGCGTCACGGCTCCGCCACCATGGATGCGCCGCATTTACAATGCGGCGCACCATGGGGCAAAAATGGACAGATGCGTGACGCATCTGCTGCCGTAAAGGCGGCGCATTGCTGGAGTTGCATCGCAAGCGCGACGCAGCTCCAGCAAGGCTCGGGGGTGCCCTATCTTTACAATGCTGCGTCAATCCTTACGCCTGCTTCAAGCAGGCGCAGGGTTTTGACACAGCATGGCCTTAAAAGTGGCTGAGTGAAATCTTGTAGATTTCGCTCAGCCACTTTTAGGAGGCGTTCCTGAGCCGGAACGCACCCCTGCGCCAGGACACCTACATGTGGCGCAGGGCTTTACAACGTGACGCATCTCCCAGATGCGTCACGTTGTAAGTACCCCGCACCATGGTGCTGGCTTTGCGCCGCCGCTGTGTCACAAAAGTGACGCATCTGCGGCATAAAAGAGGCGCAAGGGACTTGTAAATCTGCCCCTAAAGATTTAGTCGTGCCTCTTGAGTCACTGATTACCTGAAGGAGAAGCTCTGAGTGCCCAACAGAGGAAAGGGAAAACATTCTTCAGAGCTTCCAGAGCAGATGGATAATCTCAAGCCTAAAACTGGGCCAGGATCACAGAGAAGCCCAGCAGCTGCCTCTGTGGAACCAGCTCATGAAGTGCCGTTGTTCTAGAGACTAGGGGGAATATTTACAAAGAGATACCGCCACCAGTACGTCACTTTCAGTGACGTTCTGGTGGAGATATTCCCTTCTCCTTATTTACAAGGCGGCGTTAAGCCACTTAACGTGACTTAACATCGCCTTGTACATAAGGCCCCTTTTCACGCTTCACTTAGTGTGAAAGGGGCGTGCAATGGGTGTTGCAGTGGGTGTTCCACCGCAACACCAATTGCTTTTTAACGCTGCCCCATATTTACAATGATGGAGCAGCGCAAAAAAATAAGACTAGGTCAAACCTGGTCTTAGGATGGTGCTGTGAGGAAATAGTATTAATTTCTCCTCATGATTTGCTTTTTCTATATGTGCTGTCGGGAATTTCTAATTTCTTTTAGAAAGTTCAAAAAATATTCATTACCTGTAACAGATATCAGATAAATGAGGAAAAAAGCACACACCAATAAAAAGTTTGCAATTTGGTAATTTAAGGTAATAAAGTATTATGGGCTGTCATAATACATAAGTTCAAAAGAGCAAAATATTGGTGACTTGTGGTGATAAAGTGACATGGGATGATAAATAGTATATACAATATATTTCAAATGCGGCAAAAGTGAATAAGTAGAATAGAAAGGTACATTATTTCTTGATATGTCTTTATGTTTTTTCACATATGCCACAAGATCCTTTGTGAATTAATCTGTGATCAGAAGCATTGTGTAGACATATAAGGGTGCGTCGACGTTTCGACCCCGTGTATTGCGCAAAATATAATAAGCGTCACGTCGGGTCTTCCTGTGATCATAAGTAGAGATTTCACTTCTTTTTTGAAGGATGCAGTCGAAGGGATCAGTCTGATTTCCAGAGGCAGGGAGTTCCAGATTTTCGGGGCAATACCCAAGAAGGCTCTTTTGCAAGTTTTCTTTTTATGGAATATCCGTGGTTTCAGAAAACGGGTGCTGTTGCTTCTAGAGGATCTGCATCGGACTGATAATTCAAATTTTTGTGCCAAGAATATTGGTGTGTTGTAGTGTAAGGCTTTGTGAGTCATGCCAGCAATTTTTTATTGTAGTCTTGCATCGTAAGGTAACCAGTTCACGGATTTTAGATCCTGGGAGATGTGTTTGTTCCTTTTTGTTCCTGTGATGAGTCTGGTGGCAGCGTTAAGAGAGACCCTTTGGGGCACAAGCTTTGTTCTAGGAAGGCCACAAGAGTTGCACTTCCATTATCCAACCTGGAAATAATGAATGCTTGGACCGCTGATTTGAGGTTGTCATGAGGGAGGAAGGATTTTAATTTCTTTAAAATGTTCATTTGAAAATTTGCTCCTTTAGTGGCGGTACTGATGTGTTCCTGCATGTTTAGATACTTGTCAAGGGTGATTCCTAGGGATTTCGTGGAATCAATAATGTGAGGAGAGCAACTGAGGACAGTAAGATGCTTCATCCATAAATCAATCTTGAATTTGTGGTTGGGCAGGATGATAAGGAGGAATTCTGGTTTTATAGAATGTATTTTGAAATGGTTGCGGGTTAGCCAGTTCTGAGTATCTTGTATAGTTGAGTTGAAGGACCTGATGTCATCAGAGGAGATTTTAAAAATGCATTTGGGTGTCTTCAGAATATGGGATAATAAATGTCAGAGGCTTGCAATGTTTCTGCTAGAGGCTCCATAAAAAGGCTGAGGAGAGTAGGTGAGAGTGAGTACCTTTGCGGATCCCCTAAGGCGACCAATGTGGCATTGGATAGGGATTGATTAATCTTGACTCCTTGGGTTCTGTTGTGGAGAAACGTGGAAAACGAGTTTAAAATGGTCCATCAAAGCCCCACCCTCCATACCATCCTCTACTCGGCGCCGCTGTGGGGCGCGCTGCCGTCGGCCACGCGGGTGGTATTCCAGGTTTGGAGACAGGCGTTGTGACGCATGGATTGGTCGAATATCCTGACGCGGGAGACCCCCCCTTTGGAATAACGGGCGCCTGCCTGACATGACGGCCCTGCAGGGCTTCCGGGGATGGGACGATATAGGTATTTCAACCCTGGGGGATGTTATGAGGGGCACGACACTCAAGTCTTTCCAGGATCTCCAGAGGGAATTCCTTATGCCTCGGTCGCAATTCTTTCGGTACCTCCGATTTTGCCATGCTTTGTCCCCTAGCTTGGAGGGTCTGGAATCTCTCCCTGAATTCAGCCCCTTGGAGGCGAAAGTCTTAATGGGGGATCTGGAGACAAAGAAGATCGCCCGGATTTACCAGTCCCTAGTTACACATTGCTCCCCCACACTCCAGAAGCTTTGAGGTGACTGGGAGGAGGACGTGGGCACACTGGAGGAGGAGTACTGGAGGGAGGCCCTGGCAGCCCCACGGGGAGCGGCCATAGCGATGCGCCTTCGCCTCATCCAGTTTAAGTACCTGCATAGGGTTTATTTTACTCTGGCTCGATTGTGGCGGGCGGGCTTGATTGCCTCCCCGAAGTGTCTTCGATGTGGCAGAGAAGAGGGCTCGTATATACACACTGTCTGGCAGTGTCTCTCCCTGGATCGTTTTTGGAGGGGGTATTTTCTTGCCTGTCAGCGGTCTTGGGCTGGGAGCTCCCGCGCACGCCGTGGCTGGCCCTGCTTCATGTCATGGAGGGAATAGGGGGCAATATTTACAAACTACACCTCATGCTCCTAGGCCTCACTCTGGTGAAACGTGATATCGCTAGGGCGTGGAAGGAGCCGCGGGCCCCATCGGTGACTGCATGGAAGAATGGTCTGGACTTTTGTATGGGGCTAGAGCAGCCCATTTTTGTAGCTAGGGGGTGCCCACGCAAGCATTACAAAATATGGAAAAGATGGGTGGATTACCGGGGTCTGTGGCTAGAGCCACCAGCTGTAGTGGAAGCTCAATAATTGCGGTGCTTTTTGATGCATGTGGGTCTGTGGAGGGGCTGGGAGAGGGGGGGACACGGGGAGTGCGTGCTATCATGATTGGGACTTTTCCGTTCTTTATGAAGGCTGGGGACAGGAATATGCAGACTCTGTGCGACTTAACGGGGAGGGGCGTGGAAGGGGGGAGTTGGGGGGTTGTTGTTTTTTTTCTTCGTATTCCTTTGTATGATTTGGCTTGATCATGCAGTTGTCTCTGGGGTGCAGAGCTCTGAAACGTTTTTGCAATCTGACGAATAATTTTTTTTTTTTTTTAAACACAATCTCTACTCAAGTAAATCTAGTAGACCGTCATGTTTAACAGTATCAAAGACAGAAGATTAGTCAAGGAGGATTAGAAGGCACGCTTCATACTGATCTAGTATATTTAGCATGCCGTCAACTAAGTGTGTGAGTGCTGATTCACTGCTGTCACCTTGACGGAAGCCGGATGGGAGTTTGTCTAGAAGTTGGAATTGTTCTATGTGGTTGCAAAGTTGGACCTGGACACATTTTTCAAAGAGTTTAGCCAAAGTGGGAATGTTGGAGATTGGGCAAAAATTGTTAAGGTCTGCATTAGATATTTTCAGGATGGGGGTTACCTGCCTTACTTTTAGGCAGTCGGGGATAGTGCCTTGGTGAAGAGAGCCATTTAATATCTTTGTCCAGAGTGGGAGTACATAAGATTTGATTTCCCTGAAGATATACGGCGGTAGCAGGTCTATGAAGTGATTTGAAGGTTTCAATTCTGTAGGAAAGGTGTGGATGCAGCTTTCATTGAGGAACGTGAACACATGCCAGAAAGCATTGTTTTTAAAAGGGGGGTGCCCAGGGAGGTCGACCTTCTCAGATATAGGGGAAGGAGGCAGAATGGCATGAGGAATAGCCGGCAGGAGCTCCATCACTTCCTGCAAATCATCTTCAATTTTTTCAGTTTTGACCAGGAAGAAGGTAGCGAAATACCCGCAGCTAGAAAGCATGTTGGACTCATTGCCAGAAGGATTAGGTTGATTATTGATAAGTTAAAAACGTTTTTTAGGACAGTTTGTGGCTAGATCCAGTTAGTTTCTAAAGAATTTAACTTTGGAACTTCTCATTCATTTGTTCCAGGTATTTCTCATGGATCTTAAGCGTTTTCGGTGATCAATAGGTGGCGAGACTTTCCAAGCCCTTTCGGCTAGTCTCAGATTGTGTCTTTCAGCATTGAGGTTGCCACTGAACCAGGGTTTAGGGTCTTTGTTGGATATGCTGTTTAATTGTAAGGAAGCAAATGAGTGTAGGATGCTCAAAATAGAAGAATTGTAGTGATCTGTGAGGACCTGGACGTCTACAATGTCAGCCTGGGGAGTCAGGATGTTGTTACTGAGGGCAGTCAGATCATTAAAGGTTACGTTCCGCAGACTTCTTTTTCATTGTTTAGTTTTTTTTTTAGCTGAGACATTTTAGAACTCACTGCTTCTGTGATGAGGAAGGTGATACAATGGTGATCTGCCCAATCACAAGGGACAATAGATTGAAGTTGGATGTTGTCTGTTTTAGCAATGATTAAGTCCAAAGTCTCGTCCTTGATGTGTGTAGGACTGTCACAGAATTGGGTGAGACCGAGGTCTGCTAGAAAGGTTTTAAAGCTGTTCACTGCATGGTCATTTCAGTGTAGGTTGAAGTCTCCAAGGAAGATCTGGGTAACTTGATGATCAATGCTGGTTGAGATGATTTCCATGATTTGTTCAATGAATGGTAGATTGTCTCTCGGTGGATGGTAGATTGCTTGAAGTTTGAAAACAAATCTTTTGTTGCTAGCAGTATCGATGCATAGGTACTCGCAAGCAGGCAGAGCAATGGTTTGAGACTGTTTCACAGAGATAGTGTTACGGTAGATGCAGGCGATCCCGCTGCCAGGTCTGCTAGCTCTATATAGTCTAATGATATCATGACTCAGGGGACAAGTAAGTCTAAAATAGGAGCAGGTGCATTGTTTAGCCATGTTTCTGTAAGGATAACAAGTTTGAGTTCATGTGTGAGGACAAGGTCGAAAATATCTGGTGCATATCTCACAGCTGATCTGCAGTTGAGGAGCATGCATTTCAGGTGAGGAATTAACGGAGGGAGTCTGTGTAATGTTAATATGCTTAAGATTGGCTTCCTTTACAGATCTGGGATTGAGTCTGAGTATGGATTAACAGTAATAGCTTGAATTTGTCCCCTATTGTCTGTATAGATATTTTTAGAACGGTTGTAGGTGGGGAGGAGGGCGTGAATGTCACTGTTTGTAAAATGCTCGACCAGTCTACAGGGCTGAGAGAGTGCGTTTGGAAAGAGTCTGTTTTTCCAACTTAGATGATGACTGAGAGGGGGGTGGGAAGGTGGCCTAACGCAGAAGTTCACTGCATGAGCGTGGGAACCCATACTGATTCTTAATTGCCATAGAACCTAGGATCCCCTACTTCTACACCTTACCCAAAATACACAAAGGCACGACCCCGGTTCCTGGCCGACCAATTATTTCAGGTATTGGCTCAGTACTTGAGCCACTATCTAAATTCGTTGACCATTTCCTACAGCCTTTAGTGAGAAGCACACCATCTTTTATAAGAGACACAACAGATATCCTCAGAATCATTGAATCAACAGAGGACACTGGCGAGATTGACCTCCTTGTCACCCTGGACGTGGAGGCTTTATACACAAATATTCCCCAGAGAGACACTTTGACAGTCATAGAGGCGGCTCTGAGTCCCTTGGATTGGCAATCCACAACCCCCATCTCGTTTATCATGGAATGTGCAACCCTGGCCTTAACTGAAAATTTCTTTGAATTCAAAGGACAACTATACCATCAATGCCAGGGCACATCGATGGGGAGTACCTTTGCCCCTAGTCTAGCCGTTCTGTACATGACAGCTTTTGAAAAAGATGTCATTAACAATGACAACAATTTGAAACTTTGGAAACGTTTCATTGGTGACATTCTAATTTTTTGGCATGGGTCCCTTGACACATGTAATGCATTTGTGGAATGGATTAACCATCAGAACAACTTTTTGAAATTTTCCCATACAATTTCAGAGACCAATGTTGCATTTCTTGACCTGAACATTATGTTGACTGAGGGGAATCTCTCCACCTCCTTGTTTAGGAAACCAACTGACCGCAACAGCTTACTCTTATACCAAAGCCATCACCCTAGAGCCCTCAAAGATAACCTACCTTTCGGCCAGTTCCTACGCATAAGACGCAATTGCACAACAACCACTGATTACAAAACTGAATCAGCGACATTGGCTACCAATCTCATGACTAGAGGTTACCCGTCTAAAGTAATCAATGACTCAATGAAGAGAGCAAGAAACAACCCTAGAGAGTCATTACTAGAGGATCACCAAAAACCTCCCACTGACTTAATTACATGTGTAATTACATACACACCCAATTCAGCCCCTACCAAAAAGATCATTTTGAAACACTGGAGTATTTTAAATACAGGTGGTTTGCAGATACCTAAGCCAAGATTTGCATACATGGGAACCTGCAGTCTAAGAGACATCCTCATCCACACGAGACCCAAGACTCACACTAGTTCTACACAAAAAATCTGTGGGGCTTGCCACCTGTCAAAGGACACTACCCCTGTGGCATGTGCACAGTGTGCAAATATACGACAATAACCAAAGAAGTTAACCTGCGAACAATCTTCAACTGTTGCATCCAAAAACATACCAATTGTAACACTAGACAGTGCATTTATTTGATTACTTGTCCGTGTGGTTTGCAATACATAGGAATGACCATGCGACCAGTCAAAACCCGCATAATTGAACATAGGAGTAACATACGCTGCCAACGAGTTACAACTAGAATGTACAGACACTATACTGAGGCTCAACATTCCCCAGATTCAATACACTGGATTGTATTAGAATCTCATTGACAGATTTCCAAACCCTCTCTGTTCAGGATTGAACAGAGATGGGTACATAGATTATCCTCCCACACTGAGGGACTCAATGATGATATCCCATGGGGCTTACTCCCTTAACCATAACCTGAACAACCATTGAGTGAGTCTTCCAGTTTAGGTTTGTCAAGCGACTTATGGCTTTACCTGCCCCCTGTAGTTAATGCTTGTCATTACTATATGGCATGTGACCTCTAGATGCTCATTCATTGCCACTTTGGGGCCCACAACACTCTTCACTGCGGTGTTACGTGGCACTAGGATTACCTTAGTTAGTTCCGTTTGGGTATTGACGCTGTGGAATTCAGTTACAATAAATATTCATATCACTCTGCACTGCGCTACCCGGCATTGCACGGGTATAACTAATAGCCAGCTCCCACTGGTTACTGACATTGTGGAAGATGTAGCCATATCCACTATGTTTATAACTTACAATAGCCACGACGTTCCATTCTTTACCAATATGGCCGTCATGTTCTACACTTGCTTCAACAGGGAACGCTTAACATTACTTGTCATACGCAAGTGCCTTATTCGACGCTCTATGGGTGTTACACGCCCCCCACGTAACGACGTCTATCCCGGCAGAGATGCGCAGTATATCTTCCCGCCGCACCTTCTACCTGGTTCCACCCCGGTTCCTGGCGGCAGGGTAGGTGACATAGCCTGGCGTGACTCTACGCGGGTAAGTGCTTGATTACCTACTCCCCATCTCCTTTATTAAGACTTCATATGCGGACCCCGGCCCCCCACCTCGGAGAGCTCTACCTTGGTTGCTCTGGTGGAGACTTCTGCCCCTTGGGGAATCCCTGTCCCTCCCGACCCGACCGGTGAACACCTGACGCGCGGCTGAATCTTCATGACCGCGCGTCGCCCCAGTCACCCGGTTGGTTTGGAGCGGGATCCGACCAGCACGGGTCGATGAATCTCCCCTCATGCACCTAGTTTTAGCGCTCTCCCCCTGGTAGGCTCTCCACACACTACTCCTTATTGATATTTACAGTTGTACAGCCTTGACTATTACTATTACTTTTGTTTTACAGGACCCAATCGGTGTCCAATTTATGTTACCGCCAGGACTGTTGCTAGTAACCTTTAGTAACAGGCAAGGTGAGTCAAGATAATGCAATCTCCCCTCTCCCCTCTCGCAATAAGCCTTCCATTGAGAAATGTTATTAGGTTTTAACTTTTACTATTATTTCTCCAATATTTATCGTGCTTAGTTCACATAGGCACCTCACGGTATAGGTTTTGAACTTGATCTTCCTGTGGGTACGGTGACCTTAGTCTACTATATGATTGTGACAGTACCATCATTACACTAATTCACGATAATGTCTTTTAGCATTAAGAAAAGAAGAGATACTAATAAACCATGACACACTATCATGCTTAACTAATCCTTACTTACCTTTCAGGTCACGGATCTGAGAACGTGGTATGTAGAACGCACCTTACCACGGAGTGTAGATAGATTTTTCTGATCCTGAAGAAGTGCCCAGATCCCCCTGACGTACAAGGCATGAAACATGTTGATCTTTAGAGTAGAGCTACAAGACTAGACACCTTATCTCTAGTACATAGCCACTCTACACCATTTTAATCAGGCAGTTTACCTTTTGAATAAATATCGACTAGGACTAACTAACCTGTTTTAATCCACTTTCATTCACATCTACACACACTAGGCCCCTCACCCCCATGCACCGACCGGCAGGAACAAAAGATCCCCGATAAAGAACCCCGGTTCAGGAGCCCGTCAGGTATTGCAGCGCCGACCGGACGAGGGGCAACCTCATATGATGAAGCATGACATCTAGTTCGCTCGGTGTGTGAGAGCTCTAGTTCCACCAAGGGAACTTCTCCCTTCCCATTCTTTTCCCTTGGCTATACCCGGGAACAAGTGGAGGACCAGCTTCGCTCCCTTGGTATATCTTCTACGTGCCAGAGGACCTTTGTACCCTGTTTTGTATACAGTCTTTTGGGGCTTGTACACTGGACCTCGTTAAATCAGCCCACCCTGTCCCCCCTCTTGTAACACAACCCATACTGATTGTCAGGGACCTGATGAGCCTTTGATTGACCACCAGCTCTTCAGTGATAGTAGTAAGGTTCTGTAGCTCTGTCTTCAGTTGACGGAGCTTGAGAGAGATCTCATCTAGTTTAAATTCCAGAGAAGCATGGAAAGGCATGGTCATGGTGTGAGGAAGGAGGCAAGGAGTAGAATGGAAGCCTCGAGTAATTGTATGCAAGTTTTGGTCGTCACAGAGGTCCAGCGGTGGGTATGTCAATGTGGGGATGGAATGAGGAGGCCAGGAAGTAGAGAAGGGATTCAAAAGCTGAGTGAACATCGATGATGATCCTGTTAGGGTACTCGGACTCCGGTGATGTCGACGAAAGTGCCCAGGGGTCAGAAGCGAAAGTGCAAACCGACTCTTGATGGAGCAGGGGAAACATAATATTTTTGTACCCCCTCAAAATTAATGACCTCATAACTTTAATGATACTAATTATTTGAACGCATGTACAAATCAACAAATGCATCTATATTAGACACTACATGTGGGAAAACTAACTGGCTTTTGCAAAATCTAATTTACTTACAAGTGTGAATTCAAATAATATAGGTTTTGTGTGATTTGCGTAATAAATAGAGCAAAGTCACATGGATTTTGTTGTGTAGTAAAATTGTACGGTGGCAAAGAATGCTGATGGTAAGTAAAATGGCTTTAAATGTCGCTTCTGCTAGGTAACATCTAACACGGGTCAATAGAATGACGGGTGGTAAACAGAAAGGCTTATTTTCTATGTCTAAATCCTGTTGTGTTTGTTCTTATACTAGTTTCATTCGGGCCTAGTAGGCCATGCCTGAAAATATCTGCCGGAGAGGGACGGGATTGCGTGCGCTGAATAAGATGGCCCCGCGCATGAGCAGAGTGGATACTTCAGTCACGTGTATGCGGCCTATGCCCGGAGTGAGAGATGTCAAGGCCAGCCTGACCTGAAACGAGAATCGTGCCAAGAGTTCAGCATGTATGCATGGGAACGGATGAGAGAACTGAGCTACAGAAGATGACCATCAGAGTTGTTACAAATTCATTAACAAGTTAAAATTTACTTTGGACATTGTGGATCACGAGAACTACTCTATGCATTATTGTTTGCAAACCGGTTCGAACAAGGAGGGTGATGAGGTGGCCATCACCACCCCTCCAATGGACTAATTAGAATTAATTCAGCCCCTAAAGATTTCAATTTTGAATGTAGCAAGTTCGAGTAAAGGGTATAAAATGAGTCAGCGCGTACATTAGAGTGGTTGGTGTTGGTGATGATGATGGTGTTGGTTGCTATCGGATATTCCTTCACTCCTCTATCCTGAGACTGCGCGAGACTCTGTCACTTTGGACTTCGAACTTTGATGGGGAGTAGGAACGAGACAGTCGCTGGAATTGCCCCGGGAGGGAACTGCGTCCGAGGAGGTTAGAGGGACAGTCAGTCAGTATTGGGAGATCTATCTTGTGATCTGCGGTTCATTCTTCGTTTTGGTGAACCATTCTCATCAGCGCCCTATGGCCAAGGGTAATGAGTATTTTCCGTTTCTATTTTAATCTTTACTTAAATGCTTACTGGGGACGTTGAATGTATTTGCTTAATAACATTTTACTTATTTACTTTTATTCTCTGAATTTCAGATAAAATTCTATGCTAACTCTAAATTGAGTCTGTGGTTTTTAGATTAAAATGATTAATAAAAGTTTAAGGTTTAATTGTGATTGAGCTGGATTTAATCGCCATCAACTGATTCTACTAGTTCGTCCATCGACCGAATAGCGGAGTACCTTGATGTTTAGAACCAACAATTTAAAAGATAAATTGTATAAAATGTGTATAGTGTATATTTGTTTTTTTTAATAAGGTACCACGTTTGTCCTGCAGCTCGTCTACTTATCATTAATCCAGAAAACTGAGTAGATTTGTGTATTCGGTGTCATGGGCCCCACCGATGTAGGTTTATAATAGAGGTAGGGGTTTTCTGGGTTGATGTCATAAGGGAAAGGGGTTTTTAATAGCCACGCTGCATCACTCTCAAGTGAAGGTTCCGAGGACTGGGGCACAGTCATGGGGTAGGAGTTAGAACTTGGATTAGGAAGCTCAGTGCTCACTGTTCTAGAGTCATAGAGTAACTGAGGACTTGAGCCAGTTGGTGTTTCTGACTTCCTCTCCATGTCTGTACCCCCATCCCCCCTCCTGTACCACCAGGACATCCAGTAGTTTCCTTTCATTACAACAATCTGAGAATGTTGTGGCCAGTTGAGAGTTGTTACTTTCAGTTTTAAGCAGAAAATTATGGAACACTCTCATCAGTGGATCCACAATATTGTAACTTCCAAGGCTGCAGCTCCCTCGATGCTTCTGCCCTCCTCTCTTCTGATACTCTGTGCTGTTCCGTGACCTGCTGACTGTTTACCAGAGGCAGCTTGTGCTCCATACATTACACTAAATATTCCTTTTTGGACCTTCCCCAGTTCAACTCACATTCATCCGGCAAGTGTTTCTCAAATGTCTCTACATGACTTGAGCACTTGGGCTGCAGAGTGGCTATTTTGTCATCGCCTCAGCTTGCGATCTGGGAAGAAAGGAGGAAGACACCTTCACCTCTGCAGGATGCTTTTCTCAAGAGTAACGAACCCTTATGTGAGGGTTATAAAAAAGTTTCCTGGTCACCTGGCCCTTCATTTAGGATGATCCTTAAGGGCTGATATTCCTTCTCACAGGCTCTCCACTCCAGCTTGTGCTTTCAGGGTCTGGCACTACCGTAGAATCTATCCACCATTTTGCCTGCCAGGCTACCCCCGCATGAAGTTTGCTCATTGTGTGTTGCTCACATGCCTCGTGTTGGCTATTCCATCGAAAAGCAGGGCTTTTGGGGTCTGCACCCTGATGCAGCATGGGGAGGTTTGTGAACACACTAAGACAACCGAGCATCATGATAAAACGTAGTCTTTTATGCACAGACTGAGCTATCTTTAACTCACTATATTGGCCTTTTCACTTGGGATAGGAACACAGAGAGCATGATGTTCTCACAACACAAACGACATATGTTAACCTACCTTCAAAAATTACTGCGATTAAACTAGATTGTTGGTGTGCCTAATGTCTGTGTATGTTGGATCATATACCATTCAGTGAAAAATTAAGTTGCCGCCTCCGCATAAACGTATTGCTACTCATATACATCAGTCTCGAGCTAGAAGTTCAGGGATCCCTTTGAGACAAGTGCTTCGGGTGCATATAGCATGATAGTAAGTCAAATACACAAGGCCTGATAAAAGGGACAATACACATAGGACAGAACCAGATCAGGTAGACGCGGCCTGGTAGGAACACAGGAACCCCAGGCAAGACCTAAAATACAGATAGTGTGACACGAAATCAGACACAAACAAGCATTGGCATAGCCAATAGGTCACGCTTTTGGGACCTTATAAGTATTTAGTTATGTAGCACAATATCCTTGGTGCAACAACATAAACTGTTGCATGGCTAAACACTTATTAGGTCCCAAAGGCAAGACCTATTGGCTATGCCTATGCTTGTTTTTTTTTTTTTGCAGAGAGCCCATGGTGGAGGGGAAGCGCAAGGTGCTGTTTGGGCAGAACCTAACTGTGAATGACATTTGAACAGATCAGTGGATGATGAGTGCTGACTCAGAACTCGTGCTAAGGTGTGCTATTTATGCTTAGTGGACTGACTGTGATTTGGGTCCACTACTGCGTTAGTACCTGCAAAAGAAAGCAAGACAATACAATACAATACAGTACAACATGTAACACATAAAGATGCAACCTGGAATACTTTGTATGCCACTTCCTTGATTCATTTCATATACCATTGTGGTGGTTGCTAGAGCACTCAATGTCATATATCCATGTAGCGCCAATCATACACACATCATGCATTCAAATCTATGCGTGAAATTGCATGCATGTGAAAAGGGCTAGTCAAGCCGCTTAGATATAGTAAAGTACTAATCTGCGTGTAGAGTGATGCGCAGGAAAACACTTGGATTCCTAGTAGGCTGCGTGTTGATAGCCTTGAGCGGCGGTCACAGAACTGCGTTTAGACGGTTGAAATGCACCGTGAAAACTTAGCTTTATCACTATTCTAGGTGATATGCAGGGTCCATGTGATTTGTAAAGACCGTGAGTATGCTGCCCTTATTAGAGTCACTGGTATTGATATTTACGTTATTTACGGAAATACACTTGTGATCTATTCTCGGGAGGGGTAAGCCCCTATTGTCAAACTCTACGGAGGATTAGAGAAAATATCGTTAGTCCTGTAGTTTAAGGCTAATGCATTGTAAAGAAAATTAGGAAATGGGAAATGCGGATTAAATGAAAAGGGTTACCGCATTGATCTCGGTTACACAAAATGGTAAGGTCTTACTTTGTAAAGGCGCTCGCCCGCATTTCCACCTACTCCGGTCGCCTCGGGATCAGGGTGTTTTCCCATGGCAGCCACCGGAGGTGGTATTTAAGATGAATTGCAGCCGTGAACTCCCAGGTGTCGACGTGATACATTGGGACGTCCTCACTGCGTGTTGTGCGGAAAGAACTAGAATGTAATCATCATCGACGTGGCGTGTAAGCACCACATCTGCAGTACATCTAGTCAGCGTTAGAATATTCTATATTGAGCATGGGAAATTTCACCGGATTGAGAAAATTGAGTGTGGGCACGCAATTAAACAATATATACAGCCATTTTGGTTTGAAATGATTAAAATAATAAAAAAATGATGATAAAGAATGTAACCTAAAGGAATTTTCCTTTTAATGTGGCCATCGTGCTAATGTTAGAGACCGGGGAGAATCTTTTACTAATGCAGCTTAAGTTGCTGCTGTATGGTGCTAATGTAATGGTCCTGGCTTGGAGAATGTTACCTCTCAGTAACATTAGAGAGTGGTCTCTCAGTCAGGTCCAGTCAGGCGTGGCCACTCATTCTTGTTGGTATGAAACTGGAGGAAAAGGTAAACAAGCATTGGCCGCGTGGCAGTAAAAGTAACGCCGTGCGGCCGTAAAAGCGAAAGTCATCGCGACCGCTCTGAAAGCGAAAGTCATCGCGATGACGCGCTAAATCACAGTTTTCAAAGTGCTGCTGGCGGCCGGCTGCGCGCGTGCACGATTGCGTGAACGCAAGCGCTAGGCCAGCCAGCAGCACTTTGAAAACTCACATACAAAATGTCTCTCCGAGCCAGCGCATGCGCTGGGCTCAGCGAGACCTAAAAAATCGAAGGCACAAAGCTGGGTATACAGCCTGATTGGAGACAAGGTGTACACAGTACGGACAGGAGATAAGAACACAGTCTGAGAGAGGGCAACTAAATACAGACGCACAGTCGATGATGTTCACATCGCCTGTCAACATATTGGGAACATATAGAGTACAGACGGGATATTATCTATATGCAGTCTGCTCAAATGTCAGGTGCACACAGTCTGACTAGAAGTCGATTTCGCGTAGCCTTTCTGGGCGTCTGATGGACACAGCACGCAGACAATAGGTCAGGTACCAGGGCCCGACAGGCCTTTTATTCGACAGGGTATTTCCCTGGTGGGCTGGAAACCTTGGAGGCCGGTTTTGAAAACCCAGGGCCACTCTTGGTGCCTCTGCCATTTACGGCTCCCAAGTTTAACTGCAGCGGGCTTTAGGAGGCTTTAAGAGAGAGAGAGAGAGAGAAAGAGGGGTGGGGGGTATGTAGTGAGAAAGCGATCAGAGAGGGAGAGGAGAGAGAATAGATGGATGGAGAGCTAGTGTGCGAGGAGACGAAGGCAGCAGGGTTGGGATGGGCATTTTGCTAGGGCAGCATTTGGTGTCCCACTTCGGCTCCGTCAGTTTCACACAGGCTGACGGGTCAGAAAGGAACATTTCTCTGGTCGCAACTATGCAGTAGTACAAAACCTCCCAATGGTGAAAGACAGTAACAAGTGAAACACCAGACATGAACAGGTGGCAAGAGCGACAACATCCTGGTCAGGGGAGACAAGAAAGGCAGGGCTCTAGGGTGGTGCAACCAGTGCTGCTGCACCGGGTGTCGAGCTCGGGGAAGCTGTATTTTAGAATATCTAATGGGGTTAAAAACACCTACTGTAGAGCTCCTTGTATGCCCAGACATTTTCAGACAATATTAAACATGTCAAGATAACCCTGATGAATAAAGAATCTGCTGGAGGGATCTTAATTTTGTTTAGTTGCAGTTTTCCACAGTGGGTTAAAGTGCCTGTCGCACAGATAACATGCAGACCAATACATTTGCATTTTATTTAGATAGCTCAGCAGGTTAGTGCTTTTGTCGCAGCTCCCGTTTAGTTAGCAAAACCAACCCCAATCACTGTGTTACTTTTTAAATCGGTACTTTCTGCTTCTACAGACCAAATATTCTTAAGACACGTGACTCCTGTATCTTGTATTCCTCGTTGCCTTTGATTTGCTCACTTGTATCAGTCATTATCAGTGTGTGAGTGATGTGAAGTGTTCTGACATTGGTATGAGTAGCACTATAAAAACTTAATACAGGTGACAAGGGTCTATGGGCTGAGTGACACCACTGGAGAATGGTTGCGAGGTAACCCTTTATTTTATTTATTATATTGATTTGAAAGTTTTATAAAACGCGAACAGAGCGGTATCAGAGCGCTGTACACAAGAGGGGGTCGTTTGGGGGCTCCAACAAAGACGGCAGCACCAGGCGCAACCAGCGCTAAAGCCGGCCCTGCAGCCAGGACCCCACACACAGACAAGACGCTTTCTAAAAATAACGTAAGGACGACTGCGTCCCCCACAGCTGTCACCCGTCACTTCACACTGCTCTCTTCGCCGCCAGGGTCCTGCATTCCTGTTAGCCCCGCCCCCAGACAGAAGTGAGAGCAACCCGAGCCGCCCGCCTGTGCGCCCAGGAGAACCTAGCATTAGCCAAGCTCTTTCGAGCCCCTCCGTAAAGCTAATGTGAATTATGAATTTATCCCGTCGTGTTTTCTTTGGCCTTCCCATTCACAGTCGCGTTGGAAGCATCCTTTCAAAGCAGTGGCGTAACGAAACTTGAGGGGGCCCCCCTGCAAAGCACATGGAGGGGGGCCCCCCACCGGCGGCCCAGCCGACCACCTACCACGGGTCAAAATTCAGGAAACAAGGTCAAAATTCAGGACATAACTTCGGAACAAAAGGTACGTTTTACAGACACATCAGAGGAGGTCATGCAATAGTATATAAGTAAGCCCATCTATAGCCAAACATATTCAACCATTTGCAAACCTATCCATCATGTATCCTTCCATCTATCATTTCACTCATCCATCCCTCCCGCCATCCACCCTTTCACTCATCCATCCATTATCCATCCATCCATCCTTTCACCCTATCCATCTGTACACTCATCTATCCACTCTTCCACCCATCCATCCATTCACGCATCCATCCAGCCATTTACCCTTTCACCCATCCAGCCACCCTTTCACTTACTCATACATTCACCCAGTCTCATCCTTCCACCCATTCACCCTGTCATCCATCCATCCTCCCTTTCTCTCTCCATCGACCCTTTCACTTAGCCATCCTTCCTTCCACCCTCCCATCCACCCACCCACCCACCCATCTACTCATCCACTCATTAATCCATCGACCCTATCACTCATCCATCTATCCTTTCACTCCTTCACTCATCTATCTATCCTTTTGTCCATCTACCCTCCCTTTCACTCACTCATCCATCCATCCTTACATCCACCCTTTCACTCATCCATCCATCCACCCTTTCACTTATCAATTCATCAATCCATAATTTCACTCATCCATCCACCCACTCATCATCCACCCTTTCACTCATCCATACACCCTTTCACTCATCCATCCATCTACCCATACATCCATCTATTTACCTTTTCTCTCATCCATCCTTCCACTCACTCATCCATCCATCCATCCTCTCATTATCCATCTATTCAACCTTTCATTCATCTATTCAACCTTTCATTCATCCATTCACCCATTCACTAATCCATCCAGCCACCCACCCATCCCTTCACCTACTCACTTGCCCACCTTTTCATATTAATTATGAGCTGAGCCTTTGTCTGCAGAATAGCAGACAGAAGAGACCCATCAAGGACTTCGCCGTAGTTCCTAAAGCAAGGGGCGGGGTTCGGTGGGGAAGGGTTCACTATGCCTCTGCACATAGGCAATCTGGAAAGTTGTCATGAGTCACACATGATGCACAGTGCCAGGCCATGAGGTGACAGCGACATGGTTTTGTTTCTGGGGCTTTAAGTGGGATGTAAAATATAGGGGGTCTCTCCAAAGTGTGTGTTCGATGTAATTACGGCTAAAAACAACTAAGCTAAAAATCTGTGCTTAGTATTGTGTACTACCCACCTCCCCTGGGGCTCTGCAGGCAACACAGACACTGCCCACCTCCCCATGGGCTCTGCACCCAACACAGACACTGCCCATCTCCCCTGGGGCTCTGCACCCAGAACAGACACTGCCCACCTTCCCTGGGGCTCTGGACCCAGCACAGACACTGCCAGACTCCCCTGGGGCTCTGCATCCAGCACAGACACTGCCCAACTCCCCTGGGGCTCTACACCCAGCACAGACACTGCCCACCTCCCCTGGGGCTCTGCAGGCAACACAGACACTGGCCACCTCCCCTGGGGCTCTGCAGGCAACACAGACACTGCCCACCTCCCCCGGGGCTCTGCACCCAGCACAGACACTGCCCACCTCCCCTGGGGCTCTGCAGGCAACACAGACACTGCCCACCTTCCCTGAGGCACTGCACCCAGCACAAACACTGCGCACCTCCCCTGAGGCTCTGCACCCAGCACAGACACTGTGCACCTCACCTGAGGCTCTGCACCCAGCACAGACACTGCCCACCTCCTCTGGGGCTCTGCACCCAACACAGACACTGCCCATCTCCCCTGGGGCTCTGCACCCAGAACAGACACTGCCCACCTTCCCTGGGGCTCTGGACCCAGCACAGACACTGCCCAACTCCCCTGGGGCTCTGCACCCAGCACAGACACTGCCCAACTCCCCTGGGGCTCTACACCCAGCACAGACACTGCCCACCTCCCCTGGAGCTCTGCAGGCAACACAGACACTGACCACCTCCCCTGGGGCTCTGCAGACAACACAGACACTGCCCACCTCCCCTGGGGCTCTGCACCCAGCACAGACACTGCCCACCTCCCCTGGGGCTCTGCAGGCAACACAGACACTGCCCACCTTCCCTGAGGCACTGCACCCAGCACAAACACTGCGCACCTCCCCTGAGGCTCTGCACCCAGCACAGACACTGTGCACCTCACCTGAGGCTCTGCACCCAGCACAGACACTGCCCACCTCCTCTGGGGCTCTGCACCCAGCACAGGCACTGCCCACCTCCCCTGGGGCTCTGCACCCAGCACAGACACTGCCCACCTGCCTTGCTGCAATGGAGCCCACCCAGAGGATGTCCACCTCTCCTTGGCTCTGCAGCGAACGCAGCCACTGCCCACCTGCCCTGCTGCAATGGAGCCCACCCAGAGTCTGCCCACCTCTCCTTGGCTCTGCAGCGTGTGCAGCAGTTGTTGTTGTGCACCATTTAATTCATGCAGACCGGGGCAAGCCTCTGCGCATGCACCATTTAATTAGAGATTAGCTTCTGAGGCCCGCCTCCCGGCGGGGGCCCAGGCATGCATGCCTTGCGCACCATTTCATTTATTAAAGGTGGCGTGCGCACTGCGCACCATTCAATTCATGATGAAGTAAGTGAGGGGGCCCCTGGAGCTTGGGGACCCCTGTGCCGCGGGGGCTGCGGGGGCCTGTGTTGTGCCCCCATCAGTGGCGGGGCCCAAGCCACCGTATGAGGGTTAGCAAAGCTTCTGCTTCAAAGAATGGGTTGTTTAGCTGGGATAGGGGTAAGTTCTAAGTCTTGTGAGTGATAACTAAACGAACCCCTTGCTGCAAAGGGTCTAGCCTGAGTTAAGTGGCCCTGAAGGAAGCAGGAGGTGTTCCATAATACTAAGAATTGCTTTGCGGCTTTGTGTTTAAGGGTTTGTTTGAAAGGTGCTGGATGAGCGCTTTTCTGACAACATGGCGCTAGGTGCCAGTGATATGTGCCGAATGTGCATAAATCTAGTTCATTGACAGTCAGCACTTTTGCGTGAGACTACTGGTGGCATGACCCAAACTTAAAACAAGCATTTGCAATGCAAATGGTCTTCCATTTGCAAGAGTTTAAGCTATTGGCATTGTAAATGACATTGACTTATTTATCTGTTTTGATAATTAATACATAAATAAAAGGCATTGTCATTTGCAATGCCAATAGCTGAAACTCTTGTAAATGCAAGACCTATTTCATCTCAAAGAAGCGGCCGCCATTGTACGGGCTGCTTGGAAAGTGAAAGCACGCATGGCGCACTGAATGTTGCAGGAAATCATGTTGTGTCTGCAGAAGGAGAAACTCATTGAAAAAAATAGTGCTTGCAGACCAAATAATACATACTGCATAACAACGAAGTAAAAGGGCCGGTCCTCGTGAGAGGTTACACATTAAGACAAGGCAGTACTAAGGAGGGACTAACAAGCCTATTAACGAATCAGAAACCAGAATTTACGAAGGACATTGACTAAAGCCAATGAAAAATATGGGCAGACCTTCAACTCCATACTCTACAGCATGCCTCGCAGAGCAGTGCATGCGCTGCCCAGGCTCGACCCTAAAAAAAAAAACATTTCGAACTGTGTGTGGGAGTGGTGGGGGTGGTATTGGTTTCAGACTCCGCCTTTCCACTTCACTATCTTAGCTCACCTTCTTTCATTTCTTTTAAGTAAAGGCAATTGCGAGGGACTGGACAGGGCTAAAAGACATTACGAGTTAGTGGCCCAGGAACGGAAACTAATGTATAATATGCATGTGAATCCCCGATAGTTGGCCCTCCTGCTCTGACAGTTTCAACCATCTATCAGCAGGTTAAACAGTGTACCCATATGTGGCTGCACTGGGGGTGGAACTGCACCTGGTAAAACTAGCACTTTTATTCATACACCCCTTAAATGCAAGTACAGGAACACTGGACCTCTTAGAATCTGCTGGGGTGGCACCTTCCAGGCAGATGAGAACGAGTACCTAACTCATCCACCAAAGACTGAATTTTTATATTGGCCTTTATAGGTGATGCTGCGCCAAATAGCACATTTCTAGGAGCTATGTTTGAGCTTTGTTGGGTCCCAACTCTGGCACCATATGGACTAGAGGTTAGCTGTGTGTTTTTTACTCTCACGTTTAATAAAGAATTAGAGTAACATCTGACTGGAAATCGATGTTTATTGTGATAATCTTGTGTTACACTCACGAGCACTACCCTTCCCAGCTAAATGTCTGAATCAGAGCTTCCAGGGGCGCTTTGTTGCGGATTATGGTGTTTTGAAAATGTCCTTTCATCTTATCTATAACCCTCCCTCTTCCAACCCTTAGAGTCAACCACACCTCCTGGTTTGCTTGAAGAATGACTAAAGATATGATAAAAGTTCCGGAACTGGTGCCCAACCAAATCCTGCCCGGGCTGCTGGTGATATTCTAGCCCATCCTTGCATCCACTGTGGTGCACACAGACCTCGCCACAACCACCCACCAGAAGTGAGGCCCTGACTCCAGACAGTAGTGTAGCAAGGATGCTACAAGCCATGGAGGAAGCGAGTAAAATTAGCAATGTGCAATCCTGCCAAGTATCACGCATCAGGCGTGATGCTAACTCATTTCAGTGTGGTGCTCCGCATCACCGCACTGAAATGCATTGTCACGCATTTCTGCAGATATGTCAGCTGTCACTGTGAAGCGCTATGGAAGGCACTGTGTGTGGTAGGTGGCAGCACCCTGCCTAGTGCCCTGTGAGCAATGCTCCCATAGGCTGTGGGCTCCCAGCGGAGCTAAGGCGCCGCTTGCAGTCTCACCGTGCTACAATGTATCTTTATGTGATTATTCTGCGGCGCCATGCAGCTTTGATTCAGACAACCTGACTTTGGGCTGGGCCCAGTCAGGTTGTTTGATACAATTGGCCGGTGCGCTGCAGGGGACGTCACGTCCTACTACTAGAGCGACGCTGGAAGTTTTAGTGGTAGGTTGGCTCCTTGGGGCCTCACTGGTATGCGGGTGGCTGGCGCGGTCTTGTCTCAGAGCTGCTTCATAGCTGCCAAGGTTTCAGATTGCTATGTCTGACATTTTCATAAAGTCAGTGTAATTGAGTGACATTTCAACCACTATGAGTGACACTTTTTCGCGAGCAAAATCAAGCAGTAAAGACAAGGAAAACATTTATAAATATCAGAAATTACACCCATTTGAGCAACAAGAAACTCTAAGAAAATCTTAAACTTGCTGCAAATCACCTGAAATCTAAGGGAACTAACCTAGCGCCCCGGCAAATGGATCGTAGCTTTGGGAATATGCAATGTATCATTGGTACAGTCAAATGCTTTCAACAGGTATATTTAACCCCTCATCAGTGTGACATTACTGTGGTAGCCTTAATTTAATAATACCTTGTGTCTGCTGCTGTACAGTAGCCAAGTCAGTCTGTCCCCAGTCACAACGCTGGTGGTGAGGAGATCTCTATGCAGAACGGTCAACATAGTGGCACTGCTCGGCTAATGTGAGCAGCGAGCCGGTCCTAAACACCACCTGCTCAGCCTCTCCGAGTCCCGGACTCAGAGCATGTGTTGAAGGAGAGTTCTAGTGATGTCAGGCGACAACAACAATTACTAGGGGCCCGCCCGGGCAGTGGCACAGGCTGAGGGTGACAGATATCCTGTGCTATACATAAGCTACAATGCACTTTCGTGAAGGCCCAGAGTGCCTTTCAAGTTCAACAGCATATTATCTCTAGCAGTGTGTACAACTAAAGTTTATATTATATACATTCATTCTTTGAAACATACATATTTTAAAGTTGTTACCACTTATTTATCGTGATTTGTACAACACTGTGTTTGGCTTGATGAGGAGAGGGGTTAGAAACAAAGCTTTTTTTACAAAGACATGCTCGAAAAACACCAACATCTTGTGCAGGAAAGCGGCGAAAAAATGATATTGCGAAAACATGCTAACATGCGGAGAAGTGAACAGCTGCTTTATAGTAGCCGTAAAGGGCACCACAATTGACACCGACCTTTGCAAACAGGTCTCTACGTCACCAATTAATCTGTCATGATTTACAAACCAGAAAACAGCTTTCCCTTTTTCGACAAAGTGCACTCACTGACACAATTTCCATTGCTCCACAGAGTGTCGGCTCAATCTAATGGACTTCAAAATACAAAGTTTTCCAAAACGCACGCCTCAAGCTATGGAACCCAAATAACATGCATTTACATAATACCTTTCTGACGCGCTGCCCCAACACAAATTACACAAACAAGTGACTGTCCCTGTGAGTACTGTCTTCCTGGCGGCCGCTGAATGAACCTTACCGTGAGTGTGACGGACGACTCCAACGAGGTCCACTGCAGTCACCCTGGGCCGGGTTCAGCATTATTAAATTCACATTGGGCGGCAGCCATCAAATGCCCCACAGCGCGGGAGGCCCTATGCGACTGCTGTTGAGGTATATATACAGCAATTATCAGGGCTCAGGGGGCTCTGTTCCCCTGCACATTTTCCAGGATCAGCGTGAAATACGTAGCAACGGCAACCCTGCCTGACGCTGCAGCCCTCTTATCCACAGCCATGAGAAATAACCGCAGTTTCACCTTTGAACTTTCTAGGTACTTTCTACAGCCAATGAGATCTGGAGAACGTCTGGCATGGAGGGCCCTGAATGGCTAAGTGAGATCCAGGAAACAAACACTAGTATTACTGGGGAAGTGGGGGGTAAAACGGGAGTCCTCGTGGCCGGATTTGTACGAGGAGCAGACGGTATAGGCTTGGTTGTCCGCAGCCTTCAAATGGTTTATCTAAAAATGTGTTACCTTGTGGGGTTGCATTTCGTTCCCGCACTTTGTGCGCACCCCTCTCCCACCTGTAGAGTTCCCTCCCTCCCGCCTCGATCTCCTCTCAGTAGGCCAAGGCCTCGCGCCGCCTGCAATAACCGCTGTAAGGTGAGGGATAACAAACGGCGAGTCTTTAAAATGTTAATGGGTTTCATCTTCATGTCCCATGGAGGGTTTGCTCACTTTTATAAACTCGTAGCCAGTGGCATAATGAAAGTACGCGTACACGGAGAGGCCCCTACCCCACTCCGGATGTAATACGAGCTCTTGGGCTTGAGGATGTGCTGAGGGGGCCCCCTGCAGCTCGGGGCCCCCCCGCACCGCGGGGGCTGCGGGGTCCTGTGTTACGCCCCTGTTTCAAAGGGATGCTGCAACCATTAGATCATGATTTTGAGTTATTGTTGACGCTTAGTACGCAAGAAGAAATTGAAGAACCTTTTTTAATCAAGTTGGCGTAAAATCTATTCTACTATTTATCACTGCGAGGAGCTTTACATAACATTTCCCTGGATGTTTCTACAATACTACTGCAAATCTCCCCCTTTAGTAAATTTGTGACCGTATGGTTGTTATACAAGGGAAAGGCGTGGGGCCTTGGAGAGGCACAGTGAGGGGCGACTCAGGCTACTCAGAGACACCAGCACTTTCCACGAGGGTGTGTGGCAACTCCCGCCGAGCAGGCAGAGCACCCGGCTTCAGGGCGTGGGGATGTGTGACAGATGGGTGTAGACCAGAGGCGCAACTAGAGCCAAATGTGTGGGGTAGGGGAAGGGGGGTGTAGTAAAAATTTCGGGGGGGTGGGGGTGTAATTCTTCCAGCAATAGGTAGAGTGGAGATGCAGGGGCTCTCAGAAGACGTGAAATAACAGCAAAGCCTCGTTAACAAGTAAATAGTCTTTTAAAGACTTGTGAAGTACTCGGGTGCGGCTGCGAAAAGACGGACGCCAGACCAGCCAGCCCACAGCAGCTCAAAAATTGTCTGTGTGTGTGCCCGGAAAGCTATCTCAGCCCGGGCTGACACACACCATGGGGTGTGGGGGGGGGGCATGAAGCCCTTTGAGCCCTATGGGCGTTGCGCACCTGGTGTAGACAGAGGGTGCTTTAGCACATTCCCCCCCAGAGCAGAGTGCAACTAAACAACTATCTCATCCCAACTTCATCGCCCCGTAAAGTTTTGTTAGAGTATTGCCTCTGGTGAGACTCTCATAGTACGCGCACAACGGCACACTCACTACTTCCCCACTTTTGCCCCCTTTTCTGCCCCCGCCGAGCTCAAGAACTTAGAATCAGGTTATGTTGTCCAAGGCGTAGACTTTTTATTCACATGAAATCAGGTGACTCACCTCAAACCATTACGAATGTCTTCCATTTGGATATATACCATTATTTTCACAGCATCAAACTTCGGCAGCATCAACATGTCAAAAGCAGTAAGGAAATTAGTCATGACATTACATTTGAACTTCAGCTTGGCCGTACACTTGAATTAGATATGGCCGACTCGGCCGACCCACTCAGCTGCGCACCTTGTGCCGGCAGGCCCCAACGCACTACAGCACACAGTTGTATATATTATGAGAGTAAAGCACTATACTTGGATATATCATTAATCACTGCTTCAGACTTTTAGCGACATCCACATGTCAAATTTTGGCAGACTCGGCCGTCCCACTGAGCTGCGCACATTGTGCCGGCAGGCCCCAACGCGCACAGCAAACAGTTCATTACTAGAAATCCAGGGCACCGCATAGCTTGAATTTGCCCGACTCACTCAGCTGCGCCCATTGTGCTGGCAGGCCCCAACGCGCTACAGCAAACAGTTCATTACTTGAAATCCAGGGCACCGCGTAGCGCACCGGCCCACCGGGGTACCTCAACCCAGGCAACCTCCCCAAAATTCTATTCAGTCCATACATTGCGGGTTTGGGCAATAGAGTCCAGGACCACCAGCAGGTCAGTCCCTTCCCCGCCTATCCTCTGCACACTTCCATCCTACCCCCTCCTGGGGTCTATCCAGTCGCTGATCCACCATTGCTGTGCATGTCTTTTGCTGTAATCTGTCAGCGCTCCACATTGCTCTTCTGCCAGGGGGATGGGTGGTTTAAGATGCTCCTGCGGCTTCCCAGGGATCCAAGGAGACAAAGAAGACGAGATACCTGGGACGCCGCCTTAAATAACATAATTGTTAGGTTTCAATTTCATTTACGTATGGGAGACTTCCCCAAAGACGAGGCTCGGCACCGTGGCGCGACTAAGGGTGCCCCTCCCCTAGGCACGGGGGGCGCCTGCTCAGATGTACCAAATATTACCCTGGAGTCATTTGGAAGGCTGGAGGTGGACCATCTCTGTGTAGGGGCACATTGCTGATAGTTTCCAAGCATTATCTTGGTTGTCGGGTGGCCAGGTCACGGTCGGCAGTTGCTAGGGACCGCTGTCTAGAGCGCCCATCAGCGTTTCATCACTTATGTTGTCTTCCATCAGTGATCCAGGTTGCCTTCCCAAGTGGGGCCCATGCTGCCTTGTCCCTCTGTGCCTTTTAAAAACCGCCAGATTTTGGGTGATGGTCTATTCATTTTTTAGGCTGACTGCCCACCACCCAAGGCTAAGGTTTAAAGGGGAGCCTGCATTTTCCCCCAGTGTTTCGGTTTTACAGTCACACACAATCCCCTGGTCGCAGGTTGCTGCATACTGTTCTCCTTCAATGGGTGGCAGTTGCGCTGTTCCACTGTCTTCTCTGCCTGCTGGTCTTTGGGCCAACCGGCTGCAGCTAATCCTCCATGGCATGTGGGATCATGTCACGACAGGTTGACTCAGCAAGACTGCCACAGGGGCTCTAGGTGTTGTGCAGTGCGTGTGTGTGTGGGGGGGGGGCGGATGTTTCTGTACGTCCAGAGGAACTGAAAGATTGGCAATTCTATGTTGTGTTTTGTGCTACACAAATTCAGATCACCTTTTTTAAGGTTCACATCCATCTCTCTACCTCCCCACTAGCCTGGAGTCAGAAAGGAGTGACTTTCCACTGTGTGCTATCTAATAACTCAAGATATTGCTGGACTAACGGCTCATTATCAGACCTGATGACTTTTGGGAGTATGAATAGGCTGAGGATTTTTTTCATTTTCAGTTGATCCTGCTTGATAGCCCTGAATCTGACAATCTCTCCCACAGCATGTATGGTGTATGTGCCTGATTTTACCAGCATGAACCTGCCATCTGGGAGAGAGTCAGTGCTAAGCTCCAGCCACGGGCCATTCGGTCTGCCCTATAGTTATGACCATGTGGGATCTAAAGGAGGCCCTGTCAGTGCCATGGACTTTGGCCACAAATTGGTCCACCATAGCATCCATTCCAGGGAACCACACATTCTCTCATAGACATGCTTTGGTATTGGAGTCCCCTTGAAGGCTGTTTGGTGGCCTTGGTGTCCAAGTTGAACTATTTGCATTTGAAGTATGAGGGAAATGACATGTTAGAGTCCTCGAAGGAGAATTCCACCATTTGTGCTGCTGAGTTCATGAGAAGGTCATGAAATGGGTATCTTCTATGAATGGTTTCCAGTGGTTTGATTCAGCCTTTGCAAACTGTTTCCCAGTTGACTGTAGTGTTCTGGGACTGAGCATGCTTATACCGGGATGTCGTCTCTAATATTGATTACACTGTGAAAGCATGTGAGGTCATTCCTGATAAAGTTCTGAAAGGCTTTGTGGCTGATGAAATTCCAAAGTTAAGCTGGTCGCACTAGCGGAGCCTCACATGGATAGAGAAGGTGGGATGTCTCTCCACCTCTCATCCAGAACAGCTGGTGATAGCCGGCATTTAAATCTGGCTTAGTAAACCACTTTGCCCCATTCAGGTGTGCTATGAGGTCGTCCACCGTGACGGTCACATGTCATTCACTCTTGATCCCTTTGTTTAGCAGTCCTATATCTATGCATAGTCTGACGGACCCTTGCTGCTGGGGTTTGTTGGTGATTACTATGGGCGAGACCCACAGGTTGGGCCCAGATACGAGTTTAGTCCCACTTTGCTCCTCTAGTTTCAGCAGCCCTGCTTGCATGATTGATTGTAGGTGAAAAGTGACTCTCCCGTGACTGAGGACTGTAGGTTTCACAGAATAGTCAATATGCGTTTGCATCTGTGTGACATTGAGGCATCCAAGGCTTGAGAACAGTCCTGCAAAGTCAGAGAGGATGAAGTTGACATTTCTTAGCTGTAAATAGAAGGCAAAGTGCACCATGCCACGTTTTTTAGCCCTTGTGCAGCTGAGAAGCTTGCTGAAGCCTTCAGCAACAGCAAACAATTTGGTGTTGTGTATTGAGTGTCCCTTTCAGTAGCAATGGCTCGTTGCTGTCATATGCAATGACATGTGTAACTGGGGTGTGGGTGGGAGTTGTTCTCGTAGCTGGTTGAACTGCTGTAGGCTCATGACATTGATGGACTCCAATGTGTCAATTAATGGCATTATCACTTGCCCCAGAATTTTGACTTGTGGGTGCCACATTCACTTGTTTTCGGAGTAGCTAGTGATAAATGGGATGAGGAAGATTTTTTCTACATTGACAGAATTTTCGTACACCAGGCTATAGGCTATCAGCAGGAGCTCAATCACTCAGTCAATCAATCAGGGTTCTTATAGATCGTAGCTAATGACCTACTAGTGTATCAAATGCAAAAACAACAGTTGATGGACAGAATGCAGAACAATGTCATACATTCACCCCAATATAGAGATCTGGGCCTAAATCCATCGTTTATTTGCTCATCATGCCATTCCAGTTTGAACCCAGCCATATGCAAATCAGTCTTGACCCTGTGCCTCATGGAAACAGTCCAGCCCGAACTGCCAAGCCAGGTTCTCCCTGGACTGGAACCAAGCATCCTAGGACCGGTTTCGGGATTTCACCCCTCTTCAGCTAGAGTAGCTTGATTCCAGTGGCATGGAGAGCACAGGACTCACGTCTGAGCATACCCGTCCCACTCGGTGTGACAAATGCAAAAACAACAGTTCATGGACAGAATGCAGAACAATGTCATACATTCACCCCAGTACAGAGATCTGGGCCTAAGTCCATCGTTTTTTGCTCACCATACCGTTCCAGTTTGAACCCAGCCCTATGAAAATCAGTCTTGACCCTGTGCCTCATGGGAACAGTCCAGCCCGAACTGCCAAGCCAGGACCTCCCTGGACTGGAACCAAGCATCCTAGGACCGGTTTCGGGGTTTCACCCCTCTTCAGCATGGATAGCTTGATTCCAGTGGCATGGAGAGCACGGGACCCCGAAACCGGTCCTAGGATGCTTGTTTCCGGTCCAGGGAGGACCTGGCTTGGCAGTTCGGGCTGGACTGTTCCCATGAGGCACAGGGTCAAGACTGATTTGCATATGGCCAGGCCTAAACTGGGGTGGCATGGTGGACCTGGCTTGGCAGTTCGGGCTGGACTGTTCTCAGGTGACCGGAGATGTGGCTGCAGCAGAGGATGTCCAGGATAAGTCTGGCGACGGCGTTCTGGATGCTCTGCAATTTATTTTGGAGATTTTGGGTGGCACCGGCGTAGACTGCATTGCGTTAGTTAAGTTTGCTGATGATGAGTGCCTGAGTGTCCGTTCTCCTGGACTTGATTGAGATCCACCTGAAAATCTCCTGAAGCAGGCGGAGCCTGTAGAAGCAGGAGGATGAGATAGCATTGATTTGGCAGGGAGTCGAGGTGTATGCCATGGTTGTGTGTGTGGTCTGTAGGTGTTGGGGGGAGTGCTGTGGGTCACCAGAAGTCATCCCAGGCAGAGTGAGTGGTGCCCAGGATGAGGACTTTGGTTTTGTCAGAGTGGAGTTTGAGGCATCTGTCCTACATCCAGGCAGCAACTGCCTTCATTCCATTGTTAAAGTTGCTCTCAGCGACTGTAGTTTCATTAGTGAAGGAGAGAATCAGCTCGGTGTCGTCGGTATTGGAGATGATGTTGAGTCCGTGGTTTCGGACGATGGCTGCAAGAGGAGCCATGTAGATGTTAAAGAGGGTGGGGCTCAGCGAGGAGCCCTGACGAACTCCACAGTTGAAGAGGGGCCATGTAGATGTTAAAGAGGGTGGGGCTCAGCGAGGAGCCCTGACAAACTCCACAGCTGATCTCTATAAGTTGGGATGGGTGGTGTTTGCTGACTTCGTTTTTGCTGGCCTTAGGACTCTGTGTACTTTACCACTGCTATCCCGTGCTTGTGCTCTCTCCTGAAAACATGGTAGAAATGGCTTATACCCAACTGGTATATTTAATTTACTTGTATGACTCTAATAATGTGACACTATCTGAGCCCAGGGCTGATAAATTAAATGCTACTAATGGGCTTGCAGCACTAATGGTGCCTCCCACTTAAGTAGTACTTTAAACATGTCTCAGGACTGCCATTGCAGTGTGTATTTGCAGTTTTACACTGCCATTTCGACCTGGCAAAATACACGTTTTGCCAGGCCCAAACCTTTTTTTTTAAATACTTATAAGTCATCTTTAGTGTAGGCCCTAGACATCCCAGAGGGCAGGGTGCAATGTATTTGAAATGTAAGACAAGTACCTATAAGTTTTACAGGTCTTGGTAGTGAAAAACTATTAAATTATGTTTTTCACTACTGCAAGGCCTATCTCTCTCATAGAATAACATTAGAGTGACCTTACATTTAATAAGCTGCAATTTACAAATGGGAACAGGTAACCGGTTCATGTTTAGTGTCTTTGGAAACGTAATGAAAAATACTATCTGAAGGTGAAGTCAAATTTTAAATTACAATTTTGAAAATGACACAAATGTGTAAGTTTTAATTTTCCTTCTTAGCCATTTGGTGCCTGCAGCCTGTTCCTGGATCACATGACTGGACATAGTTCACAGTTGGGCTTAGTGTATTCCTCCTAAACAACCACACACAATAAAGAGCTTAGGTGTGCCTGAATGGGACATCACTGGCAGGGTGGGAGGGAGGAGGTGGACAGAGCCCCACTTGTACTTCAATAGACTGTGTCCTGCCTCCACACAAAGGATTGCATACTCCCTATAGTTAGTCTGAAGCCAATGCCAGGAAGGCATTGCACCAGTGCACTTAAAAGGCATGCCTCTAGAAGCTTCTACCCATTTCAGAGGCACAACTGGGTATAAATACTGGACCTCAGACACCAAATCTTCGGTACATTTCTGGACCCGTGGGCACTCTGCCAGGAAGAAGGACTGCTGTGCTGCTGAAAGGACAACCACTCTGCTGGCCTGCTGCTCCGAAGGACCGCTGCCCTGCTCCCCTCTTGCCTGGGTGAGAAGAACTAGAACTTCATCTCTTGAACCCAGAAACTCAGAGTGACTCCAAGGTCTGGTTAACTGGCCTCCTGATCTGATGCCGCAGAGAAATAACAGTCTTCCAACAACCTTGCCCCTGCACTTGGACTCTGCCATCTGTGAGCCTTTCTTTAAAGTGGTGCCACCCCTGTCCTGACCCCTTGGAAGTGGGCCTAAGGTGCGGTGCTAGCCTCTGTGGATGTAGTGGAACTGATGCATCTCCTCTGCTGCCCGACCGCAGGCAGAACCATCGCATCGCCAATGCTGCGTTGATTTAACCCGTTACAAAGACCTGCATCGCCACTGCTGCCCACAAGCTCTTCAGAACCTGCGCTGCGCAACGCATCCTCATCACACACTTGTCACATCCCTTGTCGACGGCAGTCTTTTCGCCGGACTCTTCAACGCAGCCTCACACCGCCTCGGAACAGACACATCGCCCAGACTGTGCCATGTATCCTCAATGCCGGACTTCGAATCGCAACCCCTCATCGACGGGATCCTCATTGACGTAGGATCTCACATCGCAGCCTCGTCGCACCTCGGTGACGACACACCACTTTGGCTGCAAGACACATCTTCACCGAGAATCCTTGCATTGCTCTGCAAATCTGGATGTAAAGTACTCTGTTTAGCAGGCCTAACTGGGCCCTTTTCATTGTGGATTGCCTAAACTTGTAACTATTTCCTGGTCCTTCAACCAGAAATACACAGTTGGAGCTTTGTGCTTTTTCTCGCTATTTTCACTAACATCTTTAAAATTGTATATCACCAGTTCTACTGCTGCCTCTTGCTCTCTGAGAGCCAACAGCTTGGGTTGGTTGATGACGCTATCCGATGAGGCATCTGTGGCCTGGATTTCTCTGTGAGAGGTGGAACCCTCATCGCCTGTGTAGTGTGAGGTGGTGCAGGCTAATCAGAGACACCAGCACTTTGTGTGGGGGTGTAGGTCAACTGTTGCCAGAGTGCGCTAGGGCCTGCTTTATTGACCCCCAATGCTACGCCTGGCATCAGGAAGCGTGGGTGTATGGCAAACAGCCATACGTTACCGGTAGCTTACCACAAATAGGGAGCCACATTAATCATCACCCACAGTAAAAACTGAAATTGTCTGTAATCACTTCCCAGGCCTTTGGAGGCTCTGTGTGTAAGTGTGTGTATACGCACACACATGCGCACACCCATGTCATAAAGGAGTAGCCAGAAAATGAAAATACCCCTCATTCAAGCCATACATCTAATCGCACACAGAGCACTCAAGGCAAGCAAATCCAACCCTCCCATCATCCTTTCATACTCTTTCCATCCATCTTCTTTTCAACCATCTATTCAATGAGTCACACATTTTACAAAATCATATAATATGGGCTAAGCCCCAAATTGCTTAGTATCCCTAGCCTTGCATTCTGTAATAACAGATTACACAGGAATAATGGCCTTCTCTATCTCTGGGTTTCTTTTAATTCCTCCGGAGCTTGGGATACCAACATCTTAAACTGTCATATGAAACCCATCCTATCTATGGACATGCTTTTTGATTTGCCACGCCCTGTGGGTGGTTGGACAATCACATCCCCTCCTCAAAATTTATAAAACTCAATGTGCCCCTACATCGAGATATGGTGCCGCGGTATGGGACTACACCAATAGATTAGCTATTCAGGTCGAGGAGAATCACTTAGCAGGTGGCTCTTCCTATTACCTCCCACCACATCGCATTCTATCTGCCACAAAGGGTAGGGCTCCCCTATCTAGAAGATTGCATAAAGTTGGGACTGAACTCTATGACTATCGATCGGTCTTAACCCTGAATCGAACTTGAATCATAATATCGTTAGAGACTGTCTTTCACGTACTAAGGACTCAGCATACCCAGGCTTGCCTATTTCCATAAAGCACTTGTCAGGCTAGGGTGGTCTTCCATGTTTGACAATCCAACTTCAGTTTCTGCTTCAGATAAAAAAAATGATCAAGCCCAGTTTTTCGAAAGTAAGAGTCTTCTGAGGGAAGAAGTTGAGTTAGGATAGCAAACCTTAAAGACCTACTATACCTTTTTAAAAGTTAATATTGGCTCAGAACCATATTAGGTGTGGTCCATGGCCAAGGGGAGAGGTCTCGTCTGTTTAGTTTTAGAACAATTACAGTAAAATATCTGCTCTGTTTCCCCGAGTGATCACTTTGGTTTTTCTGCAGCATGCGCTCATGGGATGATGTGTCTGACCAGTCCTCATTGCACTATATTTTTTTGCAATCTTTACGCTATATTATGACACAGTTTTTACCTCCGCTTTTGATGAAAAGCAGATTTGCACAGTGCAAAGTCACTTTTGCAGTTATTAAACTACTATGAGGTATGCTTTAGGGTTGGTTCCTCTTTAAAATTGGTAGTTTATTGTCAGAAATCAATGATTTTGTAATTATTGATTTTTTTATGTTTGATCATCTGTGTATGTATTTCTCATGGATTTTAAATATGTTGTTTTATATGTATATGTACTTTTATGATTGTTTCTGACACCTGAAAAAAGATTGACTTGATTGATTGATATTCATTTATTCATCTGTGAATCTATTTACCTTTTAATCCATTAATCCATCCATCCTTTTGCCCTTTCATATATACAGCCATCCTTTCATATATCTACTGTTAGAATTCCCAGGATCCCTGTTTGGCTGAGGTAGGTACCGTAGGCCAAACAGGGTCCTGCGAGTCCCAACGTTAGGGAAAAGACAGGTTGCCTATATAGATAGCCCCTGCTCCACCCCTTTGGTAACTTGGCGCAAGGAGCCAGGCTTATCTTCAAGGCCAATGTGTAAAGTATTTGCAATTACGCTCACAGCAATCCAATGATGACACCACAAATAGACTCCACACGAGTTTCATAGAAAAACAAGTATAGGTTTATAAAAAGATATACGATGCAACCACACAATACTAAACCAACATATGCGTCGGGGTAATGCCCCCCAGGCCTATTATTATTGAGCTAAACTTAACAATCCTACGTAATCCTAATGTCGTAATACGCAATTCATTATGCAAGACTCAGGTACTTCACAACATAAGAATAACACAGATCGTAATACGGCTATCTGGCGATTTGTACTGTCACTGTAATGCAATGCGTAAAGCAACAACATGGTAAACAGCTATGCCCCCGTAATGCAATGCGTGCGGTCCCCTTTCAGGTACTCTGTTAGGAAAAAGCAATGCAAAGTGTAATACAGTTATCAGACAGTTCGTTATGCAAAACTAATGCAATGCGGAAACACATATATCCGGAAGTTCGGTATGCAACACTAATGCAACGTGTAATACGACAATCCGGCAGATCGTGATGCAGGACTAAGACAAAGGGTAACACATCTATCAGGCAGTTCGTTATGCAAACCTAGTGCAATGCGTAACACACCTATCAGGCAGTTCATTAGGCAAGCTAATGCAATGGGCAATACGACAAAACAGGCAGTTCGTTGTGCAGAAATAAAGCAATGCGTTATACAATCATCAGATATTCCATGTATGCAGAAGTAATGCAATACGTTAGTTACTCCGGCACTGTTCACAGGGCACACAGCGTCTCTGAGTCTCATTTGGAACTCCAGGTGCCCAAGATCACAGGGCACAACTTGCAAAGGTCTCAGGCTAGACAGTGCACACGCACCCACAGCGTTTCTGAGAGCCTTCTCTAGAAACTTTTGTGTTCCTGTGTTTCCAAACAGGGAGCCAGCTCACCTCAGGCCCTTGGGGATAGTTACTTCAGGACACAGCACACAGCAAAGTACTTCAAGCAGGGGGACACACCACACAGCAAAGTCCCTACAGCCTTTTCTTAGTTGAAACAGCAAACTGCAGGCCAGCCCCAGATTATACACCAAGAGCAGTCCTATCCATCAGTCTCTTCAGTTGCTTCTTCCTTGGCAAAGGTTCCTCTTGATCCACGGAGTAGCTCCAGTCTTGTTCACACTTGATCAAGCCATTCTCCAAAGTTCTGGGGTTTCAGCTCGCATAGTTATACCCCTCAATGGCTTTGAAGTCTTTGTGTTCAAACCAGTTCTGGGTGCCTCCCTACCAGTGGCACCTTCTTCCTTTGATTAGTGGGGGTCTGGATTCTCAGTCACTCAGCAGGAGATGGGACAATTGTTTTATAGCACCAACCCAGGCCTCTTCACCTCTCGGCCTACTCCTCCCCGACACACTCCAGATGCAGGTCAGCCTGTGCTGTCTCACCTCCTCCCCTGGGTCAAGACATTCCCCAGATCCTATCGCTTTTAAATCCAACCAGTCAATCCACAACCAGACAGAGACACACAGAAATGTTTAAAGCACAAAAACCCAGCCACTTCGGACAGAGTGGCTTACAAACACATAATGCAAAAACCATCTTTATAAAAGGATGTGTTATTGCAGGGTGAGTTCAGGCATACTAAACTTCACCTTTCCATCTTAAGCCTTTGGGAAGATAGGGTGGAAGGAAAATGCTACTTACCAGTATGCATCTCTTCTTGGCATGTAGAGCTGCAGAAATTCACACTTTGTGCATAGATCGCCATCTGGTGTTGGGCTCGGATGCTTGCACCTTGTTGTTGTCTTGGAACAAGTTTTTTTTTTCTTCACAAGATAGGTGACTCCTCCCTTGGACGATAGTGCGCATGGGCACCGACTCCATCCTCAGATTGCTTTTCGCCATGATTGGAAATGATGGAGTTTGTAAGAAACAGAAAATATGTCCATGTGAATGTATCTAAGTAAGATAATACTGGAACAGATACAGGTTCCGGGGAGGTGGGTGGGCGTGTGAATCTCTGCATCTCTCCATGCCAAGAACAGATGCATACTGGTAAGTAGCATTTTCTGTTCGAGGCATATAAGCTGCAGAATTCACACTTTGTGCATAGACTGTACAGCAGTGTCTCCCCTAGCGGTGGTCGCCTGTATCGGTTACAGTAATTTCGTGCCCCGTCCAGCACTGCTCATCCTGCAACCCAGTCCTGAAGATGATCCTGATTTAGTAGGATTGAAACGTTGTCAACTCCTCAGCGCATCTGACGGCGCATAACCTTGTGTGGTTCAATCAAATTACTTAGTCATTTCCTATCTAATCATTGTAAATCATTGCCATGAACCACTGATTTCACTGCACATATTTCACCTACTTGTCACCGTGCGCCTTTCGCTGATCTCACATTGTCACTTGCGTCGCCACTTTTTTGTGTCACGAGCACAATTGTGCACCAAGTCCAATTCAGGCTGCCTATGCATTCCTTGCTTACAGTGCTGTTACAACTGTACTCTTTTATTTTGTGACTTTAATTATATGATGCCATGTGCACATTTCAAAAACTAATCCAGAGTCTCCCTTCGTCCTTCCTTGTAATGTATTGTACATACTTGTCTAATTGACTCCCTTAATGATACCAGTTGAGATATTGTTGATTCTTCTCACATACCTACCCAGATCTCAAGCTGGTTTACGGGTTATACTCCTGTTGTTTTCACATGTTTTGTAGGTAGGCAGCAAGGGTGGCAAGATGTAGTCTTATACATGAGTATGCCAGGTTGCATCTTTGTAGATACAGCAAATAGCAAATGATGTTTTGAATTGAAGCATCAAGCGGGTCAATTGTGTTGTTGTTGAGGTAAATGACGAATATTTTCCATTTAGCTGCATAGCAAGCTCTTGTAGTGGGGCGTCTGGCTTCTTTAATAATATTCATACATTTGGGTGGAAGGTTGAGGTAACCGAACTCTAGGATTTCAGGAGCCAGATTGCTAGATTCAGTTGTGCTGGATCTGGGTGTCTTATCTCTCCATGGTTCTGCGGGAGCAGAGTTGGGGAGACATAGTTTTTGGTGTGGAACTACTGAGAGTTCGAGTAGTGTTGTGAACCATGGTTGCCGTGCCCATGTGGGAGCAACCAGGATCATCTTGAGAGACTGCTGTTTGAGCTTGATTACTACTAGCGGAATGAGTGGGAGTGGCGGAAAAGCATACGCAAATCTGCCTGACCAGTTCATCCATATCATATTGCCCTTGGACAACGGGTGTGGGTACCTGGTGGCGAAGGTTGGGCATTTTGCGTTTGTGTGTGTGGAGAACCGATCGATGTCTGGGTGGCCCCACATGTGGAAAAAAGGCTGCAGAACTTGGGGATAAAGTTTCCATTCATGTATCTGCTGAGTCTGACGACTCAACAGATCTGCAATCTGATTGTTCACTCCTGGAAGATGTTCTGCCAGAAGATATATGTTTTGTGGAATGGCCCATCTCCATATGTTTTGGGTGAGTTGAGACGGCTGCAACGAGTGTGTTCCTCCTTGTTTTTGCATGTAATACATTGTTGTCATATTGTTGGTACGGACTAGGACAGTTTTGTGGAGGAGATGTATTTGGAATTACTTTAGTGCTAGAAATATTGCTAGTAATTCTAGGTGGTTGATGTGGAGCTGTTTTTGTTGGGTGGTCCACTTGCCTTGAATTGTGTAGTTTAGGAGATGGGCTACCCAGCCTGTGAGTGATGCGTCCGCTGTTAGCACTATCTGTGGAACTGGCTCTAGGAACGGCCACCCTCTAGAAAGGTTTTGTGTGTTCCACCACTGCAGAGAGTGATGTGTGCGGCTGTCCACCAACACCAGATCTGTAAGTTGACCTTGAGCCTGGTTCCACTGACGTGCTAAGCATTCCTGCAAAGGGCCCATTTGAAGTCTTGCTTGAGGTACAATGAAAATGCAAGAGGCCATCGTTCCTATGAGTTGCTGTGAGGAAGAGCCCGGGAGCGGCCCCACTACCACCACCAAACCCTCAGTAAAGTCCACGTGGGTGCCCTATCCTACTAGTAAAGACGACGATGATTCTGAGAATCCGGATAGTATTCCGGAAATAACAAAAGACTTTTCCCTCGTCCCGCAGCTCGATGTGAGTGACCCGGAAACAAACCACCCAGTGGGAGGCAGGACGAATACACAACACGACCAATTAGCAACGTCCGACAAAGGTCAAGCCGGGCAGAAAAGGCAGGGAGACGACACATCCGGTGTGTCAGCTGATAGGAAGCCTCCGGAGCAGGAGAACGGGGCAGACGCTGGAGAAGCAGAGATGCTGTCAGAGATCGCTGCTGTCACCAGACCCGAAGATGCCGAAGAAGAGGATCCGGAGGCTCCTGACACCTGGACGGAGGACTGGTAGATCCCGGAGGATACGCATGAGCTGCCACAACTCAGGAGAGTTGTGGCATCTAGCGGTACGTGATTTGGGCGTAGGGACGCCACGGGGAGTGGGGTACACGGGGAGAGCTGCTTCTGCGGGAGGTTGTTCTCTTTTGTAAACCTCAATTTTTCCTAACTACCACGCATATCTTACACCTAACTTCATCACCTCAGTCAAGTAAGTTGTAGAGCGGGCGCTACTGGCAACTGCATTAGGGATCAGTGACCGACTGATCCATGCTTATTTCGATTGTCTCCTCCTTCTTATTTTTCCCATTAGCCCCTCACCCTTTTGGCCAATTTGCACGTGGTACGGTGATGGTTAGCAAGCTCGAGTAGGATATATTTACTGACCGCTGCTTTTCTTGCTTTCTTTTGGAGTGAAATGCTGAACTCCTGGACCCAACCTGATTTCCCCCAGAAGCACAAGAAGTACCTTTGGATACCCCGGAACACCGACCTCAGACAGAACCCTTCAGAGAGCACCCTACTCCAAACCCTGTGCTGAAACAGGACTATCTTACGTCTGTCATTTGTTTCCATCCTGACATTGAAAACCCTTATCTTTACTGAGCTGAGTTTCATAACATCAATAAACACTAAAGTATTGATCCTATACGGCCTCCTCGCTTCTGCTTCCGACCGTTCCTCCGACAGTTGCCATCGGGCTGGAAGAGAGTGTTGGGGCTAAAATTTGGTGATGAGGGTTTGCATACTAGCTATCCAGGCTGAATTGGGGTATGCTATAGCTTTGGAGGTATCATTTGTGGCTACTAGATACTGATGTAGGTAGGAGGGTTGAAGGTGTGACTTTGTGTAATTCACTGTGCACCCCATGCTGTGTAGCAGCTGAATAGTTTGATAAGTGTGGTGAACACATTGGTTGTGTGACTTGGCTTTTATCTGCCAGTGTTTGAGGTATGGAAATACATGGATTAGCTGCCTTCGCAAGTGCGCTGCTACTACCGCAAGGAACTTTGTGAACACTCTGGGTGCCATGGTCACCCCGAATGGCAGAACTTTGAACTGATAGTGTTGGCCGTCCACTGTAAACCTTAGATATTTCCTGTGATCTGGGTGTATGGGAATATGGAAGTAGGTGTCCTTGAGGTCTAGTGTGGCAAGGCAGTCGCCTTGTTGAAGCATTGGAAGGACTTGTTGAAGAGCGATCATGTGAAAATGATCTGATTGTATGTAAAGATTGAGAGGTCTGAGGTCCAGCATTGGTCTTAGAGTACCGTCTTTTTTGGGGATAAGGAAATACAGGGAGTAAACTCCTTTTCCCTGATGCTGTAAGGGAACTAGTTCTATTGCATGCTTTTGAAGCAGTGAAAGAACTTCCTGTTTCCGGAGCATCAGATGTTCCGTGGACATGGAACATTGTTTGAACAGTATGTTGGGGGGAGTTGCAGTAAATTCCAGGCAGTAACCATACTGGAAAATTTGTCTTACCCACTTGTCTGTAGTGATGGAATTCCAGACAGGTAGGAACTGTGAGAGTCGCCCTCCGACCCGAGTGGAATGGTCTGGAGGGAGTGGAGGGAAGTCACTGTTTATTAGTGGGAGAGGCCCGGGTGTTGTTGTTACCTTGGTCTCTACCTTTGTTGTTATTTCCCCTGTACCCACCTCTAAAATATCCCTTGAGATGTTTGTGTGGGGCTTATATAGGAGGAAGAAGCAGTGTCTGTACTGATGTTTTTGGATGCTCCTCTATAAAAGGAGCGGCCAAAGGAGTGGCGTGTAGATAGAGACTGTAAAGCTCCCATAGATTTAGCAGTTTCCATTTCCTGTTTCAATTTTTTCTAAAGCTGTATCCACAGCTGGGCCAAAAAGTTGTTTGTGATCTAACGGCTGATTGCGGATAGTAGTCTGCACTTCTTGTTTGAACCCAGAAATGCGCAGCCAGGCATGTCTTCTTAGTAACACACTAGTGTTGATGGATCTAGATGCGGTGTCTGCTGCATCGAGGGCACACTTAATTGATGCATTTGTTATTAATTTGCCCTCCTCGATCAAATCATTAGCTTTGGCTTTATATTGGTCAGGCAAATGCTACATTAGGGTTTCAAGCTTGTTGTAATAAGCCCTATCGTACCTGGCAAGTAATGCCTGCGCATTAGCTATCCTCCAGTGATTAGCTGCCTGGGCTGCAACTTGTTTGCCCAAAGCGTCTAGTAATTTAGACTCTTTGTCTGGAGGTGGAGCATCACTGGAGGTCTGAGAGTTGACACGCTTTCTAGCATTGATCACTACCATGGAGTCTAAGGGAAGTTGACCCTTAATGTAGGTGGGATCATTAGGGAGGGTTTATATTTTTTATCAATCCGAGGATTGAGAATTCTAGCCCTTACAGGGTCATTAAATATCTCTGGGGCATGTTTAATGACGCCTTTTAACATGGGTAAAGTTTGTACTTTCTTTTGTGACTGTGCAAAAGTGTCTATTAGGAAGTCTTCCTCTGTGGGGTCCGAATGCATTTGAACACCATGGTACTGGGCAGCCCTATCAATGAGTTGACTGAAGCCAATATTGTCATCTGGAGGAGATGGCTTTGTTGGGTATACATCAGGATCAGGAAGGCCTGGAGGATCTACTGGGTCATCATAGTCATCCCATGTGTCAGGGTCAGTAAAAGGGTCATTGTTGCCTCCCCCAACCCCTAAATCATCATCATCCTGTGGTGGTGGTGAATAAGGGGGGAAGTATGGGAGATTGTGGAGGAGAGAAAGGTTTAGTAGGAAGAACAGGAGAAGAGGGTCGTAAGGGTGAAGTTGCACAGTCTCTTTTCTTCACAGGCACCTCAGGGATGTATGGGGTGTCCAATTTCCTCTTCTTGTGTGGAACGCTGACAATATGATCTGTCTTAGGGTCCACTTGGAGAGTTTTTTGTTTTGGAATCATGGGATCCAACAGAAAAAGTTATTCCTCTTCGATAGTAGCTTTCGGCGCCGATTTTTTCGGTTCCAAGCGGGATTTAGATCTCTGCTCTGGAGCCTTTGAATGGGTTTTTGGATCCTTTGGCTTCGGTGTCGAGTCGGAAATCTTTTTCAGTTCTGAGTGTTTTGGTTTCAGATCCGAGGCCTTTTGTTCTTTCGGTGCCGAGGTATGCGGTGCCGAGGCCTTTTTGGAGACTGCGGGAGTAGGATGTGCTCCCGACTTCGGTGCCGATGGTGTCTGTGGAGCAGTGATATAAAAAGAATTGAACACGCACTGCAATGTGGTTATGAGTTTGATAGAAGTTGCAGTGTGCCACGGAGGTTTCACTCTCTGATCAGGGAGTGTTTCGAAAATAACTGTGTTGGAAGTTGCGCCCAGAGGGACATTCTCTAAATCTAGAGAACGCTTCCAACACAGTCTGTGGAGCAGTGACATGTGGCTTGCTCGGTCCTGAGCCGCCGGAAGGCTTTTCCTTTGTATTCGGATCTGGGCCTGGGGGCGGGGCTTCTGAACCTTTGTTTCAGTCGCGACTGGGGCCTGCAGGTGGAGTCTTGAGCGGAGCCTTCTTTTTTTCAGGTGGGGTCGGGGCAGGGGCAGTTGTACTCACTCATTGACCTGGAGTGATGTGGTCGTCGGAGTCTGAGTCGTCTGCCTCGGAAACGATGTCCAGATCCTCCAAATCCACTGCCTCCGGAAAATGGGGGCCTTCATCGAAGATGTCTTCTGGCACCGGTGCAGACTGTTGCACCATAACGTGTCGTCGGGCCCGGCGATCACGAATAGTCTTCTTGAACCGGAAGGAGGCGCAGGCTCGGCAAGTTTTCTCCTCGTGCTCGGGTGAGACAGAGGTTGCAGACCTTGTGTTGGTAGCAGTGTGGCAATGTAGCTCCACACTGGGGGCATTTTTTGAATGGAGTCCTTTCCATTAGCCGTAGGCCCGAAAGGTGTCACGAAGACCACACACCTGAAGGAGTGGGGTCCTGCGGCCCAGTAGCGGAGCCTTAGTGTGGGCTGCTACCTGCATCGAGAAGAGAGCGGCTCACTGATAGAGACGGGCTTGGGGGATTCTGCCTGACCCACTGGTGCGGCGCCACCGTGCCCGTCTCCACTTCAGACCAGATCGGAGCGCAGAGCAGACGCCACCACAGCTGGGACACGGCCTGCGCCCGAAGGCCCAGATTCCCAGAGTTGGGAACTGTGAACAGTGGCTCTGAGGAGGGACCGAACCTCAGCACTGTCATGAGTGGCAGTCGTAGAAGACCTGAGGTGAGCCAATTTCACCCCTAACCTTACCCTGAAACTTGGCACCAGGACACGAGGTGCCGAGAGGGACCAAGATCCCTGAAGAAAGCCATGGGGGTGTAGGGCCTCATAAGCGCAGAGAGCCACAATCTCGGACTCGTCCGCTCACCGTTCCCCCTTGGGGACCTGCAATTGTCCGCAACCATGCCATGGACTGTTCACAGCTAGAACTACCAGACTTTGAGGTTGGGGAGGCAACCAAGAAATGTAAGAGGCCGGAGGAACTACAACAGAAAGAATACCTCCACCCCGCAAAGAGACGGAGGAAGGCAAAACATAATAAGAAAAGGACAATAAACGAAACCAAGTTATTCACAGCCACAATTCAGTCTGCGGGTGTTCCCCCTACCTTTACCCCACCCCCAGATGAGACACATAGTGAAAGCCCACACGGACCAGGTGAAGTGATCTGAGAAGAGACAGCCACCCAATGGACAAAACCTCGAGAAGATGGAACCTCGCAGTTGGGAGCTGTGTTTTGTCTCTTATGGTAAGTTTGATTTAATTCACTTTTAAGGTAATGTTAGGGCAAGGGAGGTAGTAGTAGTGCATTTAGACTTGTTAGGGTATTAAATGTTCATTTTTATGTAGTTTGATTTTGTTTTGGTAGTGTAGTGTTTGATATGTTTGACGTAGTTTCGAAGAGTAGCAGGGTGATATATAGTGTTAGTTATGGGGTGTCAAATTATGTTATGTTGTAATTAATGTGTGTGGGTTTGTATATGTTATTGTGGGAGGGTGTTGTTGTTTTTTTTGCAGGTTTCCCATTTCTTTAAGGTATGGTGCTGAAGATGCTTTTTTTAATGAAAGGAAAATGTAATTTTTTTCTTTGAAACAAATACTTTTTTACAATTCCTTTTATTTTTCAGGGTTGTTGGAGGAGCGTTTAAAAAAAATTATTTTGGGTTTTTTGAGAGCTTCCTTATTGAGAGGATTGCGTCGTTGGAGCCTTTTTTCTACAGTTGTATTTTTACATTTTTTGGGGCATTCCTTTTTTAATGCATTTGTCTTTCGTTTTAAAAACTATGGATTTGTTCGTTTTTGAGAATCATCTACTGCGACACAACTGTAGGTTATTTTTTACTATTATGGGCGGGAAATGTGTTTTGTTAACATTTGGTTTGCTTGTTTCTTTGTTATTTTAATAATTATATTATGTCATATTTTTATGTACATTTGTAATTTTTAAATGACATAATTATAATTATTAATTTAAAAAAGAGTAGAAATATGTTGTTTAATTGTTTTGTAATTTTTAAATGCTGACTGCTATTGTCTTATGTTTAAAGTATAGATTTGGCTATTGTGTCTAGGTATTATGGTCCTTTGGGGTTTGGGTAGAGTCTAGTTTTGTGTTGTAGGTATTTGTACATTGTTATTGTTTGTTTACTAAATTTAGGGTCTTTTTTAGTGAGAGATTGTTCTAACCTTAGTTCTTGATAACTTTGTTCTTTTTTGATGGCTTCTATTAGTTTGTGTAAAGTTTGTTGTAATCTTCCTATTGTGGCTTGGAAGGCATTATGCCATCCCTCCACTGTGTTATTTGTTTTAGTTTTTTTGTGCTAGGGTGCTTTGATAGACGTTCCACCAGGATATTTGGAATTTGGGTTGTCTTCGGTGCCCTGACCTATGTAGTCTTCCTACCTAGGTGTCTTCAAAGTAGTTAAGAAAGGGGGTTTGTTTTGCTTTATTGGCTTGGTAGATAGGACTTTCATTAAGTATATTATAGTGGTAGGCAACTTCTGTTGTTGATACATAGGCCAGGGCTATTTGTTTTTTGATTTGATAAGCAAAATTGCTGTTTGTGGCATAATCTATACTTAGGGTAGATTTTTAGAGATGTTTCCAGATACTTTGGTTGAAAGTATAATAGCAACCTTGTATTGCAGTATGTGGATATATTTTTAAAATTTACTGAATCATTGCTTGCTCGAAATGTATTATTTTTTTAGGAAAGTAGTTTTCTGTCTGTTGTTTTATTATTTTAAGGAGTTCTATGTTGGTAGTATTTTGTTTTCTGTGGAGTAGTGTGTATCTGAAGTGGATGTTAGTTTCTTCTTATTCGCCATGAATGATATAGCAAAGATGATAATTCTTTTATCATGACTGTTATTGTCATATAGAATGAATTTTTCATCTTTATGTGTGACCGTGTATTCTTGTAAATTTTCAATTTCTGCAAAAGTTTGGGGGGTGTGGGGTGTTTGAGCAGTAAATCTTTTAGTTCTGGCTATTAGGCGTTTTTGAGTTGGCATGGAAGGTAATTGTCCTGTTACATCATCAGGAACCCTAGTTAGTACGTTTTTTAATATTTGGGTACTGATTTGTTGGGAGCTGGTGCTTGCTTCTTTGAAGGTATCTAAAGCATCTCTCACCTCAATTTCTGTGACATTGGGGGGATAGTTGTGTTCCCTCACATTAATAATATTTGTTTCTATTGCTGTTCCTCTCCCATAGCAAGAATTAGAGTAGTATTTTCTACATTTCCGATGGGTTTTATTTTTTGTTATTTTTTCTTGCGTATAAGTATAGCCCATGTAGCACAGAAGTAGTTTTCCTTTTTGTGAGAAGAACTTTGCCCCTTCTGTCATTTGCTTTGTATATCTGTGAATGAATTTATATATATATGTATTTATTAATTATTTATTAAATACATGTTCATATAATTATTAAATTTCAAAATATACTTACATATATCTTGTTTTGCTTTTCTTGTTGGATACCTTTTCGATGTTTGTAGTTTATTCCATAGTTTCTTTTTTTTCTGTTGGTTAGAAAGGAAGATGTTATTTTAATTGAAGTGTTACATTTAGTTTGTTAGTTTTGTTCATTTACCCTCTATCTTTATTTAGTTTTTTTTTAAAACTTACCATTTTAGTTGATGCAGTTTATTTCGTTGATGTTGTTGTTTTGTTGAAGTCTGTAGAAGCAATTAAAATAAAAGTATTTGTTAGTTATGTTTTGCTTTTTTAATACATTTTTTAGTTTTAATCAGTTAACTATATTAGTTTGTTAAGATATATACTTACTTTGTTTTATATTTTTCGTTAATGTTGATTTTGTAGTTGTTTTGGAAGTAAATTGTTGTTTTGAATTTTCTAGGTGGAGTTTTATTTAAGTTTAGTCTGTGAAATATAAAGGAAAACATATTGTATTTTTAGTTAATTCGTATATATTTTTTTAACTTAATTTCATTTATTTATGTAAAAAGTTTTGTTCTTACCTTTAAAGAGAGTTTTTCTGTTTCGTTGTTTGTGTAGATGTTTTTTTTTCTGTTTTCTGTCTCGCAAAGTTTCGTCCTTCTGCAGTGTTTGTCCGTTTTACAGTAAATTTTGGTTTAATTATTTGAGTTGTTTTTATAGTGTATTGGTGTTGTTTAAATTCATTGGTTAAGATAGCTTTTTTTGTATTTTTTTATATGTTTTTATATATGTAATATATGTGTCTTTTTGTTTTTGATTGTTGTGATATTTTTTCATTTGTAGTGTTTGCTTATTTATTTGTTTTTGATTTTTAAGTGTATATGTTTGTGTTTTAGTTTTATTAATTTTGTAATTTTTTGGGTGATTGTTTTTAATGTTTGATATATGGTATTTGTTTGTATTATTGAAAATAGTTTATTTTTATGTTTAAATGTTATTTTTTGTATAGTTCATGGGGGATGTTCTCAAGAACGTGTGTCAACTATCGCAAAATTAGCTTAACGAAACTTTGCATATCGCAGTCTATTGCGGGAAATTAACCCCGTGTTAACGCAGCATTCTCAACCCAGCAGCACCATGCGATAATCTCACGATAATGCGTTAAAACCAAACGCATATGCCGAAAAACGCGAAACACGAATGCGAACAGAGTTGCGATGTGGCCAATCGCGATACAAAAATCAGCGATAACCAGTGACATGCCTTCAATTCCCATGTGTCATGCGGGAAAATGCACTATAAAAGCAACAAAAAACACACACCAAAACCAAAATAAGCTACGTAGCACCATGGATGCACCCGGACCGAGTGCAGAGGACAACTCGAACCCCACAAGCCCCACGGAGGACCAGCCAGGAACCCCATGCACGGTGAAGGGCAAGGAGAAGAGGAAGAGGAAGACGTGGTTCAGTCCGCAGAAAAACAGGATCATAGTCACGGAGGTGATAGAACACTACCAACAACTGTTCGTCACCTCCACTGTGCCATTGGCAACACAAACAGAAATATGGCAGTCCATCGTGAACAACGTGAATGGAGTCGGAGTGTCTAGGAGGTCAATGGAGAAGGTTAAGAGGCGCTGGCATGACGTGAATAGCCAAACCAAGCAGAAACTCGCTGCCAACCGGAAGGCAGCAACGGCGACTGGAGGTGGGAGCCCTGCGCCACAGGAGGAGCTGGAGGAAATGGTGGCCACAGTCATCAGTGTGGAGACGGTGGCGGGTGTTGGGGGTCCAGACACAGCTCGATATGACCTTACCCAACAGCAACAGGGTGAGTAACGACCAGGGACTGGGGGGACAGTGGGGCGGTGGTGGGTGTTGGGGGTCCAGACACAGCTCGATATGACCTTACCCAACAGCAACAGTGTGAGTAATGACCAGGGACTGGGGGGACAGTGGGAGATGGGCACAATGGCACACATGCACAATTATGTGTAGCACACTGCATACCCACAATGATTTTGGAACATGCCCCTTATACCCTTGGCACACTGCAGCACACATAGAAACACCAAGTGGGCCCCCGTCCACTATGTGCACAAAGGGGCCCCCCTCCCTATCACCAATCTCACAAACTACCCATGCACATGTGCTGAATCCAGCAAAGCATCGGCTCTGTGAGCCACACTGACAATGCTAGTGACACTGCATGACCAATAGCATGGCTGCAGTCAAAATACATGACATGGTGCACAACACGACACTGAGGTGGCCCAGTGTGAATCACATCCTCAAAGGAGCAGGTCACACTCTGACACATCCATGTGCACATACAACCCCTGATGTCAACAACACATCTGCAGATAAACAATGCACAAGACTACTAAAACCGTCTAAGAGCACAAATGACCCAAGTCGCCAACATCTCAGCACCACAAATGCACAAAAGTCAAAGGCACACCGCCTCAAAGGGATAAGAGGCCGCTAAATCAGAGCTGCAGGGGCGACTCTCCCACAATGCAGCACACACACATAGCAATCACAGCACATCAACATTGATGACAATGTGGTACAAAGTGCAACACTTTCACTACAGAGCGGAGGACACAACTGGTGCCGCTTGTGCGTAGAAACTGGCCAATCACATCTGCAATAGCAGGAAACTGTGAGATGATAATGTACGAGTACAACCTCACATCCGTCATGTAGTCAAAATGTCCACTGTCTCCAATCAAATATCCAGCTCCTCCAAAACAGTCACAATGTGCATTGTCATGCAGTCTGAATGTAAACATGTACAATGCGTCAAAATACATGGAACACACTGTTAACCTGCACCTCCCATTTACATTGCAAAGGGACAATCATCACCTCTTGCAGGGCACACCAGACATCTCTTCAGTGGTGATGATGAGGACCCCCTGGCTATCTGCCCCGACATCCTCCAACGGCTCGTGGACAGCCTCCGCCCCCCACCTCCACTAGCAAGGCAGCCCAGCTGCATCAAGGTGACCCCACTCCCTGCACAGCCCACACATCAGGGAGCACCCACCACCACGGCTGACTCCCAGCACCTCACTTAAAAACACATGGCAATCCAACGCCATGTGTTAGACTGCCAGAGGGGGCTGGCTGAAAAGGTGCAGGTGGGTTTCGACCTCATGGCAGCCAGACTTGATGCCATACGTGGGTGTATGAGTCCCATCAGGGACCACTTACAGTCCCTAATGGACACCCACAGTCCGTACCATGCTCTACAACACTCCTTGGCTGACATCGCTGGAGCCATTACTCGGATACAAGAACTGTCTAGTCAGACAGGCTGCAGCGATGTCAGCCGGGAGTTGGGACACATGCGGAGGACAATGGAGAACATGGAGCGGATGCAGGCTGGAAGGACGGCTGCCACAGATGTACACCAGTGAGATGTAGCTGCGATCTTCCATGCCCTGCAGAACCTCACCTTGCCATTGCTGCACAGAGCCTGTCCCAGATGACTGCTGCAGGAACTTTGACACACACACCTCCGCCCCCTGATGTGTCAGTGGCACCCAGTGAGGCTGCCACACCACCCCCTCCCCTGATGCGCCAGTGGCACCCAGTGAGGCAGCCATACCACCACCACACACACCTGACACAGAAGACATATCAGATGACTAAGATGTGGATGGTAATGACTCTGTGTGCGAAAGGAGGTTGTAGCATTCATCCCCGCCATATGGCCTGTTCCTGCTTGTTCAGCCCTCTGCATCATGCCCTGGAACAACACCTTCCACTGTCCCCCAAAAAACACTCTGCGACATTCACCTGGACCCCGACATGGACTGCCGCATCTGCTATGGTTACCAATGACAGCAATCCGGCTGCGGACTGAACTCTTCCTCTTCCGATTAACTCATCATTCCCCAAAGGACTTTGGTTGGCCCTCCAATGGGCAACCATGTAATGTGTGGTTTGCATGGCCATGTACTGCTCCAGCTCCGACACACCACAGAATGTGAATAAAACATTCCAAATCACACAGATGTGTCATGTCTATGTTCAATCAAGTATAAAAGTATGGATGAATGTATGGACATTGATTGCTCAAAAAGGTACACCCTGTGAAATGACATCAATGCGCATGTTGGAGCCTGACCCACATGGCCAGTTAGTTGACTGTGAAGGTGTGAACTAGCTGTGGCCTCATTGATCATGAACAACAATCTCGCAATCCCCCAACATAGCCCCACGTCCATGTATTAAATAGAGGTGACTGTAAAAATGTCAAATTATGGAGCAGGCCCAAAGTAGTGTCCCCCATCACATGTGACAACAGAACATCTCTTCGCATACCTACTACCACTCAACTGTGTGGACACAGCCTGTTTTGATGAATAGCATTGATCCATATGGCAAGAAGTTGGACACCATACTCACATTGCTGAAGACACGTAAGAGCACAGGTCTACCAGCAACTATCGCAACCACAATGTCTGGCTCACAGAGGTCGAGCTGGCAATAGGGACTCACCCCCAAGTGAAATGTGTCAGTCAGTCCCTCCCTGTGTACAGATAATGCTCATTGAGGCACACGATTTGTCATTCTAATCAATACTCATCACAGTTGAACACTAGTGAAGTTGACAAGACTTTATTAGCATGTGCATGTCAGTAAGGGCAAGACAAGGGCCACAACATGCAGACCAATGATTCAGACACTAACAGGCAGCATAGGAACATGTAGAGGTGCAAGAAATGGGGAGGCAAAAATGAACACAAATCATTACAGATGGCAACGGTCTCAACCCACCTTGCCTTGCTGGACGAGTCATGTGATGTTTGACGTATGCCCATTGCCCCGTGTCAGGGAACACGACTCACAGCCCATGGGATCTGCATAGTAATGTACCACCAGACTGTGCTGACTGTCTGTTCTGCTGACAGTGAGCAGGTGAATGGGTCCAACAAGGTCACATGTAGTACTACATTGCCATGTGTGTACTCTCCTTCCAGCAGTATGGCAGATTTAGGAACGTTGCCAAACGACGCTGTGCAGCTCCACCCATGGGACTACCTCACCTTGCACAGGTGTGTGTCAACACGCGTAGGTGCATGCACAAGCATTCTGAGTCCAGGCAAATGCAGACATATCCACTGTTGTGGTGGGATATGTGACCATTCCTCTGAGCTGCAACAAGGTGTTGGGACCTGTGCTCTGGGTTCCAATCATTTGTGGCTGCAGGAACGTAGTTACTTGTCCATGAATGCGAGCACAGCTGCATGGGCAATCAGTTCCAAGAGTACGTTGTTGTCGACTTCAACGAACCCGAGGGAGAGCAAATCCATTAACTGGTCCAAACAGATGTGCTCCGTCCACGCCATTTCACCAATCCGCAAAACAGCCCAATAGGGGAGCGCCTCGATGTGGTCACTGCACACGAGGACTTGTGCAATCTCCCATGCCCAACTGCCAGCACATACGCCAATTATCAAGGCATCCCAATGCCGGGTTTCACGGTAACACTCCTGTTCATGGACCAACAGGGGGCGCACACACAAGTCATAATCCAGTTCAGCTACCGTTGTGTTGGATAGGCAGACATCCATGGGCCACTCGAATGTGCATGATCGACAGTGGAACCAGGGCTGGACGCAGGTGACGTACGCAAGGCGGAAGCTCAGACGGTAACTGATGCGCAACACTGCCCGTGGGAGTGCTCCCAACAAATGCAGCATACGTGCACGGTACAGTTCCACGTGACTGGGGTTGTGCATGTGCCCGGGATGTCCTGCCATTGCGTTGTTGGCTCTCGTAGAACCGGCACTCTTCTGACCTGCGGCAGTTATGTGGATGAAATATGCCGGAGCAATGAGTCGTATGTGTGTGCAACATTTGGAAGAAAGGATTTTTGTGTATGTAAGTGTCAAGGGCATCCCATGAAGGACTACCTCAAGCAAGGACTTCTGTATGTGGGGTGTAGTTACGTTGGTCTTTCATTTGCGCTGTGCGTGGTGTGGGAGTCATCATCTGCAATGGTATCTCTCTCAGGGGGTGCGAGCCGCATGCCAGACCAAGGTCGGAGGTGCAGATGTCCTTACGCCTTATGTATTGAGACAAAGGAGCTTTCATCTCTAATGTAAGTCTGACTACTGCTTGCACTCGAGAAATGTGATGTTGCTTTTGCGCTGCATTGAAGCTAGGCATTAGGCTTATGGTGCACCAATGGTGATACACACACAACAGTTGGCATGTATGAGCCAAGAGGCCGAGCGGCCTTGTGCTCCTTGTACACTATCTCTCCCTCTCTCTCTCTCCCTCTCTCTTCCTTTCTCTTCCTCTCTCTCCCTCTCTCTCTTCCTCTCCCTCTCTCTCTCTCTTCCTCTCTCTCTCTCTCTCTCTCTCTCTCTGTCCTTTGATGAGCGCATGACACACCTTCTTATCTTGAATTTTGTCATTCAGGCTGTGACTTACAGATTGTCCACGGAAGACCCGCCATGCCTCTTCCTAATAGTTGTTTTGGGTTAAAGTTGATTGCAATATTTTGTTTGGAACTTCAAAGATGAATGAATGATTCTCCTTTTTCTGTCCACACATGGCTGTTAATTGTTGTAATTGTGCGACATCAGGCGAATTGTTTTGTTCATGATTTTGAGAAGTTGCTGTAAGATATCTTTGTCGGGGGGTGCCCAGGTATGGTGGCGGTGGATGTTGTGGCCCTCTTGGGTGTCCGAGCTGCATGATCAGTAGCTCCATGGCATCTGTTGTTCTTAAAGGTGTGGCTCTGGACTGGGCTCCCTTTGATGGTGCAGGTTGTCGTCCGACTTAACACCAGGTAAGAGCAGGTGTTAAATCCCTGCTGCTAACGTGCCTCATCGCATGTTTTGTGATCTTATCGCCGATCTGGCAGGTCATTGAGAATGTTGCGAAGTGGTGTTGTCGCGGCTTTTAGCACGGGAACGCTTACTCTGCATCTCATTAGTGTTACTTGCCGGTGTCATCTGTGGCGATGTTTTTTGCGGCTGCTTTCGCAGGTAAACTGATGATATCGGCTGTTAGCACCAGTTTGTGAATGGGGTGATACATTTATCACCACTTTGGCTGAGATAAAGTGCCGATAACTCGGCGATAAGTCCTTGAGAATATGCCCCTATGTGTTTTATCGATGTTTGTGTTGTCAATATTATGCATATCGATATTTTTGTTGTAATATATGTTATTTTAATGTTATCGATATTTTTGTGTTCTTTCTTTGTTGTCGATATTTTTGTTATCGAAATTTATTTTTACGATTTTTTTCATCGTTTTTTGTGTTACTTTAATTTTGTGTATTGGGTGTCGATATTTTTATATAGATATTAGTGACTCAATCATTTTGTAGGTCGATATTATAGGAGTCAATGTGTCAGTGATCCATTTGGTACTAATCTTTGCCACTTGTAGTGGCTTATTTGTACAAAGTGAAACCCGAAAACCAGGATAGATCGCTGCTTTCCCGCTTAAATTGAGTGATCTTGGGCAAATATTTTATTTCACCAAAATTCTTTTTTGTTCATTATCCTATATGAAAGCATTTCCAAGTATGTGAGTTCAGAATACCAGTTGTACAAAAACCTATTATATTTGCTTTAATAATGTTGTTCTATCATAATCTGGATCACCTACAGGCTTCACATGTCAATAGTCTTGTCTCCTAGTTCACTCACTTAAAAACTATCATCATGTCATGTTAATGTCAAAACTTCGACATGTTAAAGGGATGCACTTTTTTTTTACTTTTGAAGATACTTTTTCATATTTTACCTGATGTTCCCTATGTGATTAACATTGCAAACATTTTCAGGGATTACCTCATACATGGGCCCTAAGAGCCAAGCCAGACCCTTCACTCAGCTCTCCCTGTCAATTTGTTGGCTCACCCACCTCTAGACAGAGGGTGGCTGAGTGTCAGATGGTACCAAGGACTATATGTGAGTGATCCCCAGCTGACTTTATGATGTCATTTGTAATTCTTTCTGTGAGTACTGACTTTAACAATAAGCACTTTGCATGCTGGGTCTTGTAGTTTTCTCCTTTCATATCACACAGTGTATCACAGTCAACACAACTTCCAATATTTATTTTTTTCCATTGACTTCATTGCTTGGTTTTACTTGCGGGATAGTGTTACTCTAAATGCCACACATTTGGCCATTGAATGTCACTCATAAGTAATCTGAAACCATGGAAATGTCACACAGGCGCAATATAAAAACTTGGCTGCTATAACAGGTGCATGTGTAATGTAAAATGTCATAGCCCATTTGTAAAGTGCAAACTGTCACTGCGGGGAGCATCATGGCGCTAAACGGAAACCCAAGGATGAGAAACCCAAAACCTGGTTGACTGCTAACAGTAGGAAGGGGACTCAGATCAGAGTTTTGCAAAGAGTATCCGATGCACTGAAAATCCAGGTTTTTAGGGCCTTCCTGAACTGGGACTCAGATGTAATCCGGCGAAGCTGTGGGGGAAGTTTGTTCCATTCCTTTGAGCCTAACACTGTGAGTGATTTTCCTCCCTTCGATTCCAATCTGCCATGATGAAAGGCAGGCAGATAGTAAGCCTGCCACCCATCTACGTGGCAGGCTGCTCAAAGGCAGCCATAAGTGGGGTCTATTAGGCCCCTCACAGGCGAGGTCTCTGGTGCCACTTCACATTCTGCACTTTTGATAGCTAGGCCCCTACATCCATCAGCTGAAAACCAGACTGAGGCTTTGGCAACAACACCAGACATAAGGCGGGGAGATGTATATTCACGAAACCACAGACTGCGGAGTCATCATCAGTTTTGAATAATATCACACCTATCCATTCATCCACTTACCGTTGAAACCGAGCACACACCTTCCGTAGGAACACTGCACAGGTGTAAGGAGACTCACAGAAGATGGCAGAATGCAGCCACTCCAGGGTGTGCAGCTCCAGCTGACCTGGCTGTGTATGTGTCACAGATGGCTCTTATACCAGCATCCATGCATAAAAGGAAGGGCACAATGAGGACGATGAATTTTCAGTGGTTGAAGTAACCAAGATTTTACCATGGTCGTTAAAACGCCAAAGAGGAAATGAAAGATAAGAAACCACTGACAAAGGCAGAAAGAAGGGAAGAAAACATTCAGGAGTGATATGAAGAGAACGTGCAGGGTGCTGAACAAAGCGGCCTGAGGATGGGGAAACAAGACGGGGCAGCCTTAGTATTAGCCAATCCCGGCGCTTGGCAGTGCTGGCGAAGGGTCCTTTCAAGAGCCTTTGGGCCCCTGCCCTTCTTTTTCTCAGATTAAGCACAGTGTCCGGCGATCTCTGCCTGCTTCCCCTGCATGCATCAAGCAGCATGCATGTTTACCTTTTGCAGCGTCTGAGGCTCCTTGGATCAGGGAGGTTTTCCGGAAGCTTCTTGCACTCGACACAGAATTTGAAGGTGTCTTCCATCTTCTGAAACATATCAAAGTAGGTTCGAATCCCGAAGTCGGGCGCAGCTTTCTTTCCATCGAGTGCGGCCCTGAGAACAGGGGATGAAAGTTGGGAACTTGTTAAATGCAAATATCACGGTTACTTTGTAGTTCTTCAAACAACCAGACGAAATCCAGTGCCCTTGAGTGCGGCAAACAGTACTTGCACCACGACAAATATGTGAAACGCAATTCTATACTCATTTTACTCTCCATAGAGAAAAAGAAGCAGAGGAGCATTCCTATCTCCATTTTCCATGTCAATCATGTTTATTTTCACAAGCATTAAACTAGTACACATTGTTTTTATTCACATGTACTAAACTAGTGCACATTTCTTCCTCTATTATTTTATTTTTAAAATACCTATTCACAGAGACTGAGGGGCATATTATCAAGAATCGGGGTTAAAATTATCGCCGCTTTAGCGGCAGAAAACTGCCGCTAAAGCGGCGATAATGGGATTGATAATACGCCCTTGAGAATTCCCATAGAAGCCCATGTTCTGTTGTGAACATGGGCTTCTATGGGAATTCTCTGCAGCATATTATCAAGCCCATTATCGCCGCTTTAGCGGCAGTTTTCTGCCGCTAAAGCGGCGATAATTTTAACACCGTGCTTGATAATATGCCCCTGATTTCCTTGTTATAGTCTTTACTAATTTCAAATAATGAATAAGTTATGGATTTTTCTCATGTCTTTCATGGTCTCCTCATTTTTGACTTTCTGAAAAAAACTGCACTATAGACTGGAGGAAAAACTGTTTGCCAAATTCCGTTTAACATAAGCAGCATAAAGGGTTACAGCGAATCTTGCTTTGTGTATTTACACCAGTGCAACATTTCTGCAGGATGGGTCTGGTCTATGACTAGACGTCCCAGAATTCTAATGGTCGCAAACACCCCAATTCACAAAATCAAATAGTTTGCCCCTACTAAAAGCATTTTTGGATATATTGAAACCCTTTAGTGATTCTGATTTTTTTTCCTAATCAGTAAAACGTTTTAGAAATTAATTATGAATCGCATTTTGGAAGGGGCATGTTGTGGGAGTCCCTTCTAAGCTGTGATTTTTACCCTGATGTATTAATGGTTTGTAGCTGACACTCTGATTGTAAACCAAATTTACTGACTCCCAAAGTGGGGTTGTAACTGATTCGCAAAATAGAAGGGGTCCCCTTTGGGCCGCTCAAATTTTGGGAATCAAGGTGACAGCTTCAGGGGGAGTAGATAGCGATCTAGAGGATCACTATCCTCACTTAAGTTTTTCAAAATCGAAAACTTTTTTTTAAAGCAGCCTTTAAGCTAAATCGGGCTGAAAAAAAATAACATCCAGTTTAAAATGCAAAGACATGGTCGACTATACAACAATAAGCACGGCACATGTTTATTCTTTTATGTCATTTAATTGAAGTGAAAACCAATAAAAGAAATGTAAACATAAAATGCAAAGACAGGCATGGTAGTATGCAGAATGTTGCAGGCCACAACCCCTGCCTTTGCAGCCAACTGGAGTGAGTTGTAATTTGCGACCTTCCTAATTAATGTTCATTAGGCAGGTCGTTCAGTGACCCCTCCAATTCCTTATTTTGTGAAGTGGCCAATTATTATATAAATTGATTTGCCAAATTAGTTTTGCATAATGTTTGTGAGCAATTTGCAAACCCTTTTTGCCACCAGGTCTATAGTACAACTGCCCCTGGATTTTAAGCAGCTGGGCTAAGTACCCCTTCTGTACTTGACTCTCAGGATAGTATGGTCCGAGCAATCCAAGGCTCACTTAGGGAGGAGGTGTGCGTACAGAATAGTGAACAAAGGCTCACAACTCTAAGGGAATGCAACAGCAGCGATACACCATTGCCCAGCCAAATACTCTCTTTTACGGAAAAAGAGAGGTATTTTATTTTCAAACGCTATCAGTACAAAGGAGAAATACAACATTATTATTAATATTATTTATTTCTTACTAAGCACAATGAATCAACCTGGAAAGGGTCTCTATGGGCTGCTATGATTCTACAGGTTAAGAAGCAGAGACATTTGAACCATCTAAACTGCACACTTCATGTTGTGCACCACTCACAGGTACACATATACCCAAAACATGCATTTAACCTGGGCGCACTGAACAGCACTCCGTACTCCATGTACTGTACCACTTACAAACATGCACCCAGAATATGCATCTAACTTACACACACTGCACAGTATTGCAGTATCCCTGTATTGTATCCTTTCTAGGCACGCATACACCCGGTGAAGATACGCCACTCCTGCCCTGCGCAGCACTTCACACCCAACCTATGCAGGCCAAGGGTGAGTTAAGCACACAGCCGAATAAGTTGGAATGAGTAAACACGTAGCCCTCACTTCAGTGACACAGGTTAAAAAGGATCTGTTCTCTCCTACTGATCACTATACGGATATCTGCCACCACTGCACCTGTGCTGCTTAACTACTTGTGAAGCGGTACAAAAGGGGGTGGTGATGGACGGAGCATCAGAACCAATCAAACACTCACACCCAGTCAACAGATCCAGGGTTGACCCATCACCGTTCTTTAGCCCACTCTGCCACCCCAGTTCAGACATGGCCATATGCAAATCAGTCTGACCCTGTGCCTCATGGGAACAGTCCAGCCTGAACTACCAAGCCATGCCTTCCCTGGACCGAAAAAAAGCTTCCTAGGACCGGTTTCTGGCATTTCAGCCGTCTTCAGCCAGGCTTGCTTGAATCCAGTGGCAAAGTGAGCAAGGGACTCACGTCTGAGCATACCCTGCCAACTTATGGCGAACAAAGCGGTACAAAAGGGGGTGGTGATGGACGGAGCATCAGAACCAATCAAACACTCACACCCAGTCAACAGATCCAGGGTTGACCCATCACCGTTCTTTAGCCCACTCTGCCACCCCAGTTCAGACATGGCCATATGCAAATCAGTCTGACCCTGTGCCTCATGGGAACAGTCCAGCCTGAACTACCAAGCCATGCCTTCCCTGGACCGAAAAAAAGCTTCCTAGGACCGGTTTCTGGCATTTCAGCCGTTTTCAGCCAGGCTTGCTTGAATCCAGTGGCAAAGTGAGCAAGGGACTCACGTCTGAGCATACCCTGCCAACTTATGGCGAACAAAGCGGTACAAAAGGGGGTGGTGATGGACGGAGCATCAGAACCAATCAAACACTCACACCCAGTCAACAGATCCAGGGTTGACCCATCACCGTTCTTTAGCCCACACTGCCACCCCAGTTCAGACATGGCCATATGCAAATCAGTCTGACCCTGTGCCTCATGGGAACAGTCCAGCCTGACCTACCAAGCCATGCCTTCCCTGGACCGAAAAAAAGCTTCCTAGGACCGGTTTCTGGCATTTCAGCCGTCTTCAGCCAGGCTTGCTTGAATCCAGTGGCAAAGTGAGCAAGGGACTCACGTCTGAGCATACCCTGCCAACTTATGGCGAACAAAGCGGTACAAAAGGGGGTGGTGATGGACGGAGCATCAGAACCAATCAAACACTCACACCCAGTCAACAGATCCAGGGTTGACCCATCACCGTTCTTTAGCCCACTCTGCCACCCCAGTTCAGACATGGCCATATGCCAATCAGTCTGACCCTGTGCCTCATGGGAACAGTCCAGCCTGAACTACCAAGCCATGCCTTCCCTGGACCGAAAAAAAGCTTCCTAGGACCGGTTTCTGGCATTTCAGCCGTCTTCAGCCAGGCTTGCTTGAATCCAGTGGCAAAGTGAGCAAGGGACTCACGTCTGAGCATACCCTGCCAACTTATGGCGAACAAAGCGGTACAAAAGGGGGTGGTGATGGACGGAGCATCAGAACCAATCAAACACTCACACCCAGTCAACAGATCCAGTGTTGACCCATCACCGTTCTTTAGCCCACTCTGCCACCCCAGTTCAGACATGGCCATATGCAAATCAGTCTGACCCTGTGCCTCATGGGAACAGTCCAGCCTGAACTACCAAGCCATGCCTTCCCTGGACCGAAAAAAAGCTTCCTAGGACCGGTTTCTGGCATTTCAGCCGTCTTCAGCCAGGCTTGCTTGAATCCAGTGGCAAAGTGAGCAAGGGACTCACGTCTGAGCATACCCTGCCAACTTATGGCGAACAAAGCGGTACAAAAGGGGGTGGTGATGGACGGAGCATCAGAACCAATCAAACACTCACACCCAGTCAACAGATCCAGGGTTGACCCATCACCGTTCTTTAGCCCACTCTGCCACCCCAGTTCAGACATGGCCATATGCAAATCAGTCTGACCCTGTGCCTCATGGGAACAGTCAAGCCTGAACTACCAAGCCATGCCTTCCCTGGACCGAAAAAAAGCTTCCTAGGACCGGTTTCTGGCATTTCAGCCGTCTTCAGCCAGGCTTGCTTGAATCCAGTGGCAAAGTGAGCAAGGGACTCACGTCTGAGCATACTCTGCCAACTTATGGCGAACAAAGCGGTACAAAAGGGGGTGGTGATGGACGGAGCATCAGAACCAATCAAACACTCACACCCAGTCAACAGATCCAGGGTTGACCCATCACCGTTCTTTAGCCCACTCTGCCACCCCAGTTCAGACATGGCCATATGCAAATCAGTCTGACCCTGTGCCTCATGGGAACAGTCCAGCCTGAACTACCAAGCCATGCCTTCCCTGGACCGAAAAAAAGCTTCCTAGGACCGGTTTCTGGCATTTCAGCCGTCTTCAGCCAGGCTTGCTTGAATCCAGTGGCAAAGTGAGCAAGGGACTCACGTCTGAGCATACCCTGCCAACTTATGGCGAACAAAGCGGTACAAAAGGGGGTGGTGATGGACGGAGCATCAGAACCAATCAAACACTCACACCCAGTCAACAGATCCAGGGTTGACCCATCACCGTATGGCATGGTGAGCAAAAAAACGATGGATTTAGGCCCAGATCTCTGTACTGGGGTGAATGTATGACATTGTTCTGCATTCTGTCCATCAATTGTTGTTTTTGCATTTGTCACCCCCGAGTGGGAAGGGTATGCTCAGACGTGAGTCCCTTGCTCTCCATGCCACTGGAATCAAGCTATCCTGGCTGACGAGGGCTGAAAGCCCGAAACCGGTCCTAGGATGCTTGTTTCCAGTCCAGGGAGGACCTGGCTTAGCAGTTCGGGCTGGACTGTTCCCATGGGGCACAGGGTCAAGACTGATTTGCATATGGCTGGGTTCAAACTGGAATGGCATGGTGAGCAAAAAAACGATGGATTTAGGCCCAGATCTCTGTACTGGGGTGAATGTATGACATTGTTCTGCATTCTGTCCATCAATTGTTGTTTTTGCATTTGTCACCCCCGAGTGGGAAGGGTATGCTCAGACGTGAGTCCCTTGCTCTCCATGCCACTGGAATCAAGCTATCCTGGCTGACGAGGGCTGAAAGCCCGAAACCGGTCCTAGGATGCTTGTTTCCAGTCCAGGGAGGACCTGGCTTAGCAGTTCGGGCTGGACTGTTCCCATGGGGCACAGGGTCAAGACTGATTTGCATATGGCTGGGTTCAAACTGGAATGGCATGGTGAGCAAAAAAACGATGGATTTAGGCCCAGATCTCTGTACTGGGGTGAATGTATGACATTGTTCTGCATTCTGTCCATCAATTGTTGTTTTTGCATTTGTCACCCCCGAGTGGGAAGGGTATGCTCAGACGTGAGTCCCTTGCTCTCCATGCCACTGGAATCAAGCTATCCTGGCTGACGAGGGCTGAAAGCCCGAAACCGGTCCTAGGATGCTTGTTTCCAGTCCAGGGAGGACCTGGCTTAGCAGTTCGGGCTGGACTGTTCCCATGGGGCACAGGGTCAAGACTGATTTGCATATGGCTGGGTTCAAACTGGAATGGCATGGTGAGCAAAAAAACGATGGATTTAGGCCCAGATCTCTGTACTGGGGTGAATGTATGACATTGTTCTGCATTCTGTCCATCAATTGTTGTTTTTGCATTTGTCACCCCCGAGTGGAAAGGGTATGCTCAGACGTGAGTCCCTTGCTCTCCATGCCACTGGAATCAAGCTATCCTGGCTGACGAGGGCTGAAAGCCCGAAACCGGTCCTAGGATGCTTGTTTCCAGTCCAGGGAGGACCTGGCTTAGCAGTTCGGGCTGGACTGTTCCCATGGGGCACAGGGTCAAGACTGATTTGCATATGGCTGGGTTCAAACTGGAATGGCATGGTGAGCAAAAAAACGATGGATTTAGGCCCAGATCTCTGTACTGGGGTGAATGTATGACATTGTTCTGCATTCTGTCCATCAATTGTTGTTTTTGCATTTAACTACTTGTGAAGGCAGTAGCCTTCCACCACTAGGAAAGTAGGACTTTGGGCGCCACTCCTGTTCCAACAAGACAGCAATCCATGAGACAGGCCTGTGTGATGGCGCACACATATCATCCATGTTTACCTATAACAACAAAAATCAGTGTTAGGGATCCAGATATAAGTTCCGTTGGGCACTCACAGCAGGGGAGCACGTCCATTACCATGCAGAGGACTTTTCCGTCCCAACAATCTCCCACTTTGAGAGGAGGAACTACTTCTCTGAGTTAGGTTAACTGTGCACTGTTATTACTTGGGATGTATACAACCTTAGCAATAATCGTCTACCAGGAGCAGCAGGGCTATTCCTCAATAGAAAGTCTAGTGCATTGTATTGTAGTTGCATTTATGTAGCATTGTATATCCCTGAAGAAGTCCTGAAGTGACTCAGTAGATAGGTAGCATGCTACACAGTCTGGGAGTGCTTGGTTGCAACGGTGTTCAAATTGCAGGCTGGACTTTCTGGGAAGTGTTTTGCTGTCACACATGAGTGACTAGGGTGGTGCTCTTTCTTGTCTCTGATTTATGTGTCTAGACATGTAATGGGAGGCAGAGATGTTAGAGAAAGACAGACTGAACTTTACCCTAAAGTATTGTTTAGTCTGCCAAATTATGATTTGACTATGCTGGTCTCTAGAGACCCACCCACGAGCGAGGCCAGCGCAGTCACCACACTTAGCTGCTGTGAGTGTGAGCGCCACCAATTGCATTGTGTCAACACGGCAAGACATGGTAGACAGTGTAACATGCATCACAAGCATGGCAGACATTTTTGATCTCTGGATTATTTCACAGTAACTTCTTTTGGAACAGCGTTGCAGAAAATTATATGGTGCTGCTTCCAAAACTTTCTGCATTTGTTTGCATTTTGGAGCAGTAACTAGTTTTGAAATTACGGTAAGCCATACGGAATTGAAAAGAAAGTGGACTGTTGGTAACTGGTAAATATATATTTTCACAATGAAACATTGGTTGGGAGAATTGGTCTGCTTTGGGCATGCAATCCAGCTCAAAGATAAAGCAGACCCTACAAAGCACAAATTGAGATGAACTCATTTCAGTGTGAGGTAAGAATTTTCAGAGATGATAGAAAGGGTAAAGAAGGCATAGTAGAAACAGCAAAGTCATTGTTATGGTTATTCCCAATTGTTGCGGAGGTTGAACGCCTGCATCGATCTGCAAAGCATGAATCTTACAGTACGGACACGTGGGCATCCTTTGGTAAAACTGATGACATTATGAGCAGGACCAGTCGGTCTAAGTGTTAACCAAGATTGCTTTAAGGGCAGCCTACCACCAATTGGTGCTGGCCAGTCAGTCAAGGCATCTCAATGCGGCTATGACTTCAAGTGGTGAATTACAATTTTAGAGAACGTCAATCAGGTTTGACTCATGCAATTTTTACGAAGGACGCAAAAGGAATCAATTTTTAAGAAAACAGGGAAAAACACAACTGAAAATGAGTTAGCAGAGAAACGTTTAAATAACACAACAACGAAGGTTGATTGTGTAAAAGCTAAGTTGATATTTTGAATAACTGCCAAGTCTATAAAGCTTGTCCTAGATTGTTGATGGTGGTGGAAGGAGGTCCAGGTCCCACTAACAGAGATAAAGTATTATTTTATTTTATGGTTGAACGAGTTCTATACCAAATTTGGCTGTGGTAGTTGAACCTCTCAAGAATTTAAATAGAAGAGAATCAAGTTTGATAGGTGCAAAAAACAATTTTTTTAAATTTAAAAGTGTTAATCCCCTCACCTATTTTAGAACCGCTAGTACCTAATTTCAAGTTATGAAAATGATCGGTGCCAGTGATTATGGCATCAGGGCAGTCTTATATCTGAGAGATGGTAATGGGGAATCCACTGGGGTATTCACTTCAAGGACAAGGCGACCTCATGAAATACAGAAATCCGGGGGACTATCCTGTCCTGCATCTGGGCAGTGCAAATTTTCAATACATACATATGAGGAACAAAGTTTATGTCAAGCCACTATTCTAACACTTGGAAAGGGGACAAAATGTGATTCTGCCAAATGCACGCCACAAGTTGCCAGGCTGAACACCACAATTCTTGACTGCAATTTTGATGCTGGGGACATTGCAGGGACAATGAAAATGGAGGCTGGTTGCATTTCTAGATTGACATTGCAAGGGGATTCGACCTCAAATTACGTAGATATTGAGGTAGACACAGCATGTCTTTCGGCTACAGTAGATATTGAGATTAACATTTGCGTGTAGAGTGAGCAGAAAGCAGAACTGAGTCAAGATGAAGCCCTGGAAAAAGAGTTAGGAGTTTATTAAATATGATGGTTCAAGGAATCATTTTTAAAAGGGGAGCTGCAAGCATTTGTCAAGGTTTCACTCCAGTTGTTGGAAATGGTATATTAATGGGAGTGGAGATGTTTGTGCAGCCCACAGGTTTCAGGTGTAGATTTACTGATCTGGTGCATGTGGTCACTTGGGAATGACATTTACCAAGAGGAGACTGTGGAAGGCATACTGATGGTCAGCCACAGCTAAGGATGTAGATTAAGGTGAAGATCTGCAGTGTGTGTGAAACGGTAGACACAAATTTAAGGTGCTGGAAAGCAACAGTGGAATCAGTTGATCTGGCTGAAGACAGGCCCATGGGAGAAGATGGGGATACATTTTTAGGTCCATTGATTCAATTATAATTTGCCTAGAGGATACTTTGGTATTAATTCATTTTTTTTCAGTGAACGGAGGTGAGATTTATTAAAAATCCAGACACCAGCGCTATGAGAAAAACGAATGCAGATGTTTTGTTAGGGAAAAGCTGCCTTACATGTTGCTTTTAGACAAGGTAGTCCAACTCACTTCTTGAGAGCTGAAGACGTTTTTGAGTAGCACTGGTGGGGAACTTAAAATATGCAGTTTGCACAAGGTTGTGAGAGAACATATGAGTTTAGTGGTTGCCAATAAGTAGTTAATGGCCTAGGTGTTGCATGAAGTGTTGTGGGCACATTGTAACCCCCCACAATGCATACCTACCCAATGGTGAGCATTCCCGGTTGTTGGCTGGGGAGATTCCCACTTGTTTTGTCAACGTTGACTGTCAGCACATTTGATATTAGGGCCAGGGGTACAACCATTTCATTTTGTGAATCACTAATTGCAATATTTTGCTACTCACAACTAGAGACTCGCAAAATGAAATGTACTAATGTATCTCAGACACATTTAGCAATTCCCAATTAGGGTTGCAAACTACCTACCTCATCAATATTCATGAGGTAGGTCGCAATTTGCTGTCCATTGAGAATGGCCTGTAATCACAGGGATGGTGGCCTGCTGGGGTCAGCAGAGCACCATGTCTGTGATTGCTTTCTAAATAAAGCAAATTTTGAGGGGGGGGGGGGGGGAAATGGGATGCATTTAAAAAAGAAAAATGAAAAGTTTCCTTCTCATTTTTTAAGAGTATGCAGTGGTCCGTGAGACTACTTCCTGCCCTTACAAAATGTTGGCGCCCACATTCACAAAGGGGAAGGGTTCCCTAGGCGAACGCATCCTGTTTGGAAATGGGTTACCACCTCCCTCACGGAGTCGTTAAAATATGAATGTTTTGTGATCACAAAACATTCATACATGCCCCTGCAACTCACTATAAGGGATGCCCTTGGCACGCCCTTCCTAATACCGAGTCGCAAACCCTATTTTGTGAGCCCTAATAGGTTACCAAGTCACAAAATATGGTTAGTACATGCTAAAAGCAGTTTTGGTTGTCGCAAATTGCCTGATTCTCCGTTTGTGACCGCTAAAAACGGTCGAATATGTGGCTCTTAGTGCGCTAAAACTGTAGGATGTAGGTATACCAACTCTTGGCAAACCGTTCTGGTAGGGCATCACAGTAACATGTTCAATCATGATTAAAATGATACTTGCTCAATTTGAAGAAAGCAACTTGCTTCTAAAGTGGGTGCGAGAAGGTGCTTGTTTATTGATAATACTGCTCCATAAATACAATGCGTTTCTCTGAATGGTGTTTATCTTTTGAAGGATCTTATACTTATGATCATTAGAAATTGGAAGTCATACATATATGTCTCATACATATGATAATTAGAAATTAGAAATTTCGCACTCAGAAGTGCCCCCAATGCTTTTCCAATTGTAGACCCTTCTTCAGGGTTCTTTAGTTCATGAGATACGAACAAGACTAAGGAAAAAAGGAAAAAAAGGAAAAGTCGGACTGGGGCAGAAAATAGGCCTAGGCACCAAAATAAAAGTGGGCCCCATTAGCAAATCAGAAAGCTAAAAATGTGACTCACATATGCAAATATGAGTAATTTGATGTGCACCATGAACATCAACATCGAGGAAAAAATATTGAAATAAAGTCTCGACAGGTAAGTAAGTTTTTTCTATACCTAACTCCTTAACAATATATAGATTTTCATGATACGTAGATGTGGAGTTAGGAATAGCACATCTATACTTCCCTGCATGCAGTTACATTTCAATAGTTTGTCCCTCAATAATATGTCCTTGATATTCTTGACCCACAATATTCTGTGGGTCGTTTTTCAGTAGTACAACCTGGCAATTTTGAACTTGTAAAGACACGCTGTATAAGAGTTTTCAAGGTACTGAAGACTGCATTAATTTGTGCTGGCTGCAGACAATGTTTAAGGTGATATTAGGCAAATGGGTAGTAAAAACGATCACATCAGACCATAAAACATGCCCACAAACAACCAAAAAACAGCCCACACACTGGCCTGTCACCCCAACCCTTTGTGCATTGCCAGATTGCATATAGGCCAGTCGGACTCTGCTGAGTAGATTCGCTTTTCCGGAAGGTACAATTTTTATCAATACTTGAAGATGAAATAAGGAATAACAGCTTTAGTCTTGTCTTTAAGTCATAGTCAACATGGTATACAGGTACTCAACCAGTGTAAGATCAAAAAAGCCAGTGTTCAAAGTCCAAAGAAATGTACAGTTTGATCACTGTCTAATAAATCATTTGTTCAGTAATCTCGACAAGGAGCATTTAGAACACTCCAGAATATACTATACCTTGTTGATGTTGTTGGCCCCACATGTTCGCTAAAGTCCTGGCTGACTTCTCATTTGCAGACAGCCATGTGGTTCATGTCACTTTAAGGAGTTTCTAAGTCACTGAGTGGGGTCTACTTAGTAATGTAAATATGTACGTTTATCTAAATCAAAATTCCAGATGAGTTCCCAAAGTGAGACCTCGAAGTGTATTCCCACAGACATGTATGAGGTGTTTTTACAGGATTCTATGGAGGACACGGATCTGGTTCAGTTCCATTCCTCACAAACTCTCTGGAACACCAAAGTGAGTTTGTTCTGGGTGTTTGAGGTTGTAAGAAATTGGGTTACTGGTTCAGAGGGGTGAAATCCTTGTCAAGCAGCAACCACAATTCTTTTCAGGGTGAAGTCACAAGCAAACCCTATATTAACCTGTGCTCAACCCTCGGGTACCTTGACACAGAGAAGTCAGGCATAACTCAGAGGCAATGTTTAAAGTATATGTGCAACACTTCAAACAGTAACACAGTGAAAACACACCACAAAAAGGAGCCCACAATAGAGTTAGAAAAATAGAGATTTTTTTCTATAAATAAAATAAGCCCAAAATGACAAAAATCTTATTGGTAGAACCCCAGATATTGAATTTTAATGTTTTTAGAGAAAATAGCACAAAAAAATGCACAAGTCGTCGACTGTGGATGTCTGGTCACATCAGACCAGGGCAAAGTCACAAGTTCACTCCGGCCGCAATGGAGCACAGGCAAGCTACAGGTACCCAGTTAGGCCCATTGAACAGAGTATCTTAAATCCTGGATGCGGAGCATTGCGTAGATCTGTGTCAAAGATGTGCCACACAGCTGAAGTGATTAATTGGTTCTGCGATGTGGCAAGGCTGCTGTGCGATGGCCTGTGTTGTCATCGAGGATCATATCGACGGGACTTGCGATGCTAAGTCCAGCATTGAGGATGTGGTGCGTAGTCTGGACAATGCCTCAGTTCTGAAGAGCTGTGAGGCTGAGATGTGGAGTCCAGCATCGTCATTGAGCACCTTAAGCCCACTTCCAAAGGTCCAGGATTGAGGTGGCACTGCTTGGCAGGGTAGAGTCACAGATGGCAGAGTCCAGTTGCAGATGAAAGGTTGTTGGAAGCCTGTTATGTTCCTGAGGCTTCAGATCAGGAGGCCAGCCAACTAGTCCTTGGAGTCACTCTGGGTTCTGGGATCCAAAGATTCAGGTCCAGTCCTTCTTACCCAGGCAAGAAGGCAGAAGGCAGCATGTCAGTACAGCAAAGCAGGAGTCCAGCAGAGTACAATCCAGCAGAGTAGCCATACTTCAGCAGCACATCAGTCCTTCTTTCTGGCAGAGTATCCACAGGTCCAGAAGTGTATTGATGAGTTGATGTCTGCGGTCCAGTATTAATATCCAGTTGTACCTTTGAAGTGGGGAAGAAGATTTTAGAGGATTCCCTGTAAGGTCCCCAGGCATCCTGCCTCCCCTGCCCTGACTCCAGACTAACTACAGAGGATATGCAGTCCTTTGTGTGAAGGCAGGACACAGCATATTCAGGTTGAATGGGGTTGTGCCCAGTATCTTCTTCCCATCCTACCTGTGATGGCCCATCCAGGCACACCTAAGCTCTCTATTGTGTGTGGCTGTCTAGGAAGAATACACAAAGCCCAACTGTCAGCTACACTCAGTCACGCGACCAGAGACAGGCTGCTGGCACTATATACATGAGGCAGGAAAATGCCAACTTTCTAAAAGTGGCGATTTCAGAATTGCAATTTAAAATCTGACTTCACCATGCGTTTGAATTTTAAATTGTGATTCCAGAGACACCAAACATGAACTTGTTATCTCTTCCAATTTGGAAGTTGCACGAATAACATGTAATAAGGCAACTCCAATGTTATCCTTTGGGAGAGATAGGCCTTTCAGTAGTGAAATACGAATTTAAGAGTTTTTCACAACCAGGACATGTCCTACTTTTTCAATACATTGCACACTGCCCTCTCGACTGTCCAGGACCTACCCTAGGGGTAACTTGTATGTACTAAGAAGGAAGGGTTCGGCCTGGCAAGAGGGCTACTTTGCCAGGGCGAAATGGCAGTTTAAAACTGCACACAAAGCTCTGCAATTGCAGGCCTGAGACACGTTTAAAGGGCTACTTAAGTGGGTGGAAGAGTCAGTGCTACAGGACCACTGGTAGTATTTAATGTATAGGCTCTGGACACATATAGTGCCGCTTTACTAGGGACTTTTAAGTAAATAAAACAAGCCAATTAGTGATAAGCCAATATTACCATGTTTAGAGGAGAGAGTGCAAGCACTTCAGCACTGGTTAGCAAGTCGTAAAGTGCACAGAGTCTTAAGGCCAGCAAACACAAGGTCAGAAAAGATGGGGAAGGAAGGCAAAAAGTTTGGGAGAAGACCACCCAAAGGCTGACAGGTATAACAGAGGTGATTTGTATTTTATGTCACTTTGGCACACGGTGTCCAGCAAAGTGTCTACTTCTGCCACATAGCAACATGGTTACATACAGTGGCTCTTTTGTAAGCAGGTGATGACTTTCAGGTTGTATTTCAAGTTATGAGGCAGGTAGCGTCAGGTGCTGTAACAGCATGCTCAACATGGTGGCATTGTACCATGGTGTGGTCATAGCAGCTGAAGACCTCATGGTCCCTAGAGCATACTTTGATGCTGGGCTCAATAAGATCAAGGAGCCCAAGGCCAGCTTAACGAAAGTGTGCTCAAAGTGTACAAATATTTCTCAATGTTGAGTGTTCCAAGAGTTGTGTTATAGTCAAGGCTCTAGAGAACAGTACAAAGCTGCTGTTCCATAGATGCCTCAAAGAAAATTGTTAACTTAATAGAAATAACTTAGTTACCCTTCAACATTAATTTCATTAAAGTAAATAGTCCCCAAGCAGTGTATCAAGAAAATTTCCCACTGTGCAGTCTTGTCGATCTATTACTTCCTAGTTTCATCGAGTAAATTATTGCCAAAATCTGATATCGGAATTGGTTGTTTTTATGTCTATTTTCAATCAAGTGTGTTACTACACTTGAATTGACATTTTTATTCTAATTGTGTTTTTGGGCTGTTAGCCGTATCTTCATTTTTCTTCTTGTGTCTCCTACATGTCTAATACCACAGGACATTTCACACAGAATGCTATTTTTTACCTCTACTGGGGTGGTATACTAACGGCCCTTAGATGACGTTATTATAATGACTGCAATTTAGACTTGGTTGTGTCCACTTTAGGATGTGTAGGCTATGGATAGTTTGTGTTCTTTAATGTACCAAGTCCCTATGTGTTTTTAATGCGGGTGTAAGACTATAGGGGGGGGGGGATTGTGTACAGATTATTTCAGAGTTTCATAATGATGGTTCTCAACTGCCTGCTTTATCTGGAAAACTTAGTTACAAGTTTTGGTCTACATTCTGCTCTTTTGATGATGTCCCCACTGTAACACCTATCAAGGAATTCTTCTGTAACCTCAGTTTTTCTTCATTGAAGTCTTCTGAATTGCTTATATTGTGTTTTTTCTCTCTAATGAGTTGGGGAAGAGCTTATAATGCTTGAGAACCAAAGAATGAAAAGAGTTTTAATGTAAAATGTTATTACAATTAGTGCTTTTTATGTTAATGTTGGATTTCTACTCGTTGCCAGATCTAGTGACCCATACTTTTCATTTTCTCTGTCAGTCCAATTTTTGGGGTGGGTATGATTGAGTTTCTCTATGTTGTTTCCTAGGTCGTCTTGATTTCTGTACCAGATAAGAAAGCTATCATCAGTAATCCCTAAGTTTTCCCTGATAAAATGTTTGCCTGCCCACTGCCTCTTTCATACACATGCTTTGGGAGTGTCCGACACTTCACAGTTACTGGAGCGCGATACACACCGCCCTTCGCACAGTCACAGTGTTGCAAGACCTATACACATGGGAGGCTAGCGCCTTAGGCATTCATGGGCAGCACAAGAATAAGAAGGTGGAGAGGCGTTTTGCTTTCCTGGGGCTTATCCTGGCCAAGCGATGCATCACCATGCACTGGAAGACACCAGAGGGACCTCCCTTAGCGGCATGGGTGGGGGCAGTTAAGAAGTGGGGTAAGGCGGAGGAAACGCTACTTAGAACAGAAGAAGCCCAGGGACACCGCAAACATCCGATCTCCCTGCCCTGGGCGATGCTGATGCACTCCTTCGCACAGGAGACATTAGCGGCGGTGGGCCCGCGAACGGTCGGCTCTCCGGGGGCCCTCGCGACCCAGGAGTCTGCCCAGGGCGGCACGCAGGAGACCCAGGCACCCGGCGGGTCCTAACTACAGACTGCAACTGTTCCCTCATTAGGCCCACACACAGAAAATGATCAATACTCCCGCCTCCACCCCCTCCCCTGACCCTTCTCCGCGCCTGCGAAACCCTAACACTATGACAGGCTATGGCACAGCTTTCCGACGCCAGACTCACACTGCTTCTACTTCAAGATATGGTGCACTCCCCAGTTTACATACCCCCAGTTTGTTAACAGTTACCAGGTGGCTGCACTGCTATGATACACCATAAAGGGGATATAGATACACTTAGTAGGCCCCGCATGGTGCGGCGTCCATAGTGCACACTAGTGGGTTGGGCCCAGGCACAGGCATCGGTAGCCTGTTTATAACTCAAAGACAAAGCGGGGATCATAACACCCTAGGCCTGCGAGTTCCGCTGACCACAAATGAAGTGTCTGTACACTCCTGTTCACGGGCCCACACCTACTGCATTTCCAATTGTGATAATGTATGCAATTATTTATTACAAATGCCAATAAAAAGAGTTTTCAAAAAAAAAAAAAATCAATAATCCCTAAGTACAGACTAAGTGGAAAATGTAGAGTTTGGTAGACAGGGTACGCCATAGCAAACATGATAGACTACCCTGTGAGCAAAACCCATGAGCCATTTGCCATATAGGAGGGTTGCCTGCTTTCTGTTGACAGATCCCCGATTGGCTCTGTCGATGGAAAACTTTCTTCAATGGCCCGATGGAGCAGGGTCTATCGAAGAAAGGGCATTACACTGCCTGCCCAATTTAGGGTTCATGGTGTGATGGTCCTTTTTTTTCTGCTTTCCACCGCCTGGCTTGAGGACCTGGCGTTGAGGGACAGAAAACAACTAATAATGAATTACCCCCATGGGAAAAACTCCCTAGTGTGGGGTCATTAGTTATTTGTTTATTCAATAAGTTTGTTTTGAAAAACAAAACTTTGGTAAAGGTTGGTGAAAACCGATGACGACTGTCCACTAGACTTTTTGTACCTTGAGGGTTCCTATCAAAGTAGAGCTCACCACTCGGCTGACGGTGATCTCTAAATTTGGTGGAGTGTAATCTGTCAGGGTGGAGGATGTAATGTCCTCCACCACCCTGAGGACTGTACTCTGTCTGCTAACATTTAGATCAGCCCTAAGACCAGTTGGCCATATTTCTTTTGACAATATATTATTAAACTCATATTTTTTTTTATAAACAATTTTTTATTAGGTTATAATGGCCACAAGATGGCCAACAGGAAATGAGGCACAAATTTAGCAAACAAAATCACAGATACAAGTTGCAACTATGAAAGCCAGGACATGTACATGTGTAAGACAATAGGTCTCCCAGGTGCGGCAGTTTGAATACAGTGAGTCAAAGGTTCAGCCACTTCCCCCACACACGACCATGTCTCCGAGGACAGCCCCTCACCTCAAATCCACCCTCTCCGGCTGGGCACACCTATCTACTCCACGGCACCACAGTGTAATAGTGGGGGGGTGGAGGGATTCAGACACTTTACGGCAATGTCACGCTTTGCAACAAGAAGGGTGATATCTAGAAAGGCTTTTCGGCCCTAGTGCCTCCTGCACCCTCCGATATTCCGAGAAGGATCAAGTGTTGGGAAAGGGGAATTGTCCACCCCAGCACCTCTGCCAGGTCTCTTGTCACTGCGGTCCAGTATGTTTGTATGTCACACAGGACCATACCATGTGGAAGAAGTCTGCCGGCATAACTGCGCACCAGGTGCAGGTGGCATCAGGGCGGAGGCCAGCTCTGTGTAGGCGTGAGGGGGGAGGTATGCTGCATGGAGGTAATATGTCTGTATTAATCCCAGTTTGGAGGAGACGGTAAGCTCGCGGGGGCCATCAGGGCATCACGCCAGTCTTCTTCTGCTAATAGGCCCACTCAGCCCTCCTATTGGGTCCGGAGGTGGATAAGCGAGCAGGGGGTGTTTATTCTGAGGGTTCGGTAGATTTGTGAAATTCCCCTGCGTCCCAGATTACCCATTAGGATTTTGGCTTCTAGTGGACTAAACTCCGAAAGGGGCTCTGTGCCGTGTACATGGCCATGAAGGGCGTGCCTGACCTGGAGATACCTGTAGAATTGAATGTGTGCAAGGGCGAATGACTCCTGTAGATTTGCAAAGAAGGGTATGTGTTTTCCTGACCACATATCTCCTAATTGAGAGATCCCGATGGTGTCCCATGTTTTGAAGCCAGAGAGCGCTGCCACCTCCTTCAGCCAGGTGCCGTGCCATAGAGGGGTTTGTTGTGTAAGCTTACCATCCCATTGCACTTGGCGCAGAGCGGCACGCCAAGCTAGGATTACTACCCGTGTGACCATGGGCATCTGAGAGGGGACAGGGGAGCTGTATGGCAATGTCTGTAGGGCAGGGAAACCTAGTAAGGAAAGTTCTAGTTTATAGGCAGGGTCCGACCACCACCGTTGAACCAGTCATGAGTGACAAGGAGATGAGAGGCAAGATAGTAGAGGTACCGATTAGACATGCCCAGCCCACCGTCAAAGGGGCCTCGTTGACCGTAGGTAAGTGCTAGTCGGGCCGTGATCCCCGCCATAAAAACGTCCATGCATCCCCTTCCAGTTTTCAGATTCAGGACCTCGGACTCTGAAGGGGGAGGTTTAGGAGGATATAGAGGAAGCGGGCAGTATCATAATTTTATACAGCGCTATACGGGACATTACGTTAAGCGGGAGGTTTTGCCAATTAGTTAAGTCCGTTTTTACTTTTTGGAGCAGCGGTTGCAGGTTAAGGGCCCAGGTGAGCTCTTGGTGCACTGTCACGGCCAGGTACTGAAAGCTCAGTCTGTGGAGAGGAATGGATGACTGTCAGTCAAAGAAGTCCCTCAAGGGGGTCATGGGGGACCAGTACCAATTTTGAGGGGCTCATTTTCAGGCCCGAGGTCTGTCCAAAAGCCTCAAGCAGGTGAAGGCATCGGGGGCCACTCCTCCCTGGGTCCCCCTGGTACAGGAGAATGTTTTCCTTGTACAGGGCAATGTGGTTCTCATGGTTGACAGCCACAGCCACCCTTTGTATGGCAGGTTGCCATGGATGAACTGTGCAAGTGAGTGACTCCATTACTAAAGCAAAGAGGAGTGGAGACAGGGGGCAACCCTGTCTCGTGCCTCGCCTTATGGGGAAGGAGTCTGATAGGACCCATTCATGCAGACCCGTGCCTAGGGTTGAGAGTATAGGACTCTGACCATGCCCCGAAAATGTGGACCAAGAGCGTTGCAAACCAACTTTTGGAGGCAGTCTCAGTCCACCGTATCAAATGCCCTTTCAAAATCAACAAGGAGTAGGCTAGATCTTGTGGTAAGGAGTGACGGTGAGCAGGGCCATGTGGAGCTGTCGATTGCAGTGTTGTGTGCTTCTTTGCAGCATGAAGTCACACTGGTTTGAGTGGACAAGCATCTGTTGGCCAGTATCATGGCGTAAACTTCAATTTCGCACTTTAGTAAAGAAATGGGGCGGTAGTGGGCACAGGAAGTGGACAGGGTTGCATCTTGGGATTCACTTTTATAGTGGCAGATCTAGATCCCCTTTGAAGGATTCAGGTGACATGCCTCCTCAAACAGCACTAGAAGGTGAGGGAGAAGTAAATCTGGGTTTTCAGAGGGGACTCCAGGGGGAACCCACCTGGGCCAGGAATTTTCCCAGGGCTCAGTCCCGTGAGGGCATTCACTACATCCTCCACCGTTATGGGGTCATCAGCAGTTGGGAGTCTTCCTTGGAGAGGGATGGAAGGACGACTTAGTCCAGGAATGGACTGCTTACCGACTGATTTTTGTCCATCAGAACGGAGTATAGTTTCTTGTAGTAAAGGAAGAAAGCCTGGGCAATGTTTTCTTTTGACTTGCTAGTGTGAGGCAAGCCAGTACAGCATTTTTCTGTTTTTGTCACTCCAGCCGTAAATGTTGGCCGTCGATGGCGCCAGAGGAGTCTGGCCACTTCTAGGGAGTGCAAGCCTATGTCTTCCCAGACAAGACCCAGTTGGCGGGAGATTGCTTCCTGTGGGTTGGAGAGGAGGCATTGTTCCAGGCATGAGGGTTTCCAGAGTGATGAGGGAGAGGCGCTCATGTTCCTGCAGCTGACTAAGTGTTTCACAAACCTGCGGAGGGTGGCTTTGCTGGCAGACCAGAGTGGGTTCACTCGGGTCACCGTTCCAGAATTATTGAGGAAGTAGGATTTTAGCTCGTTTTTTAGTGCTTGAACAATGGTTCTGTCCAGGAGGTACCACACATTGATATGCCTCATGGGTCTCAATACCGGGGAGGAGTGCCGGAGGTGGAGGAGAAGGGGAGAGGGATCCGAGACCCCTCTGGGTATTATGTCGTTGTGGCTCAGCGACTGACAGTTCGGAGTTGGCAAGAGACTCAGGTCAATCGGGAGAGTGTGTGGTGGGAGGCTGAAGTGTGTGTGAATTGGTGGAGCGTAGGGTGACAGGACTGCCAGGCATCATAGAGGTCCCAGGAGGAAGTCCAGTCCATGAGAAGCTTGTTCCCTGGGCCCCTAGCAGTAGTAGGGCGGGTGCGGGTACTGCGTTAAAATCTCCTCCTAACACAGTGAGACCCTGTGGCAAGCAGGCGAAGAAGTGTTGAGAGATCTGCTAGGCATCCCGACAGGGTGGTCAGGGGCACGTAGATGGAAAGCAGCATGATCACTCGCCCCTCCGAGGTGCCCTCCAATGCTATAAAACTTCCCTTGGTATTGCGAGTGACTCGTGAGACCACAAGGGGAAAGGAACGGCGCAGGAGAAGGTGACTCCTTTCGCCCCCCACGAGTATACCTCATGAAGGACCCTGTTGCAGCCTTTACAGGCCAGGAAAGGACGGCTTTCAGCTTGAAGGTGGCTTTACTGCAGGAGAAGGGCCTCCGGCGAATGACGATGGGTAAATGCAAAGACTGCTGAGCGCTGGATTCGGTCTAACAGATCGTCAACGTTTCATGATAGTGGCTGGAAGGTGATTAAGTGAGATCAAGTGTATGCGCAGGGCAAATTGTGTACCCGGCGAGGGGACTCGGGGGGCGGCGTGACAATAAAGTGGGTGTGTGGGAGACTCTGAGGTCGGACATGGCTGTGAGGTCATGGCCGCATGAGATACTGTCGAGTGTGCTGGTACCTAGAGAGAGGAAAAAGGTGTAAACAAAAACTTGTAAAGAACCCCTCCCAACTCCCACCCCTTCCCACACTTCTACCTTAGAAGCATCTGTTGCCAAAGGAAATCGAAACAATGAAGTCTACAGTGAATACTGCATTATTATAAGGTGCCGCTCTACGGTCACGGAAGTTAATAATAATAACATCTCCCTGTTTGTCCTTAGGTCTGGGGCCCAACCATTTCAATCTCCTAACATGTAGGATTTCGCCGTTGATTTCAGGGGGGAGCGGTCTGTTCTGTGTCAACCAGTATACTACTTTGTTCTTGAGTTCCTGGTGGCTCTCCGTTTTGCCCTGCGCGAGAGCTGGGACACCAATAAGAGAGACTACGTAGGGTGCCGCTTCTGGGGGCAAGTCGATATATGAGCTTTTATCTAAATTGTGGACTGGGGGCGACGGCCTGTTGAGGGTAGTAGCCTGGGGCACTACGGAAATCTGGTTGTGGTCTTCTCTGGGTGCTCCTTTGAGAGTGGATTGAGTCTCTAGGATAGGAAGGGGAGCTAGGGGATTCTGTATATAGGTTGCTGCTTATATAGTGGACTGGTATTCCCCAGGTAGGGGCTCTGGAATTCTAACGGTCGATTTAAGCTACTTTTACCCTTGTTCCCTTCTGACAAACCCCATATCTGCTTTTTCCCTACTAAGGGCTATTCCTGCGACATCCCACCGCACTATTTCCACTTTTAACAGATATGCTCCCCTCTCGGGACTGAACGATCAGGATTGACTTCTCCACCCCGGTCCCACGTTTGACAATAGACCTGTCACGAGCATTCCGTTAACCCCCTTAGCATTAGATAATCTCAACACAACGACTTATTCTCCCTCTGGCATTTCTCTGGGGCGGAATTCATTTTCTGCCACTGTTCCTTACTTACCATTTTTAGAGTCACCGCCCCCGTCGACAGCCCCCATCACTAATCCCCCTCCTTCCTATTCGGCCCATAGCGATTTTTCTCTTCCGACTAATTCCCTGCATTCCCCAGAAACCGTTACGGCCGCAACAGATTTGTCGTCCGGTATACTCGGCACGATTGAGCCCACCCAGGGTGATGGCCTGCTGTCTTGGAACGTGGCAGGTCTCCTCGACAAGTTGTCCAACCCTGCCTGGACTCAAATCATATCCCGATACAGCATTATCTGCCTTCAGGAAACCTGGACCCCTACTGAGCTTCACCTCCTAGGTTATCAGACCTTTCACACCCCAGCTTCTCCCAGCCCTCATGGCAGATATAAGGGAGGGCTTATGACCTATATTTCTGTTGAAACCAGATTAACACCAACCTTTACTACAGGGTCCCCTTATTACCAGTTAATCAGTCTGACCGGCGGCTCTATTCATAACGCCGTCCTGGTTAATTTCTATAATAACATACCTAATGCCCACCTGGCCACGGTGCTTAATGGTTTAAAATTCGACATATTAAATAAAGAGTCCCTTATTAATTCTGATACTCTAATCATCTTGGTAGGTGATTTCAATTGCCCGCTTTGTCTTCAGAATATCAGTGGTGCCTGTGGCCGGATGACCGAAATGGATGATTCCCCCAACCACTTTTGCCACACTAAATTGGGGGATTTGTTAAATGGATTATTATGTCATTTTAATTTATCCTTTGTTAATGATCTATGTTCCCCCCCCAAATCCTTCAAACCTACTTACAACGGGAGAGGTTGTCACACCACGATTGACTACACATTTATTTCTTCAAGGTACTCTGGCCTGATCACTAATTGGGAGACCCTTGATATTCCTATCAGTGATCACTATCCTATCGAGGTCACTCTAAAGTTAACCTTGAACACTAATGGCACAGTCAGGCAGAACACCAGTTACTCTCCTCCCCTGCAGTTGGGTACCACCACGGGTCTCTCCCTTAAATGGGACAAAGTAGTCCCCCCTATTTTTCTTAAAAGGCTGGTCACCAACGCATATGACCATTTTCAAATTTGTCTGACACCGGCGGAAAACCCACAGTTAATATCTAGTTCCTTTTCCGCAATTCTGATAGAAATCAAATCTCTCCTGGCGCGAACCCCGAAGAAACCTGTTCCCTCCCCCCACGGTTGGTTCGATAGGGACTGCTCCAAAGCCCTACGTCTGTTGAAAGCAGCTCTGAAATCCAACCCCAGAAACCGCCAAGAGATCCAGCATGCCAGACACATTTACCGCAATAAGCGCCAGGCAAGGAAAAAGCAGCTGAAGCTGATGGCTTGGGCAGCCTTGGTGGAGGCCTCCGAAAAGAGAGACAATACTGCCTTCTGGAGGGCAGTCAATGCCCCTTTCTTTCGATCCTCTCAGCCCTCGACCTTGGATTTAGCCATCACTCCTGAAACCTGGGTCACTCACTTTAGTTCCTTATATCATCCCACTATTCTGGAAAATTTACCTTTTGCAATTGATTCTGCATCCAATTCCCCCCCTGACCCTACTTCTTCCACTTCGTTCCCTTTAAATATTATTTTTGACCACGCTGAGGTTCTTACGGCCTTGAAAGATAGTCCCTCTGGGAAAGCTCCAGGCCCAGACTGTGTCCCTATAGACGTTTTCAAGTCACACCTTGATTTATGGGCCCCTCTGCTCACTAACGCACTGAATTCTATGAACATCACTGGTTTTATTGCCACCTGGCCAGAGGCTATTGTCGTCCCGATTTTTAAAAAAGGCGGGAGGGATAACCCCGCCAATTACCGCCCCATTTCACTCTTAGACTCCCTCATGAAGGTAGCCGGGCGAATTATTTTAAACAGATTACACGACTGGCTTAGTACTCAAGATATCATTTCGGACACGCAATACGGTTTTAGACATGGCAAAGGAACCATCGAACAGAGCTTAAACGTATCCCTTATAATAGCCAAATATACCCAGGCGAAAAAAAGAAATCTTTTTATAACTTTTGTTGACCTTAGTTCAGCATTCGATTGCGTTGACCATTGGCAGTTATGGGATTCCCTCACTGAGATTGGCCTAGATCCCACCATAATTCTATTCATCAAAGAGCTGTATAGGGACGCCTCGGCTCGCGTGAGGTATGGAATCAATGGAGAATGCTCAGATAGATTTGTCATTAGACGAGGTGTTAGACAGGGCTGCATCTTAGCTCCTTTACTTTTCACGCTTTATATCAACTCTGTCAGTTACCACCTCTCTAGAACTTTCCATGATTACCCTACAATCAATGGTAAACCGATTCCTATCTTGCTTTACGCCGACGATGCGGCAATTATGTCCCAGACCCCCATGGGGCTTCAGAGGGCTGTCACTGAATTCACTGAATTCATGTCGACGAGAGGCTTAAAAGTCAACACCTCCAAAACCTACACTATGTCCTGCGGTCAAGGGATTGGAAAAAAGCCATGCACCATTTTCTTGAATGGTAATAAACTAACCAACGTCGACAGTTTTGCTTACCTGGGCATTACATTCAATAAGAGGGGTTCCTGGAGAGCCGCGGCTCAAGCCAGAGGCTTAGCAATGTCCAAAGCAATAGGCGCACTTACAAATTTTTCAAAAAAACTAGGCGATCGCCCAATACATCCTTTACTCCAGATCTATCGCGCGAAGTGTGTCTCAACCGCCACTTATGGCTCTGGGATCTGGGGGATCGAATCGGCCGAACAAATCCAGCGCCTTGAGAACGCTTTTCTACGCTACCTCCTGGCTGTCCCGCCTGGCACCTCTACTCATATGGCGCATAGTGAACTGGGCCTTACTCATATTGTAGATACTATTCACTCCTCTCCCCTAATCCTATGGCACAAAGTCTGGATTAACGAGGAAACCCCTTTCAATAGGGAAATCATTATAGATTGCCTAAAACTGACAGAGGTCAGAAACATCAAATGGTTAATTTATGTTAAAAGGCTGTCCAACGACATCGGGCACCCGGAATTCTTTGAGGAACCATCTACTCTAACTCATATATCCAGAGCTGAGCTAAAGCGACTCGTTTTAAATCATTTGTATCATAAACGCTGGCTCCTGGATATACAGAAGCCTTCTAATGTTGAATATCAAAATTCGATCACCGTCACTGGCATTCAGCAATATCTATTACTAGAACCATCCCCATTCACCCGTATGCTTCTGACCCGTTTTCGTACCAACACGTTTTTTAGACTCCTAACTTTCCCTAACCCAAACTGTTGGCTCACTGACCTTCAAAAATGCCCTTGTGATGGCCTTTCGCCCCAATCCAATATCCACTGTATTCTTTTCTGCAGATTTTATCAACTGCCAAGGACCACTTTTTTAAAACCATTGCTGAAATCCTGGGGTATACGTTCATGTAAATTGGCATATCTTAAATTGAAAACCTAAGATACCCCCCTAGCCCTGGCAGCCATGTCATCATACTTGAAATTGACGTTGAGGCTGGGATTATCAATGCAATCTTAACCAGCCCCTTATTTTGTTGCCTGACTGTATCTATTTTATTTTTTTCTTTTAATTCCCGTGATTTTAATTATGTTATTAACTATGTGCAATTCTTGTTGTATTATTGATTTTACATGTATGTACTTTTTTGATATTGTTGTTACATATCGAATAAAGTTCAGTATCTATCTATCTATCTACTGCATTATTGAGTCTTCAACAAGGTATGGGGTGAATCAATGTGTAGACAGGATGAGTCAACACCAGCTGCAGCTGAGAGGCCAAAATTTTGTTTTGCTTAGGAGCGGCTGGGCACGAGAACAACTTTGTTCCGGTGAGCTTAGGGGAGCCCCAGGGATGTCCTCAGGTTCTAAGTTCCACGCCAGAGGGCGGGCAGAGTACTGGACTGCAGGAGAGGTCTGAATCTGGCTGAGCCAAACAGTCCTTTAAAGAGGGGGACGGAGAGTGCTCCATTGTCCTGGGGTCGTCCTCCTCGCTTGCAGCATGGTCTCCAGTTGGGTCCCCTCAGGCTGTGTTGAGGGGGCTCCCCATGGCTAGGCTGAGTGTGTCCCCCCACGACCCCTCCGGGAGTGGTTGCGTCATCCCTGGGGTCGGGGCAGGGTGCGGAAAGCAGGGTTGACAGCTGGTCCTCGGTTGTTGGTGGAGGGCAGAGAGTGTCCCTGCAATGCTCTCTACTCTGTAAGCCATTGCCAAGCCTCCTCGGGCGTGTCAAAAAAGATGGATTTGTTCTGAAAAATTACTCTGATTCTGGTTGGGAATAAGAGGTGATACTGTGGACCCATGTTCCTCAGCTTTTGCTTAGCGTGCAGAGAGAATCGTCTATGTTGCTGGACTTCGCTGGTATAGTCCATGAATACTAAGACTTTGGTGCTGCTGTATTGGAAGTATGGTCGGGTGCTTGCCTTGCTAAGGACTGTGTCCCGGTCTCGGAAGTTCAAGATGTGGGCGATGATCGGTCGCAGGGTGGCGCTGGGGGGGGGGCTTGGGGGCCAGGGAGCAATGGGCCCTCTCGACTGCAAACCAGGGGGATAGGTGCCCCTCCTGGCATCCAGGATTTGACCCATGCTTCTATGAGGTCCGCCATTTTCTGAGGGGCTGCTCCCCCCATGGACCCCGATGATGCAGACATTGAACGTGAACGGTTTTCCACATCTTCTGTGAGTGCATGTAGTTGTGCTGTGCGGGCCAGAAGTGTTGAGACCTGGGACTTAAGGGTTGAGATGTTGTCTTCGAACGTGGAGATCCATGACTCCTTTTCTGTAATCCTGACAATGGTGTTACGTAGGTCTTGATGGAGTAGCGCAACGTCCATTTTCACCTCACCAACTCTGGCTTCCACTGCTGCCTGGGAAGCCTGGATTGCTTGGAAACTGATTGAGGGGTCAGTCGACAGGACCCCAGGCTTGTCTGAGTCTTGGGGGCCTGGCGGGCCTGAAGCAGGACCGCAGCAGAGGGTGGTGTAATGGTCTATTGGTATCGGCGTTGATGTGGCACATGAGGCCTTATCCTTCCCCATGGCAGGGGTGCAACAGGGACCCAATGGGACCCAGTCCAGGGGCCCCCAGGGGACAGTCCTGTGGTCTCGGGGAGAAGGAGCGGTGGTGCGGGATACCTCAGGTGCCAACTGGAGCCACTCTATTCCAGGATGGCATGGTATTAGCCCTTCCTCTTTTGCACTTCGGGGGGGAGAGAGTGGGTACGGGAGTTTCCACTTCCAGTGGTCCTGCACCGAACCGTGCAGTGAGTAAACCCCGTCAGTCTCGATGGTGATGTGTGGTTCCTGGGTCCAGTCAGAGGGTCACCCGCTGCCCATAGAAGGTGTCCCTGCCAATCCCACGGATCTCCAGGGTGCCCAGTGCTGGGCCCCCAATGGAGGGCAGAAGGGGTAGATGGGCCCAGAGCCAGGTGCCCGAGCGGCATGCAGTCGTGGGTGGTCTGACCCAGCCTGGAGGCGAACCAGCCTGTCTCTCTCTTGTGAGGCCCAGATGCTCCTCCCCCAACAGGCAGACCACAACCAAACGCTGTTGGCTCGCTCCGACGGAGGGGTCTGCGCTGCTTTGGCAACTGCACCGTATGTGCAGCAAAGGCCTTGCAAGTCGCACGGGGAGGGCCAGCCTCCAACTCACCAGAGGGTCCTTGTGTCTGCAGTCGGGGGCCACACCGGCAAGTCTCGCCAGGCTTCGTGGTGTCACTGACTGGGTATGCAGAGGGGTGACTCTTGACTGCTATATCACACCCACTAATGTGCCAGGGGCCTCACCAGGTCTCGGGGCACCAGTCATTCGCCCTTTCCAGCAAGGGCCTGCACAGCGGGTCAGAATGTGTCCCCCAGCACCGCCAGGGGAGACCCCAGGTGCCGGACCCTGCACTGATCTATGCAGCACGACCGCCACCTGCAGCACCTGTGCGGCCCCCAGCATGCCAGAGGCGGCACCATCACGTCACCCACCACTGCCCCGGGCAGCCCTGCAGCCGCCAGGTGCTCTTTCCCCACCCCCGGCCGGACCAGGCTGCAGTCTCTTTGTCCCGGCCCCAGGTGCAGCGGCGGTCATTCGGTCCCGCCGGGTCTTACAGGAGGGGCACCATAGGCCGTGGCGAGAGACCAAGGCCACAGTGTTAAATGGTAGCGGCAGTTTCAGTCGATAACCTTTCAAGTATTTGCCCGGCGGTAATCGCCTCTTATACCACTCGATAATTTACCAATGAAAGAGGCAGGCGCCGGAGACTGGAAGGCAGGAAACAAAGTTTTATTCCGTCGGAGCAGAACACATCAGATCAGACAGCAAGGTATCGTCACGAGGTGCTCTAACTGCATCTCTGAGACCTGGTCTCTTATACACTGGTTTATTGCTTTATTACATATAGTACATTCTTGAGATTCCCTTGATGCCTGAAAGAACATCCCCTGAAGCCCCGGCTCAGATCCGATCCCACACATAGATACAGTAGAAGTTCCCACCCTACCCGCAGTGGGAGATGGCTATCGCGCAGCAGGGAATTCCGCTAATTCCCGGGGGTGTGTGCAACTGGCCGGGTCTCAGGGGGTAGGGGCTTTGATCTACTGTAATCCCTTTGATGTGGGGTGTTTCCCTTACAGTAGGGGCAGTAAACTGCATCCGCAGGGCTAGGTGATGGCCTGGGACCAGTTCAGACAATGGGGCGCAGAGGAAGGGGGTTATCAAAGGAGAGGCATGACCATGTATGGGTTGTCGGTTGGAAGTGGTTCCGTAGCAGGGTCGCGCAGAAGGAGAGGGTTTATGGCCTGTATGAGAGAGCGGGGGTGGCCGGCGCGCGGGGGATGCTTGCAGCGCCAGGGGAAAGCGCTGGCGGTCGAGAGTGAGCGGGGAGAGAGTGGGGTGCCTAAAATGGCGGCCGTGCATTCGTTGTGCGTGGCGCTGGGGAGAGGCAAGATGGCGCAGATAATGTTCAGTTTGCACGCTAAATTTCCACAGTCCTCCCTTTTAACATGTCTCGCCAGCTTGCCTAGTTTGGATCTATCCCCATAATACCCCGTACCTCCACCTCGTTCAGAGCTTTCATCCGCTCAGTTTCAAAGTCCAAAGTCTTAGGGCAGATGCAGTTCATAAAAAGCGAACATAAAGGTGGCAGACACTGAATCCCCAAGCAACATCCACATAGTATCACAATCGGTATCAGGATAAATGAAAACAGCCTCCATCCCCAACCTTTAATAGTGTCCCAAAACCAACTCCCCAGTGACCATTCTTCTTGTTCTTGATGAACCTCTGCGGACAGTCTGTGGAGATGTTCAATTGCTTTGTAGACTGAGGGTGAGTTATCCGGTACGTAGGTACAACAGCTGGACCCAATGATGCGGCATGCTCCTCCACGATCTGCCAGAACCACGTCTAGAACAAGGCGGTTCTGGAGAGCCACCAGGCGGACGGCCTGAAGCTCAGCGGTGTTGTTGGCGAGGGCGCCAGCTGTAATGTTCATTGCCGTTTCGACTGCCTGGGTTAAGTGGCGGATGGCACGGCTGTTTGCCATTGGACCCCAGAGTGGAACAAGGCCTTTGACTGCGTCCATGAACTGTGCTCCGGTGGAGTCGGCCTGCACAATGTCTTTGGCCCGTTTCTGTCGGTGATGGTTTGCTGGAGCCACATACGTCGGAGGAAGGACAAAGGCGATGTAGCAGGTGCCTCCCCAACCTTTCGGAAGCCAGGTGTAGGCCTTAGTACCACAGACGAAGTACATATTCGGGGAGGCAACAAAGGAGGGTGGGTCAACTGAGTCCAATGTTCGGGTGATGAGGCAGGAGCTGTGGCCCACCAGCTGTGCCCCCAGGCCTTCGAGGCATACAGACCCAGTGATGTTGATGACGGACAGGGCCACTGTTAGGGTGGCGGCCGTCCGTTTCCGGAGGTAAGAGAAGGTGGGTCTGGCTGGATTGTTGAACACTTGCATTTCAACTCGTTCTTTGGCAGGGATGTCCATGTGAAAGGAAGTGTTCGATCTCAGAGGGCAGAAGAGGGCAGAAGTTCTTCCAGTTTTGTTCAGCCAGAACCCATGGTAAAAGTGTGACATGGTTCTGCCGGAAGTGGCATTGTCCTTGTAGCTTTCTTGCAGGAGGATCAGCCAGGCGAGGCAGGAACCATGGACAGAAAAAGGTGAAGGGATGAAAGGGATTGAGTGCCCAGTGGCATGTGGTAGCAATCCACAGATCCAGCAGTTAGTGGCGTTGGTGGCAAGATTGTGTTGGTGGAGTAACTGCACAAAAGAGTTATTCCAGAACTCCTTACGCCTTTCTCGGAGTTGGGGTGAAAGTGAGATCAGATGGTGTTCTTTCGTGGTGGTAGGTTGAACGGTAGTCAGCAATGTCTTATGAGCGGGTGTGCTCTCCTCCATGATCCAGAAGGTAACCACGAGGAGAAGGCAAAAGAGAAGGGAAATGAAAAGTGCTATTGTCTTAAAGCTGTGCATTCGGCCAGTCTTTGGGTTGTTGAAGTGGATCTTCGGACGTCCGGTTGCTTCCATCATCTTCGTGTCGGGCGCTTCCATCACCTTCAAGAGACTCGGTAGCGGGCAGAACCACAGACTTTGTTTTAGTTTCTCTCCTGGTGGCCTTTTAGGTGACTAGGCTACCGTTCTGAGATTTCCACTTAGCCTGTGGTCTGCTTAGCCGAAGTTCTCTCCTTTCGTCGCAAGTTATACCCTTCTTTGGATAGCACAGTGGGATCGGGATATTCAATCAACTCAAGGGTCTCTGTATCCGGGCAGCGGCTCAGGGATGGTCGGTCTTTGTCCAGTAGTTCCTCTTGGGCGGTGATGTTGTCCGTGGTTGTCAGGGTCGGTGATACCTTCTTGCAGTGGTGTGCATGCAGCCAATTGCGTTTCCCCTCCACTCGAAGAGCTGTTCGGGTGGTGATCAGGACTTGCAGGGGGGCCCGTCCACCGGGGCTCCAGACTCTTGGTGCGCTGGAAGTTACGCACTAAGACGAAGTCACCGGGTTGGATGTCGTGTCCCGGGCCCCTGGAAACATCGGGAATGGCGTGCAGCACCTGCTGATGGATAACAGACAACGTCTTAGTTAGGTTATACAAATAGCCAGACATGAGGACGTCCGGGACGTCGTGGATGGATGATGGTTTTGGTGCAGTCCAAAGGTTCATGGGCCGCCCGAAGACGACCTCGTAGGGGGTTAAGTGGTGTTTGGTGGGGGTGGAACGCATTGATAGCAATGCTAGTGGGAGAGCGTCTGGCCATCTTAGTCCTGTGGTGGCGACTATTTTTGCTATCTTAAGCTTCAATGTGGCATTGTGTCGCTCAACCAGGCCTGCAGATTGGGGATGGAAGACCGCATGGAACTTCTGTTTTACACCCAACCCTTTTAAGATGAGTTGGATAACTTCGGCTACGAAGTGGGGGCCATTGTCGCTCCACAAAATTCGACAAAGGCCGTATCGGGGGAAGAACTCCTTCAGTAGTACTTTTGCGGTAGTCATAGCGGTGTTGTCGTGGGTTGGGTAGGCTTCCACCCACTTGCTGAAGGCACACACAACGACAAGCACATACTTTAAACCTTGGCACCTTTCTAGCTGGACGTAGTCCATTTGTAGGACTTCAAAGGGGTGATTGGGGACCCCAAACCCTCCCCGGGGTACAGCAGTTCCTTTCCCAGGGTTGTGTTGGAGGCATACTAGGCATTGTTGGACCAGACGTTTGGCTGAGTCTGGTATTCTGTCGTTGTGCCAGACTTTGGAGATGAGTTCGATCATGGGGGCAGACCCTATGTGTGCGGGGGAGTGTGCCATGGTCAGCATTGGGATCAAGTATGAGTCGGGTAGCAGCCATTTGTTCGAGTCTTTAGTTCGCCAACAACCGTCATCGTCCTTCAACCCTACCCGGGCCCATTCAGTTAATTCGTGTGGTGTGCTGGCTAGTTGGATATCCCTAATCGTTTCCCTAGCATCCTTCCATTTCTCAGTTTGTGACCTGGTCACGTACATGCGGGTCGTGGACCTATTCTCGGCTGTGGTTCGGGCAGTAATGTCAGCTAGTGCATTTCCCTGTCCTATAATGTCTGTCACCTTCTTGTGTGCCTGGCATTTGATCACAGCTAACCGTGTGGGGAGGAGGACTGCTTCGGTCAGGGCAGAGACTAGGTCTCCATGCAGGATGGGTGTGCCATGAGAAGTCAAGAATCCCCTCTCTTTCCATAAGAGCCCGAAGTGGTGAACTACCCCAAAGGCATACTGACTGTCTGTGTAAATGTTTGCGGTTGTTCCCGCTGCCAGGATGCAGGCTCGTGTGAGGGCAATTAGTTCAGCCGCCTGTGCGGATCGCTGTGTGATGCGGGCTGTCTCAACAACTGTTCGGGCTGTGGTGACTGCATAGGCAGCTGAGGTGGTGCCATCAGGGAGCTTGATGCATGAGCCATCCACCCACAGTTCTCCGTCAGGGTCCGGGAAGGCAGTATCCCGGAGGTCAACCCTACTCTTGGTTTGCTCGCCGGTGAGGGTCACGCAGTCATGTATAGGGGATGCATTGGGGTCAGCGTCAGGGAGAGGTAGTAGAGTAGCTGGATTCAGAGTGGTGCATCGTTTCAATGTGATATGGGGTGCAAGCAGAGTCAGTTCATACCCAGTCAGTCGTGCGCTAGTCAGGTGTTGAGTCTTGGTTTGGTTCAGGAGGGTATCAACAGCATGGGGTACCAATACTGTGAGGGGGTTCGAGAGCACGATCCCCTCACTTTGTCGGATAGAGACAGCAGCGGCGGCTACTGCTCGAAGGCAGGCGGGCAAGGCTCTGGCTACGGGGTCGAGAGTGGCAGAGAAGTAGGCACAAGGGCGTTGCTTAGGGCCTATGGACTGGGTTAGGACAGACAACGCACATCCCTCCCTTTCGTGGGTGTAGAGGGAGAAAGGTTTAGTGTAGTCTGGGGTTCCTAGGACTGGGGCCGAGCAGAGGGCATCTCGTAATTCTTTGAAGGAGGATTGGCATTCGGGTGTCCAGGGGAGGGGGAAGGGGACATCCTTAGCCAGCAGGGAAAGCAGAGGCTTTATGGTGAGACTGAAGTTTGGCAACCACTGTCGACAAAAGGAAGTGAGGCCCACTAGGGATCATACTTGCTTCTGAGTTTTGGGAACAGGGGTTTCTAGGATGGTTTGAATTCGGTCAGGGGTAAGTTTCCTCCCGTCTTTGGATAGTAGGTGGCCTAGATAAGTTACCTGGGGCTGGCAGAATTGCAATTTCTTTCTGGAGACCTTGTGACCGTTCTCCGCAAGGAAGCGGAGGAGGTGAATGGTGGCTGTGACGGCAAGAGGAGTGGTGTCGGCCGCCAAAAGAATGTCATCGACGTACTGTATCAATACCACTCCATCGGGTAGTTGGACTGCATCCAGTTGCCTCTTGAGGGCTTGGCTGTAAATACTGGGACTCTCAGTGTAGCCTTGGGGTGCCCTGCAGAATCTGTACGAACGGGCTTTTAAAGTGAAGCCGAACAGGTAGCGGCTGTCTGGGTGGATGGGGATGGAAAAGAATGCGTTCTTGAGGTCAATAACAGTAAAGATGGTGGCGGTGGATGGAATCAGGGTGAGGATGGTGGTGATGTCTGAGACTACGGGGTACTGGGGTATGACTACTTTGTTAACCTCTCGCAAGTCAACAATGAAACGGTAGGCTTTCTCATCCCCCTCGCCTTGCTTCTTTACAATGGGTAGGATAGGGCTGTTGCAAACATTACTCACTACTTCTTCTACCACTCCTGCCTCGACCAGGGACTCGATGATTTCCACCAATGCCCTCTCGCCTTCGGGTGATATCCGATACTGTGGAAGCTTTGGGAGCACTGCGTCCGGTCGGACGGTTATGTGTACCGGGTCGATCACCATGCGCCCTACATCTGAGTCGGTTTTAGCCCATAGATGTGAAGGTAATGTGTCGAGTAGGGACATATCAGCATCGGTTATAGAGAGCATACGCCGTGTGTGACAGGGTCTGGACAGATCTGGGTTATCGTGTAGGATGACTCGAACTCCGTTTGGGGAGCATCTGATAGTGGCTCGAAAATGTTTTAGCAAATCAAGTCCCATAATAGCATCGGGGGTGTTGGAGGAGAGCAGAAAGGTCGTGTCAGTGGTGTTATCTTCTAAGTCAAAGGGGATTGGTGCTGATAAGGGGTTAGTGGAGGGCGTTCCGTCAAAGCCTATTGAGGTTACGTGTGAGCCAGACAAGGGTGCCCTAGGAATCAGTCGTTTAGATAACGCACTACGTGTCGCCCCAGTATCTACCAGGAATGGAGATTTTGTGCCCAAGACCTTAGCGGTGACGTAAGGACCTTGCTGGTCAACACGGAGTTCGACTGGATCCCTCCCTTGCCCCTGGCGGTCCTATGCGAAGTCATGAGTGCTCTCATAGTCGGACTGTTGACACTGGTTTTGGCAGGGGCGATCAAAGGTGTTTGGTCTGCCTGGCCTATCGTTGATGGTGTTGTTCGTGTGCCCTCGTCCCTGTCCTCTATTTCTGGGGTCATATGCTGTGTCTCTGGGGTCCCTATTCTTGTTTATTTCCAGAAGGACCGGGCACTGGGATTTCCAGTGTCCGAACCCTCTACAGAACGCACATTGATTTCCATCTAGGTCTCTCCGTCCGTTGTAGGGTGTAGGTGTATGGTCTCTAGGGGGTAGCTTTCTGGGGGCGGTTGGTTGGTAATTCTCTTTTGGGGGTTCCCTTCCTATGTTCACCCCTTGCAACTGTGCTATCATCACCCTCTCCTTTAATTCCTTTTTCTTCTTCTCTGACGCCCTATCGTTCTCGTTCTTCTGATTTTCGTAGTATTGGGCCATCTGGAGAATTGCTGCGGGTTTGGAGGCTGCCCAACTACTCTCGCTGGTCTGTAGCTTCTGGGAGACTTCTTGAGACAGACCCTTTACATAATTCTGGACAAAGAGGTGGTGTCCGGTTGCGGTGGTCATGTCTTGGCCACTGTAATCGGAAAACACAGTCTCGAATCGGGAGAAGTATTCAGACACATCCTCCTGGGGTTTCTGGCGGCAAGCCGTCACTATCGACCAGTCTACCTTTCTTTCTGGGATTAGAGTCTTCAGCTTTTGTACAATCTTGTCTGGGAGCTCTAAGATGGCTTTCGGGGGTTTCTGTCCAGGTTCTCGCTGCTTGTCTATGGTATCGAGTTGTACCCAGGTATATCCGAACGGCTCGGCGTGGTCAACTTTCCGGATTTGTTTCCACACATCAGCCGGCAGGCATAGCCCAAAGAACAAGTCGATATCTGCCAACGTCATTATCGTTGAGCCTAAGGCTGTACCCAATTCAGTGTAGAAGGCGGTCGGGTTCTTTCTCAAGTCGGGTAGAGTCTTTCTAAAGGTCAAAATATCTTGCCGGTCCCACGGCTGGTAGACCCAGTTATATACAACCCTTCCCTTCGCATCTTGGTGGTTGATGTCGTCGTGTGTTCCCTGACCCCGTGGGGGGACCCAGTAGGGGGCAGCTTCTTTAATGGGCATCATGGCATCGGCCCTTCCTCCCTGGGGCTTGGTTGCTATGGGGGTTTCTGTTTTGGTGGTCTGTCCATGTTCTTTGAGGTGTCGGTAGACCTCGAGTGTACGAGTGAAGAGGTTCGTTACATCGCCCTCTCCTTCTTCCCCAATGTCTACCTTCCTATATAGGGCCGCTAAGCCTTCGGGACCTTTATCGTGGTATCTGTCCTCATATGCATTCAGGGCGTGATAACAGAGCCGTACGACGAAGTGTCGTCTGCGGCTGTCGGCATACGAGCTATACACGTCTGTTATATACTCCTCACTTTCTTTTCGCTCCACCAGCGTCCCTACTATTCTATCGATTCCTGATCTTTCATCCTTAGTTAATCGATTCATTCTGGTGGACTCTTTCTTTCCTATCTCATGGTCGTCTAGCGTTGTAGTCGACGTTGGGTTCGGCACAAGAGGTTCAGCCGGCGCGGAGGCCGTGAGGGCCGAGGCCCTTGTACTGCTTTCGCTCGTGTTCGGGGGTTGTGGGTGTTGTACTATTGATTGGGAGGGTGCATACGGAGGGGGCATGTAAATGATCGGGGGACCTAACAGTAATTCGTCATTCGTTCGCTGCTTGGAGGACAACTCAGGGTAGAGCAAAGAAGGGGTCCTAACAGCGTACTGGCCTGAGGTTTCGGGCTCCTGTCTTAGTTTAGTTTCCCTTCTCTCTTTTATGTCTTCTTCTAACTTTTTAGCGGCAAGGTGAGCTGCCTTTCGTAATTCCTTTTCTGCTTTTACTTCTTCCCTCTTTTTCCGTTGCGTTGCTTCTTTGCGCCACATGCCGATACTGTCAAGCATAGTAGGCGTCGTCTTATTGCTACGCAGAGCTATTTCTAGCGCTTCTATCTTATGGTCGTCGAAGGATCCCATCAGTGGCCACTGACTTTCGGGGTCCTTCTTGGTATATTTATGCCACAGCTTGCTATAAGCTACGGCGACTAGTCCATATTTAGTGAACATGTCCTTATTAGGGGTGCCTTCCAGTGGAGCCGGATGGTTCACCTCTAATAAGCGGTCCGGGCAGAACCAACTACCAATCAGTGGGGAGAAGATAGGCATGACGGGTTTCAACGGGGACAAAAGTCAGCACTACCTATCTTTTCACTGCTTGCAAAGACTAGACAGAATATCTCTATTCTTCGTTATTTGTAAGCAGAGAATACCTCCAAAGAACCAATATCGAACAACTAGTGTTCGGACAATCAATCAATCAATCAATGGGGAGATAAAGATAGGCACGACGGGTTTCAACGGGGACAAAAGTCTGCGTTACCTACCCTTCACTATTTGCAAAGACTAGACAGAATATTCCTATTCTACGTTATTTGCAAACAGAGAATATCTCAAAAGCACTATTCTTCAAAACAATCAATGTTCGGACAATCAATCAATGGGGAGATAAAGATAGGCACGACGGGTTTCAACGGGGACAAAAGTCTGCGTTACCTACCCTTCACTATCTGCAAAGGGAGAGAGAGAGAGTATTTCTACTCCTCCCCGTTTGTAGACAGCGAATATCTCAAAGAGAACAATCAATGAGCACAATCAATGAGCAATACTAGTATTCAAACAATCAATCAATTATTTCGCACTTACCCGGACCGCGTGGACAGTTTCTCGTCTTCCGCCTCCAGCGCCCGATCGTCCTCTATTCTCCGTATTTGCCGCGGCACTCCTGATGGTTCCCAGTCAGGACCGTAGATCACTCGAGAGAGGTCTGCTCGGAACCAGTGAAGTTCGGATGATCGGCTGCCAGACGAGGGTCTATTGGGCAGGAGCTCTCCCGATCGTTGTAGTCGTTCACTCTGTCGTCGGGACCTCTCCCACTGGATCCACGTGTCGCTGATGGGCCCCACGTTTGGGACGCCAATTGTTAAATGGTAGCGGCAGTTTCAGTCGATAACCTTTCAAGTATTTGCCCGGCGGTAATCGCCTCTTATACCACTCGATAATTTACCAATGAAAGAGGCAGGCGCCGGAGACTGGAAGGCAGGAAACAAAGTTTTATTCCGTCGGAGCAGAACACATCAGATCAGACAGCAAGGTATCGTCACGAGGTGCTCTAACTGCATCTCTGAGACCTGGTCTCTTATACACTGGTTTATTGCTTTATTACATATAGTACATTCTTGAGATTCCCTTGATGCCTGAAAGAACATCCCCTGAAGCCCCGGCTCAGATCCGATCCCACACATAGATACAGTAGAAGTTCCCACCCTACCCGCAGTGGGAGATGGCTATCGCGCAGCAGGGAATTCCGCTAATTCCCGGGGGTGTGTGCAACTGGCCGGGTCTCAGGGGGTAGGGGCTTTGATCTACTGTAATCCCTTTGATGTGGGGTGTTTCCCTTACAGTAGGGGCAGTAAACTGCATCCGCAGGGCTAGGTGATGGCCTGGGACCGGATGTATGACGTTACAACGCACACTTTTACAACGCATGCACTTACAACGCATTTTTTACAACGCATAATCCATTACAACGCATGACATTACAACGCATGACACTACAACGCATTTTTAAAAAATACCTTTACAACGCATTTCCATTACAACGCATACTACCTTTACAACGCATACCATTACAACGCATAATATTACACTACACTATCCAACACTTACCCTACTGTTGCACCCCCTGGAGTTAGAATAGTAATTTTTACCCCTATACTATCCAACACTTACCCTACTGTTGCACCCCCTGGAGTTAGAATAGTAATTTTTATGCGTTGTAAAAAATGCGTTGTAAAGGTAGTGCGTTGTAAAAGTTGCGTTGTAAAGGTTGTTCCCCCCTGGGACCAGTTCAGACAATGGGGCGCAGAGGAAGGGGGTTATCAAAGGAGAGGCATGACCATGTATGGGTTGTCGGTTGGAAGTGGTTCCGTAGCAGGGTCGCGCAGAAGGAGAGGGTTTATGGCCTGTATGAGAGAGCGGGGGTGGCCGGCGCGCGGGGGATGCTTGCAGCGCCAGGGGAAAGCGCTGGCGGTCGAGAGTGAGCGGGGAGAGAGTGAGGTGCCTAAAATGGCGGCCGTGCATTCGTTGTGCGTGGCGCTGGGGAGAGGCAAGATGGCGCAGATAATGTTCAGTTTGCACGCTAAATTTCCACAACAGGGGGGGCACGGGAGGGGAGGTCTTTGCCCAGGTATGTAGTGTATCGGGTCCGGCGGCGGAGCCTGCCCAGTCGCCGCAACAACTCCCGGCTGCAAAGCCTCTCCGCGGGGGGCGACCCAGCCAAGCCCAGCAGGTGTTCAGGGTGGGCAGCATCCGTCCTCACCCCACCAAGGCGCCACGGGTCGAGTCTTCCTATGCCAACTGTCCACTCGCCTCAGGAGAGGCTCTCCACCACATTGTAGGCTCAGACCCCTGTCTCATGAGTGGTGCGGTCATTCAGCCACCCAGCAGCTGCCCGAAGCCACAGGAGCCAACGGGGCTTCCTCCCGGGTGGACCACTGTGCAGGGGAGCGAACAGCGGCAACTGGTGATTCCGATGACGGCAGGATCAGGTTGGTTCGTGGCGGGGAGCTAGTGCTTAAAGCAACCGACATGATGGCCACCTTGGCCATGCTCCCTAAAATCATATTTTTAAATAAAGATGTCAGCATACGATCGTGCAGCTCAGAGGCTTATCAAGGTGCCAGTCATTGCACGTAGAAGTTGAAATGCAATGAAAAATGGAGTACCTCTGATATAAATATAGGGTCAGATACTTATATTTCATGACTGAGAACAGGAAAGGGTAGTAGTACGAACATATTTTAAAAGATAAACTTGCTCAGTAGTTCAGCATACTCCTTTGTCTCTAGGTAAAAACTAAAAACGCATGTATGAAGCTGAGGAGGACATAACGTCATGTGAGAAAACGACTTTGGGGCAGCGTACAAAAGAGGCATCACATGACCTGACAAAAAGCACAGAGCTCAATAGAATCAACCATAGAATTTTAGAATACACATTTAAGTACATATAGCCTGCAGAGCCTATGGGATATGGAACAAATAACTGATATACAGCGCAAACCATAAAACCTAAGCCCTAGACAGATAGTGGAACACTGACCATGAGACACACAAGACCTAACACATCTTATATTTAAACGAATGGAAAGCAACAGAGAAAAAAACACAAGAAGTTGCCCACTAAACAAAGTTATTCTTTCAAATGGAAATTTTTTAATTAAGAAAATCTTTCAACATCCCTTGAATACAATGAGTTAGCAACTTCCATGCATTGCCAACAGGCTTATCAGGCTAAGGCACACTTCCTGTCTGAGATCCTAGTCTGTGATATACCGTGGCCACCATATTCCCAAGCTCCTGCCAGCTGTGTTACATACCACCTTTGCAACCTCTTCAGATGCCGTGCTTCATATTTCAATTTTTAATATGTACCATTCGCTTAATCTTGACTACATCACCTACTGTCACTTCAACATCCTTCACACAGTTCATCCTTTCATACCTTAGCATTGTTCTATATACTCTTGTTTCTATGATAGGAACACTCATTCTCTCTCCTGATCAATGGTACTGTCACGATTTCCTGGCCGGGTGTTACGCTAGCTGTATGCGCGTATTGCCGGCCAGGAACTACATTCCCCAGAATGCCCAGAGGGACGCGACGTGCGCCAGCAAGGGCGGAGCCGGAACCAAGAAGCAGGATACAAAGCGGCTGAGCCCCGGGCGGCGTTGCCGATTATTCCTCCATTGTGTAAATCTGACTTAAGCTAAGATGCACCACAAATTCAAAAACAGTATCAATTAAATTAATATAGGAGGACAAGATAATCCTTGGTTTCAATTTCTTTATTCCAAATTCATTGGACAATATGGAGCGATACAGCCGACGCGTTTCGTCCTGACACAGGACTTCTTCAGGGCAAAAATAGGCAGGTGAGAACCTTCAGTGTTGATTGGTTTGTGGCTATCCAATATACGCTGGGAATCTTCCATCCAGAAACGTTTAAGTTAAGAACCATATGTATACTCTATTTATAAGAAAGGAACGTTCAAGATCATATTCGTAGAAATCCCAATTATGGGGATTCTTTCTCCTTGTCTGTATGCCAGGTTGGACTGGAGGTCGTGGTCCACTCATAAATGTGGAGGGAACCCTTGTGCCGATCACGATCTGATAGTCATGACAGGCGGGCCACAGGCAAATCCACTGTTACAGGAAGATGTTCCTCCATTGTGGTCTGTTCCAGTGGCAGTGAGGAAAGTCTTCGCCTCCGTGGTAGCGGTAAGAGGGTTCTGGAGTCTTTACTCTCGGAACCGTCATTTCATAGCCTTGGTCCGTCATTCGGACAACCCAAGTCCTGGGATCTCCTCTGTTGGCCGTAACGTGCTTCCCATCCATTACATGCAGAGGGGAGTCGTCGCCCGTAGTGGCGCGTGGGTTACCTGCTCCCTGTTGGAAAAAGGCCGACTCGTGGTCCTTTATTGCAGGGAGGGTATAGTGCCCGCGAGCTAACTTTCAGTCACGTCTAAACAGTTGTTGAAGAGCGTGCAGTGTGCAGTGTCTTTCGTACTTGTGAAAGAGACACGCAGTCACGTATAAGCAGTTGTTGGAGAGCGTGCAGTGGGCAGTGTCTTTCGTACTTTTGAAAGAGACACGCAGTCAAGTATAAGCAGTTGTTGGAGAGCGTGCAGTGTGCAGTGTGCAGTGTCTTTCGTACTTTTGAAAGAGACACGCAGTCACGTATAAGCAGTTGTTGGAGAGCGTGCAGTGTGCGGTGCCTTTCGTACTTTGGGAAGTGCAGTACACAACAGAGCGTCCGCTCATCGTATTGAGTGTGGGTGTGTGAATTGACTTATGAAAGGGGGATTAAACACACCTCCATATTTGGGATTTTTCCGTCCTCCTCACTTTTAAGTTGAGTATGTAGAAAGAGTGTGTGTGGTCGTTAACCACGCAACTATTGTGTTCTGAGGAGGCGACCTCAGAGTTCACTTATTTAACTGATGCTCCAGATGGGGCAATATACAGGCAACCAGCGTGATCCGATATGTGTTCCATGGTGGAGCACTTTATTGTGCAGTAGTTTTGTTTTCTCATTTCTTCATTTGCTCAGGAACTAACAAGAAAGCCTTGTAGGGAACCCTGATTTCCTGGTCCTGATCTACGTCTGGCTGGTCTCCTACCGTGACACTTTGAATACCTATGTGAATGTGTTGCACGTTGCCTTTCTTTTCTTTACAGGTCTCCCTCCCCGCAGTCCCCATCCTTTCCTTCCCCCGCTCAATTGCCCCAAGAGTCTGTGTATTCTACATGCGCCAGACTTGGGTCGATTCAGAGGTGGGCCCCCATAGAGCATCGACACAGCCCTGAGGACTCGGATTTGGAAGGCACGACAGAATAATCGGCCCACGAATTAGTCTCCTCCCGGTTGTGTTGAAAGTAGGGATGGCCACATTAGAAGATGTAGTGGCCGCCTTAGCGCAGGTCCAAGCAGAATAAGTCACATCACGGCAGGAAACCGCAGCACTCCACGCCAGACTAGACAGAATGCAAAAGAACCCATTTGATGCAGGGGGTACCTCGCACCCACAGTCGGTGGTAGTTGAAATGCCGGCACAAATTCCCCTAGCGCCCCCTGAAAGATTCTATGGGGATATAAAGAAAGTTCAAGTATTCCTCACTCAGGTGCTTCTACACTTCTCATGCAAACCAAAGATGTTTCTTACAAACCAAGCTCGGGTGGCATTTCTAATCTCATACCTTGGGGGAGAAGCAGCTCAGTGGGCGGTCCCCATAGTAAGAAGAGATGACCCGAAGTTGTATGATTGGGATGAGTTCCGCGAGTGTTTTGAAAAGACATTTGATGGAAGAGCCGAAACATTCTCGGCGGATAGAGATTTGTTGGGACTACGACAGGAGTCTTCCGAACTGATCAGTTATTTAAACAGCTTTCGTCGTTTAGTCGCCGAAACCGATTGGCCAGAAGCAAAACAGTCGGCGATATTTTATCAAGGCCTCTCGGACGACCTAAAGGATGTGTTGGCGCAAATAGATCCTCAACCCCGAACATGTTCCGCGCTCATAGACCTCACCCTGAGGTTGGATCACAGGTTGCGAGAACGTCGGGGAGACCATAAGAAAAAAGATCGCCATCCACCCACTGGTGATCGAGTTTCCCCTATGGAAAAACCGACTACTTCGGCGGAACCAATGGAAATAGGGACCGTAAGGGCTTCACTAACGGTCAGTGAGAGAGACTATCGCAGGAAACAAGGATTATGTCTGTACTGTGGGAAGGGCCATTTTCTGAGGGAATGTCCGGTTAAACCCAAGCTCAGTAGACCCCGACAAGGACAGGTGGTAGCTCTAGCCACTGAAAAAGAGGAGGGAAACTTCAAAGCTTGAGCACTCAAGAAGGGAGGGTCCCAAGCGGTCAGTCCATCCCTTCTATGGATACCTTTGTTTTTACCAAGACAGACCACTTCTTTATTTCAATGACTCTGGAAATAAATCAAACCAGCAATCCTGTACTGGTCATGATTGACTCAGGAGCCACGGGTTGTTTCATGGATAAAGGAGAGGCTCATAGATTAGGAATTCACTTGGTACCTAAACCAAAACCAGAACGAGTATATGCAGTGGATGGTAAAGAATTAGACTCGGGCCCCATCACCCATAACACACCGGATTGCGAATTGGTATCCGAAGGTTACCACAGAGAAATCGTGTCATTTGGAATCATACAAGCACCACACTAGGGGATCATATTAGGTCTTCCATGGCTTCAGCAACATGATCCGAATATCCGATGGGCCACCAAGACGCTGACATTTGACTCAGAATACTGTCAAACCCATTGCATTACGAATGGTCCTCAGCCTGCTCGAATTCTTTCTACTATTCATCATGTTGCAACAGCGGCAGAAAAAGAGGTGGAACTGCCCACTTGCTACGCTGATTTTGTTGATGTATTCAGCGACACCAAGGCAGAAGAGCTACCACCCCACAGGGAGTTTGATTGTCGGATAGACCTGATACCCGGTGCGGTCGTCCCCTGCGGGAGAGTGTATGCCCTTACGGTGCCCGAAACGACGTATCTTCGAACCTACCTAGACAAATACTTAGCATTGGGCTTCATTCGACCTTCACGTTCGCCTGCAGCGTCCCCACTGTTTTTCATTCCGAAGGCTAACGGAGATTTACGCTGTTGCATCGATTACAGGGCGCTGAATGACATCACGGTGAAAAACCAGTATCCGCTTCCCCTAATACCGGTGCTTCTGGAGCAAGTACGAACGGCAGGGATATACACCAAATTGGACCTCCGTGGAGCGTACCACTTGGTCCGAATAAAGAAAGGGGATGAATCGAAGACAGCATTTAAAACGCGGTATGGGCTTTACGAATACCTGGTAATGCCTTTCGGGTTATGTAATGCCCCCGCTGCGTTCCAGTTCTTTCTAAACGAAGTATTGCGGGAGTATCTGGATCGTTTTGTCGTCGTTTATATTGATGACATCTTGATTTATTCCAACACCAATGAAGAACACGTTGATCATGTTCGTTTGGTATTACAGTCCCTTCGAGAGCATTCCTTGTACTGCAAAATCACGAAATGTGAGTTCCACGTCACCACCGTAGAGTTCCTAGGGGTCATGCTCACCCCCTCGGGTCAGATCATGGCTGAAAGAAAGGTGAAGGCCATCTTGGACTGGCCTCGTCCTAGCTCCGTGAAAGAAATCCAGAGTCTCTTAGGATTCGCCAATTTCTACCGTCGATTTATTCGTCGGTTTTCGGATTTGGTAACCCCCTTAACCCGGTTGACCAGAAAACAGGTACCATTCGAGTGGACGGCAGACACCCAAGAGGCATTTGACAGTCTCAAAACCGCATTCACCACAGCTCCAGTCCTTCGACACGCCAACCCGTCTTTGCCGTTTGTAGTGGAGGCCGACGCTTCGGACGTGGCATTGGGCGCGGTCCTGTCACAAAGACACAAAGAGACCGGATGTATGCATCCTACAGCATTCATGTCACGAAAGTTCAATCCCGCAGAGCGGAATTACACCATCGCAGAGAAAGAACTATTGGCGATTAAAGATGCGTTTCTTGAATGGAGACATTGGCTGATGGGGGCGAGTCATCAAGTAACGGTGTATACCGATCATCGAAATTTGCAATTTATGCGGGCAGCTCGACATCTAACCCCTCGACAACTTAGGTGGATGCTTTTCTTTGCTGAGTATCATTTCGTGGTAACCTTTCGCCCAGGGATCCAGAACAAGAAAGCAGATGCCCTGACGAGACAAGACCTCTCGCTCCCAGATACATGTCCCACTGAAAATTCCATAATTGAACCCAGTAGGGTGTTATGTGCTGTTCGCACTGATGAGTTCTTGCAAGAAATACGTCAAGGAATATGTTCCTTCAAGTGGAAAGACTGGATCAAGAGCCATCCGGAATGGCGAATGAGGCAAGGGCTCCCGGTAAAAAACCGACAAGTGCTGCTTCCTACACAGAGATTACGCAAGATCGCGTTCTCATGGTGTCACGATCTTCCCTGGGCAGGTCATCTAGGAGGCATGAAAACCCTGGAGAAAAGACTACGACAGTTCTGGTGGCCAACGGTGCGCCCCGACGTTCTAACTTGGGTGCAAGAATGCGCAAAATGTGCACAGATGAAGGTAGATCATCGGAAAATGCAAGGACAACTACAAATCATGCCCACACCAAAGATCCCATGGGAAAGGATTTCGGTGGATTTCGTGGTTGGATTGCCAGCAGATCAAGGCAACACAGCCATAATAGTAGTGGTCGATTTTTTGACAAAGATGGGTCACTTCATCGCCTGCAGACAAGCACCCACGGCCAGCCAATTGGCCAAGCTGTTGTTAATCAACATAGTACGTCTTCACGGCCTGCCCACAGACATTGTTTCAGACAGAGGGGCTCAATTTACCACGGGGTTCTGGAGAACATGGTGTTCTGAGCTACAGGTATCTTCGTCCCTGTCCACCAGCTTCCATCCTCAGACGGATGGCCAAACAGAACGTCTGAATCAAACACTCAAACAATACCTCAGATGTTATGTAGCGGAAAACACAGACGAATGGGTCAATTGGTTATGGATTGCTGAGATAGCATACAATAGTGCAATACATTCATCCACAAAACACTCTCCATTCTACAGCACGTATGGGTTTCACCCCCGATTCTCCCCCTTGATCCTTCCTAGTACACAAGTCCGCTTTCCCGATGTTCGAGAGAAGTTGTTACACATGCGGAAAACGCTCATCCAGACACGAAACAACTTAATCCAAGCTAAACAGAAGTATAAAGAACAAGCTGATAAGCACAGAAGGGCTACTCCGAGGTACAGGAAGGGGGAGTGGGTATGGCTGGCCACAAAACATATACGGTTTAAGAAACACAGTATATTTCATCCTAAATACATAGGTCCGTATCAAGTTGTGAAACACATAAATCCTGTGGCAATCAAACTCAAACTTCCCTCACATATGCGCCTACATCCCGTATTCCATGTCTCCCTTCTGAAACCTGTGCAGGGAAAGATACAGAAAAGGCCAGGTCCTGTGCTAATAAAAGGGGAGCCAGAATATGTAGTGCAGGGAATACGAGACGCTAAGAGGGTTCGTGGCAAACTATGGTACCTACTCGCATGGAAAGGGTATGGCCCGGAAGAAAACTCCTGGGAACCCAAAGATGCGGTTCATGCGCCCAAGTTGATTGCCCGGTTTTATAGACTCCATCCAAATGCTCCACGTGACAGCTAGCGTCTTCTGGGAAGGGGAATGTCCTGTCACGATTTCCTGGCCGGGTGTTACGCTAGCTGTACGCGCGTATTGCCGGCCAGGAACTACATTCCCCAGAATGCCCAGAGGGACGCGGCGTGCGCCAGCAAGGGCGGAGCCGGAACCAAGAAGCAGGATACAAAGTGGCTGAGCCCCGGGCGGCGTTGCCGATTATTCCTCCATTGTGGTCTGTTCCATGGGCAGTGAGGAAAGTCTTCGCCTCCGTGGTAGCGGTAAGAGGGTTCTGGAGTCTTTACTCTCGGAACCGTCATTTCATAGCCTTGGTCCGTCATTCGGACAACCCAAGTCCTGGGATCTCCTCTGTTGGCCGTAACGTGCTTCCCAGCCGTTACATGCAGAGGGGAGTCATCGCCCGTAGTGGCGCGTGGGTTACCTGCTCCCTGTTGGAAAAAGGCCGACTCGTGGTCCTTTATTGCAGGGAGGGTATAGTGCCCGCGAGCTAACTTTCAGTCACGTCTAAACAGTTGTTGAAGAGCGTGCAGTGTGCAGTGTCTTTCGTACTTTTGAAAGAGACACGCAGTCACGTATAAGCAGTTGTTGGAGAGCGTGCAGTGGGCAGTGTCTTTCGTACTTTTGAAAGAGACACGCAGTCAAGTATAAGCAGTTGTTGGAGAGCGTGCAGTGTGCAGTGTCTTTCGTACTTTTGAAAGAGACACGCAGTCACGTATAAGCAGTTGTTGGAGAGCGTGCAGTGTGCGGTGCCTTTCGTACTTTGGGAAGTGCAGTACACAACAGAGCGTCCGCTCATCGCAGTGAGTGTGGGTGTGTGAATTGACTTATGAAGGGGGGATTAAACACACCTTCATATTTGGGATTTTTCCGTCCTCCTCACTTTTAAGTTGAGTATGTAGAAAGAGTGTGTGTGGTCGTTAACCACGCAACTATTGTGTTCTGAGGAGGCGACCTCAGAGTTCACTTATTTAACTGATGCTCCAGGTGGGGCAATACAATGGAAAGTATAGTTCCCAGGCAAACATATACGACTAATAGTTCAAATTGATAAAGCACAGAAGTAGTAAAACAAACAAATAATGCAGTTCACAATTTTAATTAAAAAAAGACCTAAAAAAATCACATATAGTGAAATGACAATATACAATAAAATTGGAATTTTCAATAATACAATTCAATGATATAGATTACACATAGTGGCAGAACATAAAATATCTTCACGACGCGCGTTTCGGCACAGAGTGCCTTCGTCAGGAGTAGCCACAACAAATCTAAAGAATTAATGAGAACAATAATTATTATACATACAATTCTGTGCTACAACTTTAATTTAACAATGCTGAGTTTGTCTGAAAAATTGTACTTTTCTTTGAGGACTTACATGCAACTGATAATTTCGTTAACGTGATATTAAAAGTAGGAAAAAGTGGAAAAAAGAAGAGGAAAGAGAAGAAAGAAAAAGAGAAAAAGGAAAAGATATAGAAAAGAAAGTGAGGAAAAAATAATAAGGAGGGAAAAAGGGGGTGTGAGCGGAAAAAGTGGAAAAAAGGAGGGAAAAAATAAGGGAGAAGAGAGAAAAAAGAAGAAAAGAGAGAAAGAAATGATGGTGAGTGTGATAGATTGATTCCCAAGAAGTATGTAGTCTATAAACATTCTTCATGATTATAAATATATAAAACACCCGTGGTAAAAAAGAAGAAGGGGATGAAGGAGAAGCTGTTGTAATTGATATGTTTCTTACTTATGTAGTTAACAGAAGGTGGATCAATGACATATGTATGTGGGGGCAATATCGACCAGAAATATAGTTTCTTCCTTTTCTTTATATGGTTCCTTTCTTCTCTAACAAAAGAAACAAGTGACTGAATTAAAGAAAAAGTTATAGTCAAGGTGTTAATATAGGGTAAATGATGAAAGAAAGGCAACCAGCGTGATCCGATATGTGTTCCATGGTGGAGCACTTTATTGTGCAGTAGTTTTGTTTTCTCATTTCTTCATTTGCTAAGGAACTAACAAGAAAGCCTTGTAGGGAACCCTGATTTCCTGGTCCTGATCTACGTCTGGCTGGTCTCCTACCGTGACACTTTGGATACCTATGTGAATGTGTTGCACGTTGCCTTTCTTTTCTTTACAGGTCTCCCTCCCCGCAGTCCCCATCCTTTCCTTCCCCCGCTCAATTGCCCCAAGAGTCTGTGTATTCTACATGCGCCAGACTTGGGTCGATTCAGAGGTGGGCCCCCATAGAGCATCGACACAGCCCTGAGGACTCGGATTTGGAAGGCACGACAGGTACCTACTCTGGATTGACATTGGGGACTCCCTCGTGACTTCTCACAGCCTCAAATGTAGTCATTGTTGAGGTGAAATGTTCTGTATTACACATGCCACCAACAGTGAAGAGTGATAAAACAAGAGGATGTCCCCAGTCAACAACCGGGAGGGCTTACCATAGGTGTGAGGTGGATAAATAGATATACAGTGTGGGCACGATATGCATCCAGCCGCCTCTACTCTCACAACACGCCTCCAAAAAAGCAACTTCGTTTACAGAAATCCTCATTCTTACCATAAACCGAGCATCTACGTTAGAATACATGATTAAACAAGCATTGGCATAGCCAATAGGTCTCGCTTTTGGGACCCTATAAGTGTTTAGCCATGCAACAGTTGCATAACTAAATACTTATAAGGTCCCAAAAGCGAGACCTATTGGCTATGCCAATGCTTGTTATAGGGAGAGCTCTCTGGCGCCCACAAGAAAAGTCTTCTGTAAGTGGAATCTCGACATGTAAAAGAACGTTACCCCAGTGAAGAGCAACATTTTTGGGCTTCACGGGTGAAAAGTGACATGCCAGCTCCTCTTTCTCATGAGTGAGCGCCCCCTGCCCACCTTCATCACAGGTAAAGGTCTGACACACACTACACCATTCATTCAGTCAACAATAATCAAATATCGAGCAAAAAGCTTCCTAGAACAGTCTCGCGGCTTCATGGCGCTACAAATAACATTGTTTATGATTGTCCAAACCAGGGAAAGTGGTTTTATGTCCAGCGTGCCACGACAGAAGTAGGAGTGAGACCAAGATGGGAATCTGGGACTAGCAGGCTGCAGGCAGACTGTTGGCAGTAGGCGCAGTAACCCACAGAGCTATCCTGCCGCAACATGCTTTAAAAAGTATGTAAGGGTCAGTGAGAGCTCTGAGAGGTGGAGGGGACACCGAGCACAGAGTGAGGAGTGCAGGAGGGGTGCGAGATCTCGGTGGATGAGATGTGGATAAAGACAGTTCTGAAAGAAAGAGAGTGGAGGAGATATCTAGAACAGAGTGGGAGTGGTGGGGGGGCGGTGAGATCACCGAGGAGTGGGTGTTGGAGGGGAGCGAGAGTGTCCGGGTAGAGAAGGGTAATAAAGACATGAGCTAGGGTGGAGAGAGTGCTTGGTAACTTAGAGAGAGATCAACTCTAGGGACAAGGGAGAGCACAGAAGTAGGTTATGAAGAGGGTGTCTCCAGAAGGGAGGAAAGTGGCTGGAGAGACCCAGAAAACAGGAGGGTTAAGATTCAGAGCGCCCCCTGGGTGGTTATAGTAAGAATGTGGGTGGTGAAAGAGATTAAAACAAGGCACAAGAAGAGAAAAGGCGGGCTAGTGAGACAGTGAAAGTGAAAGTGAACTGGAGAGAAAGGGAAAACGAAAGAGCTTGAGAAAGAGGCATTGATAGTGACAGAAAAGGGACGTACTAAGAGACAATAAAAAAAGACTGACAAAGCATGCTGTGGCGGGGGAGCGCATTCCAGGTGGGGGAGCGGACTCTTTGAAGTATGATGCCGAGGATGTGGCTACACGTGCACGCATCAGTGGGCTGAAGCGCTTCCCCAAACGGATTGCATGGCAACACGATGCACGTGATTGTGCGCGTGCTCGCCATTTAATCCACTTTTGGGAGCACTTTGAAATCCCCCTCTTACTAGAGTCTCACATTGCGATTGCGTAAACGCAATAGCTAGGCGAGACCTAAAAAGCTGAAAAAACATAGAGCAGCCCATTCTGCCAAAAGAGTCCCTTGCCCTGAAACTCTCTTTCCTCTGCATGTCTCCCTTGTGAGTCTAGAAGTTAGAAAAACTCTCTCATCACTTAAATCATTTCTATCCATGTGTTTTATTTGAATGAAAGAAGATCAGTAAATATGACTGGTAAACACTCTGGGCTGACCACCTTGTTTGTTTTTCTAATTTCCATAGATACTTTGCCTCACTCACCTGTACTCCTCATAATTCCTCATATTCAGTTTCCTCAGAATCACCTGGGACAGTCCTGGTACTTTGCTGTCCATCGAGAGGAAGCCAAGTGAGTCCATGTAGTAGCCCTCTGCGGCTGTAGCAGGCACAGTGGCTGGTGAAGGCTTGGGAGGGCCCCCTTTCGCAGTGGAACTGTGTTTCGTCTTTGGGGCCATGATGAGGCCAAGCCTTCTTGTGAGCTGAAAATATGAACAATTGAGAGAATGAGTTAGTGCATTGAAGATTAGAGGGTCAAGTAATGATCACACTGAAGGATAAATGAGCAGGAAATCCAGACTGAAGACAGAGGGATTGTAAGTGAGGAGTCTAAGGACTATAGGACAAAGGGACAGACATTGACTAGCTTCACAGCTGAGAGATACGGAAGACTGATACCAGAGGGTTAGTGAATGGCCAATCAAAGACTAAGGAACCAAGAACGTGCAGTTATTAGCCACTGTTTATTTCATATGTCGACATACACTCTTCTTGCGTTGCATGTGTGGATTTGGCACATCCCAAGTCCAGCATGTAAAGTATACACAGAGAAATATGTTCCCTTCAGTCATCACAGATGCCTGCAGCACTTATCACGTTAATTGAATCTCTGAAGCTCTAACTTGGATAAATCACAATTCGCTCCAAGAGCATCTCGTGCACAGCAGGCTGGGTGATTTGTTCTGATATTTATGCTGTAAGAACTTATTTACAGTGCTTTGATTGCCTGGAATAGCCAAGTTACCAGATAATCAAATTAATTGGGTAAACTTTTGATTCATCAGCATGAAGCTCATTTAGGCACAGGCACTTGCAGCTCACTCTTCCTTCCCTCACCATGGGTACAGACGTCTGCTCTCTCTCTGGTGTGAGGTCCTGAGCCCCCTGGGGCACCACATGGATGCAGGAATTACTTAGAGATCCCATCTGGCAAACATGCCCAATACTGATCTGACCGTGAGTGAGGAGTGAGGCCCAATCCTGACCAGTGGAGTAGCGACTCGCCACATGCCTGAACTGAAGGTAAAGTTCTACCTCCCTTGTCCACTGACTTCTTTCCTTCTGTATCTCTCGCTAGGTGAAGACAGGCAGCTGAGACATGGATGGTCAGTGGCTTGTACCTGGGCTGGTGACAGACTGTGCAGCCCTTGGGTCACAGAGTGTCTCGCCCATCCTCTAAGAGGGGACACAGCAACGTGGTATTCAAGGCAAGGCTCTATCAGCTTAAGCGGGTGTCGTCAACAGGCCTCCGGAGCAGGTTAGCAGGGCAAGTTAAAGCTCCAGAATATAATAGTCACCTCTACTTTTATCGGGGACTTGCAGGTCTCCCCAGAGAAGCTCATAATTTACACTCTGAAACATCGGCAGGGCACAGATGTAGCATAGGGGCAGATGTGTCAAAATAAGCAAACTGGGTAACAGAGTGGAAGACAAAAAGTGAAATGATGGAAATGGAACGAAAAAATAAGTGAAAGGCTGATAATAATAATCTTTAGTCGGAAGTGATCACAACCATAAAAGATACAAAAATATATAAATCACAACAACAATACAACAACAAAAATAAGTGAAAGGGTAATAGAAACAGATGGGTGAGAAAAGAAAGGCAAGATGTGGAGAAAACGATGGGGAGACAGAAGAAATGGTTGGGTGAATAAAGAGATGAGAGGAGGGATGGAAAGAGGGATGAAATGAGGGTAGAACTGTGGGAAGTAAGGAAGGGGAGAGGAATGCAGGAGAGAACAAGCATTTGCAACTCAATAGGTCTCGCATTTACGCGAGTTTAAGCTATTGGCATTGTAAATGACAATGCCTTTTATTTATGCTTTAAAAACCAAAACATAAATAAAAGGTATTTTTATTTACAAAGCCAATAGCTCAAACTCGCGTAAATGCGAGACTTATTGCATTGCAAATGCTTCTTATCACTCACTAAGATTGCTCCTAAGCCCCGCCCCCTCATGCGAGGGAGTGAGGGTGCCAATAGAGGAGGTGAGCGCGGACTGGCTGAGAGGAGGTAGTGGGCAGCGAAGAAGACGAAGCATGTTTCTAGCAGCAGCTGTCCCTGGTTCAGCGAGGTGTCCCTAAAGCGAGCAAAAAAGAGAGTGCGGCGCCCTCTTTAGAGACACTGTGCTCAGTATTAAAGTAAAAAAAAATGTGCATGGTGTCCCTAAAGCTGGTGCCGCGCTCAGCATGCAAATGCAAAAAAAAAGCACCCGCCGATGTCCTCAGTGTAAATAAACAAAATAATGCTCACCCAGTTATTATTGCAGACTATGTATAACAAGCCAAGTAAAAGGTCCAGTTGTTATGGGCGGTAACAAATGCAGACAAGGCGGTACCAAGGAGGGACTAACAAGCCTTTTTACAAATCAGAAGCCAGCAGTTAAGAAGTACTATGACACAAGCCATTGACAAATATGGGCGGAGAGGGGGTGGGCTTCCACTGCATACTCTATTACAGCATGCCTCGCAGAGTGCACAGCCCATGCGCGCTGCCGCTAGGCTCGACCTAAAAAGGAAGCAGTGGAGGAGGTATGAGAGAACCAGTGAGCATTGGCCTTTGCTGGCCCCGTTTCATTCGGAGCCCATGTCAAAGCGGTAGGTGTTTTATTTATCTGACTGCTTCCTTGTGGACCAGTCGCTTAGAGCCCCCCTCCCCCTCCCGAAGGAAGACCCTTTTCTCTCATCAGTCCTACCCTTGATTTGGAACAGCGGAGCAGAGTCTCACAGCGCTATGACGGGTGTAGGTCATGTGTGAGATTTTCTCTCTGATACTGTCAGAATGCAGACCTCTTCTGTACATTTTCAGTGCCCTCTGAATTAATTACATTTATCAACCCCTCCCCTGCACACCAAAGCACCTGTCTGCAGGCACAACCACTCAATTCCAGACTTGGCCTAGGCATGGTTCATTTAAATCATCTTTCTTTCATAACAAAAGATGGTATATCAGAGGTACCTAAATGGCTTTCTGTCATGATGGCTGCCCACACCCTGCAAAAAGGTGCCGCTGCACTCACTGCACTCTAAACTCTCCAAAGAAAACAATCAGAAACTGTGAATGAATGTTCAGTACTCAAGAAACAAATAGCATTTTTCTCCTGGAGTGCTCCTCTCCACTAAGAAAAAAAGGTATATTTTCAAAATATTTATTTTTATGAGGCACCATCAATGGTGCTGCAATACATTCACTACTTTATCTTGCCTTGTTGAGAGGGCACCCATGAAGCTGACCCTACAAACAAGCCACTGGTGTAACAAAACATGAACCCCCCTCCCCTGCCCCCTGCAAAGTACATGGAGGAGGCTCCCCATGCTCCAGGCATAGTCAGGAGCTTGCAGCCAGGGGCCTGCCGCCTACGCACAGTGCCTGATGAGGTCCCCTGGAGTTCCAACCCCCCTGCACCGGCAGGGTGGCGGGGGCTACTGTTATGCCACTGAAACAAGCTACCTATGAGCTGAGCGATAGGCAACCACCATGCCAAGGCCAGAGAAAGATCAGCCTCAGGTCTGAGGAACAGGCAGTGGCGGCTCCTCCACTAAGGTAGGAGGGTCGCCCCACTGCCTCGGTTAGCAAAGGAAAGGAAACAATAAAATGATAATAACTAATGTTACTATGATTTTATTTCGTCCTCCTGCTGCGGCAGCTTTCATGAGGGTGTGGGGCGGAGCAGGGCTGAAAAGCAGGATAAGAGGGTAAAACTCTCCTGAGTGCGCAATTACTGCTTGGCCGCCCCTCTCGGGCCGCCCAAACCAGTCATGTGCACTATCCCCCTTCTCCATGCAGACTTCATTACAGCCTCGAACATGCCCACCCCTACGCCCCTGGCTGAGCTCCATGTTACGGGGCTCAGACCAATCACAATGCTGCATTGCAGCGTTGTGATTGGCTGCGGGGAGCGTGGGAGCCCTGGTGCTTCCTGCTTCCTGTTTCTTACAAGAAGCCAGGAAGGGGATGCAGGAGAGGCCGACCAGGTAGCCGGCCTGGTAGCCAGCCGGAAGGTAAGTGATATTTTTTCTTTTTTGGAGTGATTCCGAATATTGTAGTAATAATGATCTCAAAGCTCATAGCAGTAATGTTACCTTAGACAAACTAAGCACTGGAGAACACAAGTTCTCAAAGCACATGAATGAGAAAGGGGCAGCTTTATTCATGCTAGGCATGCTAACTGCAGGGTCTGGTCTGCCTGAGCAGGGCAGAGCATTAGAACACTGTTCAGTAGTCTTACATTTAGACAGAGTGTCAAAAACTTAAGCTGACATGGAGCCTGGGCCTCTTAACTATATCTACGTCCGGTAAATATAATTACTTGGTGTTTGGCTGTCGGATACTGGTCAAGCCTTCCTACAGGCAAGGGTCATAGTGGAAAAGGCAGCTAAAACATAATTTGCCTTAACCAAATTTTATATCAAATTAAAGAGACAAACTGGCGATGGGATCTGAAAAGGCCCACGCCAAACTGCTACCTACCATAAGCTATGGACAACCCGCCTTCCATGGACACACTAGAGCGTTGTCATATTGCAGATTAGAGGAAAATAATTAAGGGCCTTTTTATGACTTTGGCAGTGTGGCAGCGGGCCGCCACGCCAGCGCCTCACTGGCACACCACCAAAGTCATATTGAGACCGCCCACCAGTTTTACTAGAATCCAGGTCAGGCGGTCCTGCGGCGGCTGGCCAGCGGCAGTGCAGTGCTAAGGCTTTTATGTGAGCCTTAGCAAGGCACCGCAATGTGAACACCATTGCATATTCCTGCAGGGCATAGACTGTCAAGTCCATGCCCTGCAGGAACTGGGGCTGCATGCATACAGGCGAGAATACTATGTGCCCCCCCCTCCCCGCATGCATCCTCTGGCGCAGAGGCAACAGGGGGCCCTTAGGGGCCCCTTTGTTTCCTCACTGACACACTTTTCATGACGGGCTCACCGCAAAGACAACTGTGGCGGTAAGGAACTCCTAATATGTTTGGTGGTACCGCAGCGGTACCTCCAGCATATAAGGAGCCTCAGAGAGCTGCAAAACCACCAGGGAGCGCGAATCCCTGGTGACAGAAGAGGTCTCATTACTGTCCGACTGCCCTACTTGTAATAGGATGGTCGGATCACCGGTGCGGTGGTAGCCGCACCGCCACCGTGGGTTTGGCGGTCCATCACACTGCCAAGCTCATAATAAGGCCCTTGGACTCCCCAATCAACAAGACGAACATTGATACGATTAGTATTTTGCCTGGTAAACATGGAAGTGGGATGTTAAATGGATCTAATCAAATACCACTACCAAGTGATCAGAGCAGAAGATGACATCACAAAAGGCACCTTGTTTGTGATCTTTTCCGATGCAAAGAGTGCATGGGCAAGTTATTCCAATAGGGCTTCATAACATTAAACTTGGTTGTAGGAAACCTCAACAATCCAGACTTGATGCTACATCACCTGAACAGTATACTAAAGTAACAGGGAAAATACCTGTCATGGGAACAAGAGCTGCATGAATTTAGTCAGGCTCCAGGTGCCATGGGGATTCATAAATCCCATGAGGAGGTGAATTGCTAGCCATACTTGCGAGCGTCCATGGGGAGACAAGCCCTTAAGAACATACTATTGACCAGACTTTTGACTTGAACCATAAGGGAATTCAGAGCACACTGGAAAATGAAAACCCCAGGGCAAAGGCAGTGCAGGCTGTGTTCCTACACTCAGGAATCTGTGGAACATCTAGAATGCTGCTGCCCAGCATTGCTTTCCCAAAGGCGAATGATTTTAAGGTCATTTTTCTTGCAGCATGGCAGAAGGACCTGCAAAGAAGCTGTGTTTCGTGTTTACTCTTCTGATGTACCTATGGAGGTAGCACAAATTGGCCAGTTCTTTGAAATACCAGGAAGACTACTGAGGGAACATTGGTCCCACAAGCGTACACTACAGCATGTTGCATTAACTGGTAACTTGCACTGATCTCCATCATGAATAGAATGACCGGGGGACCAGTCGTTCGGCTTTACTCTACCTTACACTATTCTCTAGCAGTTTGTGCTGCCATTTTAACGACAAATAACCCTTGTCTACAACTTCAAACCGTGGAGCAAGTTAGGCCACTGACATGACTTGTACACCTTTTGTTCGTATGAACATGTTGCAACAAGGATTTACTACCCATCACGACAGCATGACGTTAGACGCTTTCTGCCCTTTTTATGAGTGGAATACAATCGCAAACTGTTTTGAGGCATTAAGTATAGGACTACTTGCACTGCGCGGTGCACTTTGTTGTGGAAGGCACTTGCTATGTCATGAGAAAAAAGTGAAACACTCTCACGAGCCATCTAGTGGCACTGATCATCGGGCTATTTGCATTGAATTGGGCATTTTATTGGGGATGGTACCTGCTCTTGTTCATTTATAAGTTATTTTTTTCTATAGCAGTTTAATTTCAGTGACTCTGTCACTCCCACCGCACGTTGCACGTCTCTGAAGGCATTTGCCCTTGCTGTAGCAGGCATCCTTGCTTTTATTGAAAGATTATGCTATGCACATACTATTTTATTGATTTTATTGAATGTATCTTGTATGTTACATGATGACATTGTGAAGATTTTAATTAATCGCACAATAAATGTACTTACGTCCTTACTTAGTCTTACATCTGATGCACATGCTGGTCCGGTGCATCAATGCATTTTGTAGGAGACTGCAGTTCAGACATTTGCTGTCTCGATGGCCATAATAGAGGCATGTAGAGGAAGTTGGTCATGGAATGAGTGGGGCATCCCAGGGATAGAACATGCCAGGAGAGCAGGTGTGAACGAACGGGCTGCTCGGTGCCATGGTACGGGGTGGTCCAATCATGGAGGTGGGGCATTAGAAGTGGTGAAGTCCAGACACGTCAGACACTACAGGGCGAGCCAGACGCAGGAAGGCTGTCTCTCTGGGCTGGCAGAGAAGGGGAAAGGGTCAGTCGCAGAGAGAGGGTTGAGCATCTCATGTAGACAAGCATAGGCAGTGGTCTGCCATTTAGGTACTGAGCTGTTCCCTCTGTCACCATGGAGCCTTTCACAATCCTGATGCTGCCCCTTTTCTCTTAGGGAGATGATGAGAGGTTGAGGGAGCTGGGCCGGGCAAAGATAAATACCTCTGAAGTAAGTACTCGGAGGCGGGTTGTTTTTGAGATTTAATGTAGAAAGGCCTAGGTGATACTCCAGTAGAATTGCTAAATGCAAGTGCATTACATCACACAGAAATAGAATAGATAAGGCTGAAACTAACAGTGCTGAGAAGTGCGATCTATGCAAAACCTAATTACTACAGTCTCTGCGGCTGTCCGCGGCCCCCGCAGGGGGCCATTCCAACGGACGGCCCTTTAGTGCCAATTGGGCACAAACGCCACCCTACTGGCCAAAGGTTGGACTCAGGAAGGAGTCCTTCGCCTTGGCGCATCACTTCCGGTGGACAGAGGTCGGGGAGGGTACTTATACCTCCCCCCCACCTCTCTGGCGTCCTCTTTGCGCCAGACACGCCGTCTCCCACCCTACCGCTTACCCGGCGTGGGATTGGCAGGCAATGTATGTAGAACGTTGTAATATTTTCTTTGTTCGTTGCAGGCGGAGTTACAGGGCGATCTGGAAGCAGACGGGTACAGTAAGGGTACCTCTCCAGCAGACGGGTACAGTAAGGGTACCTCTGCACGGCACAGTACGGGTGCCAGAGCCAAAGACCAGGAGACTCAGGGTAGGTTCCTGGAAAACAGCGACAGCGCCCCGTTAGTCCTTCGGGCGGTTGGGGCCCTGACCAACCGGGGGTTTGCCCTGCTACGCTCCGCCCTGAAAAGGGCGTGATAAATAAGAGACCAACGTGTCACGTGATCCGGGGGAGGAGGATCACAAAAAGGTGTAGCACTGATTGGGTGTCCCACAGTGCTGGCTCATCAGGCGGGCGGGGCAGCATAGGCTGGTACAGCTACCTGCCCTTGGATCGCCCCTAAGATAACTCACCATATTGCATATTTTTGTATGGAATAAACCTGCAGCAATATTTCCCATAACAAAAGTGGTCTAGTGTATTTATTTATTCATGCATGCTTAGACTGTGGGTGGGGGCAAGTTGCAGATAATGGCACTAGGATCTTGGCCAGCTCCTTGTAGGCACAGTCACAGCCGCACACATACAGTGGGGTCTCTTCTTCTGGGATCAATAAGGCAGGTTCTCATGCGAGGCAGTCTGTCTCCCTCTTACTTCTGATCAGGGCTCAGAGCTTATTTGTATTTCACCCCTTGCTCATTCAAATAGAGAGTTTTCTGGTCTTAGGTTTTTTAAAGTGAAGGTTTGCAAGCACGCCTTCCTCCTGTACTCCTTGTTGTTAGCAAGGGGTTTTGTGGAATTTGGAGAAGTTAGATTCCGCTGGAGTAGAGATGCCAGGGCATTCCCACCGTACGGATTTACTCTTGCATGGTGGCAGATTTAAATATGTAAACTGGAATGAAAGAATTCAGCCCGTCTCCGATGTTTTTTGGAGTTTGTGTTGGACGTTATCAGTCTGAGAATAATTTCTTTGGGATACAAGATGTCGTCCTTTATGTTGTTGCCCTGACACACTGATGCTGCTGTTCTGTGGTAGAGATCGGTGACAATGCACATTACCCCGCTCTGGTGTTACACGAGGCTGCTCTGTGACAGCTTTTCACTCTTTACCAAGTTGAGCCTTAGCAAGCGAGCCAGGGAGGTGAAGCTGGACGGTGAGGGGTCGCGACAAACTCCTACCGGTTGGGCGGGGAGCTGAGCGGGAGGCAGGTGGTCAACAGGGCCGCGAAAAAATAGTAAGCACTATTAGGTTGTGACATTCAAAGCGCCCAATGGCATGTGGGCCACCTGGCGGGGCAGCAGGATTTAAGGACCGAATGAGCCCCCCCCCCAGGAAATAGTTGCCTTCGCCATTGACCCACCCACCCACACCTGGAAGCGGGCATCGCAGCCACAGGAGGGGGCTCAGGTAAGGCGGAGACGGCACAAGAGTCGGCAGAAAGAACGCAGTAGCCAAGGGGAGCAGATGTAACCTGGGATGCCTTACGGAGGGGCACAGGTGGGGGGGGCATGCTCCAGGTCAGCAGAGGGCGGACACAGCACTTGCAGCCCGGGTCAGGCAGAAGGGCCACCCAGGTCAAGGACTTTCGGCAGCAAGGTGTAGCCTAGAGGCCGCAGGAAGTGCTAGACCGGCTGAGGAAGGGGGCATTCACTCGGTATGCTGTTGAAAAGGGGTGCTGTCTAGGTTCAGGTCAGGACTGCAATGATCGTAAAACTATGGACTAACATGATTGATTGAATTGTGTGTTGGTTAACTATATGTCAATAAATCTGCGGCCTTTTCGCGCCATAAACGAATTGCGTTATTTGTGTTCATGAGAGGCGAAGGGGTGCAAATGTTGGCCTGGAGCTCAGAGGTCTCGCCCACCTGGGAGGGGTTTGGGTAGAGGAGGCCATTTTAGGTGTCTCTCTGGGCCTTTCAGGGGGGAGGGGCTGTCCGACAGTAAACAGCGGTAAGAAACTGAGAAGATGAGAGGCAGGGTGGAGAATGGAAGGGTAATGGTGGGTACGAGGGTGAAGGATTCATCTTTTCCTTCACCCATACCCAATTTAGTGGCCTTTAGCTGGTTCTTGTAGTGGCTAGTGAAGAATAAGAGGAGGTTAAGTGGTAGCTTGTTTCATTTGTGGTTGCGAGAGTGGTTAGATTAGGGCATGAGATTGAGTGACATGGTAACAGTTGTTGCACAAGTGCTCCCAACGGTGCGTGAGGGACACTGGGAGGGTACATTGGTGCTGGGGGTGTTGCAGGATTTATGAGTGGATGGCAGGGCCAGACCAAAGTAACGCTCTGCCGAACTGGGGCGGAGGCGTTGTCAACTGAGATCCTGTCATATTTTGCGGCTATGAAATTTGGCCAGAGAGAGGACAGGTGCGCATGCACTGAAGAAACAGCAGGGGACCCAGAGTCTGGGTGTGGTGATAGTGCCACAGAAGCAAGCAGTCTACGGGGGAATGAGGTCCACCTGAACCGCCTCAAATGGTGGTGTGCCCCATGACCAGGGCCACTGGAAGTGTGCAGCAGGGTTGAGTGAGTTATATGCAATAAGAAAGGGCACATTATGCGGTGTAATCAGGCACATTTTGTGTTAGTATTTCTTCATTATTTTGTCGTTTTTATACTTGTAAACACTGTCTAGACATTGGTTGAACCTCAGTACACATCTAACACCCAAATATGGCAAAAAGCAACAGAAAGGTGACCAGTCAACCTTTGAAAAGGGCCTTCCACTGAGCGGCACAATGGACAGAAATGGTTTAACCCCTTCAGTGCCCATGACGAGCTGGACTCGTCATGGGCCGCGGTGGCGCTGTGCCCATGACGAGTCCAGCTCGTCATAGACCCCGCCCGCTAATGCAACGGCCGGCACTGGGCGGGGAAAGGGGCGGGCACTGAAGGGGTTAAGAGAAATATCGAGTGATCGACAGCGCCAGAATAAAGCCTAGCAGACAACTTGAAGGGGTCACAAGAGGTTTTTGTTGCCACCGAAGAGTCGACCCATCTCAATTGGGTGTCATTGCCAAGGATGGAGGGGAACTGGAGAGGAGTTTACAGAGCAAAGAAAATGCATGCATTTAAAGAATAAAGAGAAGACGGCCTTGGGATTGAAAAATGATGGTGTTTAGAGTATGGGAGAGATTTAATGTTGGGGATAGGGGATCATGTATGTGAAGTGTAAAGCTAAGTATGTTTAGCGCATAGTTGTCTCAATAAAGCAGCCTTTTCACACCAAAGCAGCATCTATTCTCATTTTTACCATCTCGCCCGAAACTATGAGGGAAAGGGTATTCAAGGAAACAACAAAAGGTGTCGGGGGGATATAGGCCTAGAAAATGCTTAGTTCTGTCCTGCTACTTAAATGTAACCTTCCACCCGTGTCTTAGGCCAATCTGCGGTGTTGTTGAGGAGTCTACATGACCTCGTCTAGCAACTCGACAAAGAAAAGAGGAACAGGCCAATTAGGTTAACATATCATTTCTTGGTCACGAAGTACAGGTAGTGAAGGGGTTACAGCTAAGAGTCTGGCTCTGTCCGTCCCAGAGGATCGACTTCCTGTCTGAGCAGAGGGATCAGGCCCCCCTGGGGGTCTTGAGTGTGTCTTTAAATGTATCCCCCGCCTGGCTCAGTTTTAATCCTCACAAATTCCCGAGCTTTACCAGAGCTAGGCTTTTAATGCCTGTCACTCGCCAGTCGGGTGCACCTCCTTCTGGGCCCACGAGCCTCCTTCATGTTCTCAAATCCTCCACTAAGGTCTGGTGATTCATGGCTTGCAGGTGCAACCCGGAAATAGATGCAGCCTTTCACGTCACCCGGGATTCAATTACACAGGGCTACCCTTGAATTCTGCTCAATGATGCGATGAGTGTTGACCATTTTAATAATCCATACACATAACAGAACAAATTCTTGATGCAAAAAAATATTGTTTATTCTGAATGGACCTCCCTAAAAGGACGCAAGGCTGAGCCGACCACACCCCACCCCACCACAGACTGAAACCTGTATAAATGACAAATTGTTATCTCCATTCCCTCAGCTGCTTAATTCCGATTTCAAGGCCCAGCTCCCGTTAACTCTGTGTGATACTTTGCATGCAAGCAGGGCCGGCTTTAGGCCGGTGCGACCCCTGCGGCCGCACTGGGTGCTGACCAGGGGAGGGGGGTGCTGACCTCAGGAGGGGGAGGGCGCTCTGTTTAGCAATAACCTAGGATTTAAAAACACCTTCTGCAGAGTTCCTTGTGCATCCAGCTTTCAGGCAGCAATACAAATGTCAAGATTACTCTTAGAATCAAAGTTCTTGCTAGAGAGAGATGGGAGTTTTGTCTAGTGGCATAAAGTAGTGCAGAGGGTTGACTTGATATGCCTGCTGCAAAGGACGGTACCGTGCAGATCACAGATGTGTATTTAATTCCTTTTGTTACAACAGGTTCTTAAAATACAACCCTTTAAAAAAAATGTATAATAATTATTGAATCACAAAAAGTGATAAATACAAAAACAGTACATTGCCAAATGTTAAAGAGAAATATAATAATGGAAAATACATAATGGGTAAGAATTAAACGCAAAGAAGAAAGAACAGCATGCAGAAAGTGCAATGTAAAAGCAAACATTATAGTGTTAAGATAGAAGAAAGAAGAGAGAGAAGAAAAAGAAAAGCAGAAATAGAAGAGGTAATAAACACATATTGCCTTAAAGAGACACAGGTGTAAAGTATTAAATATTAAATACTAAATACAACAACATTCCAAGAAGTAAACATTATTTAGTACAACAGTATAAACCACTTATGAGAGAATATACAATCAGGTAGAGGAAAGCGCATGTACCTTAGCAGAGTGCGATAAATAGGAAGTGTATGGCATCCATCTTTGAGTGAGCTTCATAAATAACTGCAATGACTCAATCTTGTAGTTGTCTAATCTGTGATGATGATAACTGAGTTCCACCGAGATAGGAGAGTGGGTTTGTCAGTAGACTTTCAAGTGGAGGACACAGTAAAAATAGCTATGGACAGCAGTAGATCTAGTAATTTACTAATTGCCTTGTTCGAGCTCCAAAATTCGTGGGCACTCCCTAAGAAAAGTAGGTTATATAATAAGGCTACATGAATTTGAATAATGTCAGTAATATGGTTCCATATTGAAAGCCAAAAAGTAGACGAAGTGGGACAAGTAAAGAACATATGGAAGTCTGTACCTATTAGAGTGTGACATCGCCAGAAAGTGTCATGTTGCATGTGCTTAAAAAGGCGAGCTGGGTCGGTTGTAGCAGTATAGTGTTTGCATGAGACTAACAGTGCGAGAAGTGGGATGGATTTTTGTCCATATTCTATCCCATATCAAAATTGGCCACTAGAGCCCAAAATCAGTCTCCCATGAAGTCTCGATGTGTGTTTTGGCTCTAATAGGGTCAGGTGCAATCAGAGGCTTATAGACGTTAGCAGCTTTTGAATGCATAGTACTGGCAATTGGGTGAGAAGGAAAGCAGGGATGAGATGGGTCAAGAGGAAATTGTTGCAAAATAGTGATATGAATCAAAGTACATAGTTTGCGATATTGGGAGTGCATAGGGGCACGTAGATTGCAAGTGGAAGAGAGTTCAGAAAGGGGATTAAGGGAACCAGCATTTTAAAGTTAAGAAATTAGCAAAATACCTTTGTTCAACCGGCCTTCCAGAATAAGGGTCTATCTCTCTTTTTTTTAGAAAAGAATTGTACCAAATACAACTATTGAGGAATTGAACAATGGGGGATAAAGTGAAAACATAGTAAGGTTTGAGAAGAGTACACACATGAGAGATAGTAGCGGGAAGCCAGTATTTAGGAGGATTGGACATAAAAAGAATATGTTTGTGAGAAAAGGGTGATATCATAGCTTGTTCCAGCAAGAACCATAACTTCGAAGGGGTGCTAAGCGATGGAGGCAGATAAGGTTGTATTTGCTTGATACCAAAAGCCATATGGTAACTCACAAGGTCAGGGAAATTAACACCTCCCTCTAGATTTCGGGAGCTTTATCTTTGATAAAGAGATTTATGAGGTTTGCCATGCCAAATAAATTTGGAAAGGAGTTTTTGGATTGCGCTAAAAAATATTTCTCTGAAGTGGATAGGGAGTATCATGGGATGGAAATTTATAATAGGAAGCAGCTTCATTTTAATGGTATTGAGACGACCCCACCAGGAAAGATATAACGGAGACTATTTCTGAGATATAGTTCACTGTTTTTCCAATAAGACTTCAGAATTAATTTTTAGTGTAGCTTTAAAAGTTTTTCCATACCAAATTCCTAAACATTTGATCTTGGTGGGATTTCAGGAAAGACCTGCTCCATCAAAAATAGATTTAGAGCAGTATTTATTTAAGGGTAATACTACAGTTTTAATATGCTTAATTTATATCCTAATGAGTAGAGATCACGTTCATGGAGAAAAGCAGGAAGAGATTGTTTGGGCTGGGACATAAATAAAAGAATATCATCTGCGTAAGCTGTGAATTTGATGTGGCTGTCCTTAATTTTTAAACCAGTAAAATCTGGAAGAGTTCTCAATTGATGGAGGAAAAGTTACAGTGCTAAAACAAATAATAAAGGGGACAAGGGGCACCCATGGTGAGTTCCTCTTTGTAGAAGGAAGTAGTAGGATCTTATACCATTTACCAACACCAAAGATTGCAGGGGAGGAATAGAGCAATGAGACGAGTTGAATAAAGTTTGATCCAATACCGTGCCATTGCAGGGCCTTCATTACAAAAATCCCAATTTACCCTATCAAAGGCTTTATCTGCATCTAAGGATGCTGCTGCAAGGGAATCCTGTATTTTGTGGGCGTTATTAATAATGTTTAAGAAGGTTTGAGAGTTGTCTACAACATTCCTGTTGCGGGTAATGCCAGATTGATGGACATCAATAAGGTTGGACATTAAAAGAAGAAGATGAATGATGGGCTAAAGCTTTGGCAAATATTTTACAATCTGTATTAATTCAAGAAATGGGCCTATCATTTTTACATTGGGTCAGGTTGTGATCCATTTTAGGAATTAAGCAAATAGTAGCTTCTGCAAAAGAGCCAAAAGCACAATTAGAATTGATGAAATAGATAAAAAGCTTAAACAGTTTCAAAAATAAAAGTTGAACAAAATGAAGATACAATTCTAACGTGAAGCCATCAGGGGCTTCACTTTTTAGAAAAGTTGGGACAGCAAAATGTATTTCTTTGATTTGAAGTGGCTGTTCTAGGGTAGAGAGATCTGTAGGTGGTGTGTTCCTAGGTTTGAGAATAGAAAAATAGACATTGAGAGACTCCTCTGGTGGTGAATGTTCCAGGGAGTAGGGATCTTTGTAGTAAGAGGCAAAATATGCTGCAATATTTTAATCCCTGAACATCTGTTTGCCGTTAGGAGAGGTGATGGACTTGATTGCCGAATTTTCCTGCCTGCATTTTAAGTAACAGGTGATGAGTGAACTGGCCCAGATATAGCCCCTATAATACTTGGTATTGAGTTTAAGCAGAGCACCACAGGCCTGTTAAATTGAGAATATGTTAAACTCAATCTTATTATCAACTAAGATGTCTAGATCAAGTTTATTATTTTTACTAGTGTAATAATTATGTTTGAGACTATGGATATCAGCCAAAATAGAAGCAGATTTCTGTTGAATAGATTTTTTTGGAGTGGAGGAAACCTATTGTAAAACCTCTCGAAGCAGCCTTAAAGGCACCTCATACCGAAGGAAATGGTGTCTGACCTTTGTCGTTAAAGTAAAAATATTCATTAAGGAAAGCAGTATAAGATTTAAGAAAAGTGGTGTCTAGAAGTAAATAATTAAATCACCAAGTCGATTTGTTAGGTTTGCTGGCAAGAATATCAACATCAGTTAGCACAGGAGCATGGTTTGAGAATAATAAAGAACCTATCTCTGAGTTAACTACATACTGAATTAAACTTTTGCTTAAGAAAATATAGTCCAGGTGTGAATGAGAGTGATGAACAGGGGAATAAAATTAGCATTATGGTAATATAACCTAAAACTTTGGAGAGAATTAATCGGGAGCATCTCTCCTTATATGGAAGGGCTAATGTTTTGAAAATGTCTATCTTTCCTAAATTGCTGTATCTGTTTCGGGCTATCCCTATCCTTTTTCCAAAAGAATTATTTGACAGAATAGAACGGATGTGTTCACGATTTCTTTGGGGATACCACCGCTCTAGAAGGGCAATTAAATGGCTTTACTTGCCATCGGAACGTGGAGGTCTGGCTATCCCAAATTTTTATTTGTATTACTCAGTCTCGTTGATTCAATTAATGGGTGTTTTGATTTGGGGCAAGATGACGGTGCTGGATCCTGCTTTCTCTACATCTATTTATGAGTGGTGTTTGGGAAATTCAGCACAAGGGTTACTTTTAAGAGTATTAGAGCCAAGCTACTACAAAAAGACTAGGTTTAAAATCATTCAGGCGGCCTATTCAGTTTGGAAGAGGCTTTGCAAATTGTTTTCTATTCCCTGTATTATACGGTATACACCTTTAGACTCGACAGTCTTATCCCATGTGGTGTTTCAGGACTCCGTTATGCGTAGGTGGTCACAGCTTGGTATTAGGTTAGTAGGTGACTTGCTGGAGCAGGGTGAGATTGTATCTTTCTCAACTTTACAAAGCAGATGCGGGGTTGGAAAGGCGGATTTCTTTAAGTATTTGCAATTAAGAAGTGCCTTACAGGCCGCAATTGTGGGGGGGAAATGTTACCCCTTACAAATCCGTATCTTGGACTTAATAAAAGGGAAATGTAAAATAGGGCAATTATATGCAGAGCTTATGCTAATACAAGTTGATGACCTAGGAAGGCAGGAGGCAATATGGGAGGAGAAAGCGTCGATAGTTAACTTGGACTTACAGCTGGTAATGCGAACGGCTAGCTCTATCTTGCTTTCTGGTAGTCTTAGAAGTCAATCATACATGGCCACGTTTAATTTATACTATACGCCAGGAAGGATAGCAAAGTGGAAGGCTGGTAAGGGGACTAATTGTTCAAGGTGTGGACTCTATGCAGCAGACTCTCTGCACATGTTCTATTCCTGTCCTGCCTTACAGCCACTCCTGCTGGATATTGAACGGTTCTTGTCACAATTTCTGGGAATACCAATATCTGTTACGGCTTCTTTGGTTTTGTTTGGAATAGAATTTAGTACAGATATGGGTAGGCAGGCATCATCCGATAGAGGATTTAAGTTTATCTGTATGTCAGTTTTGAGGTCTTGTATAACATCCCAGTGGCTGGATTCTGAGCCTCCTGCCTTCACAAGCTGGAGGGCAAAACTTATTGCTATATATAATATGGAATGGGCATTATATAAACTGAAAGGGATTACAAAGAAAAAGCTGGGGGCGGCTATTTGGGAACCGATCAGAACTTGGATACAGCAATGATATATTTAGCAATGCTTTATTGTTTTGATTGCTTCGTTTTTCTTTCTCTATGTACGGGCTCTGTTTATTTCTCTGTTATAAATAATGGTCTGTAAATAATGAATTGTGCTGCTGAATCGAGAAAATAAAAAATATCAAAAAAAAAAAAAAAAATGGTAATATAACCTCCATGAACCAGAAAGTGAGTGGGGAGATATGAGAGTCTTGAAGGCTTTGTGTGACGCATGGGAACAAAATGTGAATTAGAGTGTCTGTCAAAAAAGTAATCATAAACTTTATTGAAGTCCCCTCCCACTAATAAGTTATCAGAAACATGTTCTGAGATAGTACGTGATAAGTTCTTCCAGAAATCCGTACCTATATGTGTAGGGCCATATAGATTAAGTATGGCAAGATTATTGTCCCCTATTGTAAGGGTATCTAATAGCCAGTTTCTGAGTCATGGTGTTAAGAGTGAATGGTGGGATGTAGAGATTTATGGCATACAATTATGACTGTCTTTATTGATTTGGGTAGGGGATACAAAAATATCACCGACCCACTCTTTCTTAAGTTTAGTTGCCTCTAGATTGCTGAGCTGCATTTCCTTAACAAAGCTATATGACATTTCAAGCAAGTAAAGTGTGATAAGGCACACTGATGTTTAATGGGGGTTTTAAGCCCCTTGACATTCCATGTGACGGTTCTAAGTTGCATTTATGAGGCAAACATTATACAAATGTTGATTGCTTAAGAGTATAAGGCAAAATATATCTTTCAGGTGTAAAGAAATAGAAAAGAAAAAGGAAAGAAACAGGAAATAGAATGCAAAGTAATGAAGGCGAACAGCCTTATAAAAAACAAGATACAAAAAGAAATGGGCATTACAAGGACTGAGGTCCACAAATGCTGAGGATGAATGAAAAAAGAACAAAGACGATTCCCCATAGGGATAGGGAGAGCGAAACACCTAAGAAGATAAGCATAGCGCCATTGGCGCATGAGCGATAAGGAAATTAAGAAACAATAATTATATCAGAACAGGACAAAAGAAACATATAAAGAAATACATATGCAGAAACGTCTAAATGGACAACAATTGCAAAACTCTACTAAAGGTAAAAACTGTGAAGGAAAAAATATCACACATACCACTGGATTCAAGAGGAGGACCATAAATAATGCTACGAGTAAACAGGAGGGAATAGATAAGATGGGGAGTCTACGAAGGGGTCCTTCTGGAACAATGAAAAGGGGACATATGAAAAAGAATGAATAAAGTACATTAAACAGGATGAGCAACTGTAAGCAAAGAAAAATCTGCACAGAATAAAATATCCAGAAGAAAGAATAACAATTGAAGGAAGAAAAATGACCCTAATACATATTAATTGCCATAAACCTTATCTAAGAACAGAGAGAATGAACATCCGAAATTGAAAAGTGAAAACAGTCATGTAATAGAGGATGCCCCTAAGTCCATGGGGTCCGGTTGTTTGTGGTGGTTGATGAAGGATTGCAGATCTGTGGTCTCTTCAAAGAAGAAGTACTTGTCCTTGAAAGTGATTTTGAAGATTCATGTGTGTAGTAGGCCATAGTGGATATCATGAATCTCAGTTGTAGGCGAAGATCAAGAAATTGTTTACGGCAAGCTGCAGTGGCAAGGGACACGTCCTGTGTGAAGAATACATTATGACCTGACCCTTGTAGAGATCTGGCCTTTTTAGCAACCGAGAGCAAGTGCATCAACTCAATAAAATGAATAAAAAGGATGATGATTCCTCTAGGGTATGTGTTATTGTCTGAAGATGCATGAGGGCAGAGACGATGAGCCAGTTGAATAGAGAGAGGAGAACTGAAGATTTAGAATAGAAGGAATCGCTGTCTGTAGGAAATTGATCATATTATCACCTTTGGAACCCTTAGGAATTCCAAAAAGGCAAAGATTTTTCCTATTGTTTTTATTCACTAAATTCTATATAAGACGTTTGAGTTGAGCAATGTCCATAGTTATGTGAGAAGTAGTTGGAGGCAAATCTTTAAGGTTGCTCACTCTTTCCTCCAGAGTTGAAATACATTATTCATACAGAGACCATTTTTCTTCAATGCGCTGAAAGGAGCAGTGCTTAATTTGCTAAATGATAAGTTCCAGGGCCCTGATCAGGAGGCCACTGTAGCTTGTACTACCCATCACCCATGTCATCGCTGCCAAGACAACAACTCACCATCTCTCTTGCCTGCAAGTGTGGCAGTTCAGATTATTCCCGGTCCCCAAAGCTAAAATAATGACTGGGGAGACAGGTATTAGTCATTTTAATGTATATTGTATTCAGAAACAACAGTTGTTCTGCTCATCTCTAAATTACATGAGCAGCGCCACCATGTGGCAGACTGCCATAAGTGTGGTGTTGACAATTAAGTGCCGGTGCTGAGCACTGCAAGCTAATTAATTGCCATGGCGAGAACCAGAATTGACCAACTCAAGTTAGGCACTGGAAGGGAGGCATTTGTTCCCATTAAAATGTTTTTTTAGTCCTGTAGCTCCTCCATAACATCCTCCAGAGTTAGATGAGTGGGTGATTTAGTAGGCGAATCAAGATCTTTTTTGAGGGCTGAGCCCCCCCGGGCGCAGGCGTGGCGGAGCTCCCTGCTGGTGTGGGCGGGGGCGGAGGGTACGGCTCTCTTGTGGGAAGAAACGTTAGGCCTCAGACGCACACCCATAGCGACTCAATGGGACGTACACTTACAAGCCCTGATGCAACTGGATGGGGATGCCCTGGGACTCTGTGGGACACATACTGCGGAGACACTTTCTGGGGGGGAGGGGAACGGAGGCGAGACTGGGAGACCCACTCTGGGGATTGGCGGGGAGGTCTTAGCCGAGCCGGGCGATGTGCGGACAATGACAATTGCCTTTAGTGGAACGATATGTAACAGGGGGTGGGGGGCCGGGCCCGGGGGGGGGGTGGACTGGGGGGAGGTATTTTGAGGGTCATGTGGTCAAAGATCGAACCTGCTGCTGCTGTTCTGCTGGGCTTCTGTTGTTTAATCTGTTTTTCCCTTTTTGTTGTTCCATGAATCTGTTTAAACGCGGGCGGTGGCCCTGACACTTATCAGTTTGCATTACTCCACACATGGTAGTGGCGATAGATCCTGTGGTTCACCGCATTCACAATTGGCGGAGACTCCTCCGGGTACCAGACTCATTGCCTGTGAGATGTTCCATTTATGATTTATGCTATGTCTATATTAACAAAATGCTAATAAACAGATTTCATAATAATCAAGATCTTTTTTGAGACTCTTAACTGAAGCAATAGTAGTAGATTTCTTTGGAATGATACCAGTTTTGCTGACCTTAGAGAGTGCAGCCCCGTAAAAAGGCTGAGGATTTCTTCAGTATAACCACAGAATTGGATTTTGTTAGATGACTGCGTTGAACACAGAGAGAGGAAGCAGGTTTGGAGACGCTGGTTGATTTGTAGAAATTTAGCACTTTTCGAGGCTTCCCCTTACAGATATGCAAGCACAGATGCATAAAACATACAAGAACAATAATGACCTGTGGCGAAGTTGTATGTAGCGTAAAAAAAAAAGTCAATGGGACCGTCACTGGGGAAGCATTACCTCATAAAACTAAATAGAAAGCCATCAATTCAGTACTGCTTATACGCAGACAGTAGGAGGTTAAAAAATATTAAGTTAGACAGAAGAGCTCGGATGCTGCAAGTAAAATGACCTGAAAGGGAGCCGTGCGAGTGCGCGAATCAAGATGGCCGCCACGCAGTGAGGTCCACGATTTCGGCCCGTTTTACGACAAACGTTATAGCCAAAAGGGCTATATTCTTTCAAATAATGGTACCTGGAGTCTTCTAACACCATCAGCATTCGTTGGAGGCGTTTCTATCAGGTTTTTGGCGAGGTTGAAGGTGGTTTGTGGAGAAGCTCCTTTCAGCAGTGCTTCTACTCAGGTATTGTCAATTTTCTTTGTCAGGAGGGTGGAACCACAGGCAGGAAAGGGTGCAGCAGTGGCCTGGATACTCCCACAGCTGGTTTTAGCTGCTGCACAGAGCTATATTATACTGCATTATTTTTAAGGGCTTGGGAATTATAATTTGAACAGATTACTGCCTTAACTATTTAACTGGTTACTATGGAGGGAAAAAATACTGCTTTGGTTCTTAACAAACGTAAAAAAAATACTACTTCACCTCCACCAGTCAAGTCTTAAATTGTAGAACCTTCCTTAACTGATTTGTTAGATGAAATGCAGGCTATTCGTACTAACACAGACACTATTGCGTCAGAATTGAAGAATTTGCGCAAAGATATGGCAAGTATTTCAATGAAAGTTTCTGACAATACAATTAAAATTCAAGACAACAAAACCAAATTAGGTGCTCTTATTCCTGTGGGAGCGAAAATAGAACCAATGAATAAATGATAGCTTGATTTGGAAAATCGTAGTCACCAGTACAATTTAAGAATTTTCAATTTGTCAGAAGATGTGGAATGTAATGACTGCAGAATGTATTTAGAAAACGTATTGCCTGGCCTTTTACGGCTAAAATGTACAGAAAGATTTGAGATCGACAAAGCTCATAGAATTCCTTCACATAGAAGCCCAAATCAAACTAAACCTCGTCAAATGATATTCAAGGTGTTGCATCATCACCCTCTTGTATTAATACAGAAAGCGTCAAGAGAAATTCCATCTGTAATGGTCAACAGTAATGATATTTTTATTCATCAAGACTTTGCTAAGGAAACTGTAAAAATCCGTAAAGAATTTACTGAACTTTGTCCAAGATTGAGAAGTTGGGGATTCAAATATGGACTTTTCAATCCGTTTAACATGCGAATAAGGAAAGATGGCTTCTCGAAGTCCTTTTAACGTCTGGATGACATTCGTCTATACTTAGACCAACACTCGCCGCTCTCCATGGAAACTAATGAAAATGTTACCTGAGATACTAGATTATTACGCACTTATAGTTAGCCTTCTTTACTGGGCATGGTTCAAGTGGTTATTCTTGTTCTGCGTATGTGCAATTCAAGAATTCTATTTCTGTTTATGTGTTGTCTTTGTTATGTGTTGGTCCGTTTTTTTCCATTCCTATTGTTTCTTTTTTTACAGAACTACGTATATTTTGTCATTTCTTGTAATTCTTTATTTTCTTCTCTATTTAATTTCCTTCAATGATGTCTAACATTCATGGTATTAAACTTGTGTCTTTTAATGATAAAGGTTAACGGCATCCTGTTAAGCGTACTTAGGTTTTGGATTACCTGGCTAGACATAAGGCTGATATTTGTTTATTACAGGAAACTCATGTTGATGACACTATTCTAGGGTACATCAACAAAAAATGGGTGGGTAATATTGTTTCTTCACCTGCTCTCAATAAGAAATATGGAGTTGCTATATTATTTGCCAAAAAATGTAATCTTCAAATATTACATAATTATTCTGATTCTAATGGTTGTTTTCTCATAATTAAAATTAAAATTGATAACATAGTCATACACTTGATTAATATATATGGTCCCACAAAGGATGACCCTGAGTTATGGTCTCTTTTTACGTCAGAAGTCTTAAAATTGGGTAATGTTCCCCCTTGTAACGTCCTGGCTTTCTCGGGGTTGGGACAAACAGACGACGGACCAGAGAAATGGAGGTTTAAGGATGATTTAATAAACAGATAAACAACTACAGACAACAAAGAATACCGGTACTGGAATCACCAGTTAAAGTACGATACCCATTCACAGCTCGTCTAACCGTCCTCCGCATGCACACCGGACCCGGTATGCTCCAACTGAGGGCACAGTGCTAAGCAGTGGCCGACAATGCCACTCGACCGCTGTGAAGGGTAGTTCCAAGGTTGTGGAATCTATGGGGGGCACGTGGGAGTCACCCGGCCGGGCTCTCTACCACCTGGGAACAGCCGCTCTATCAGTATCGCCCAGAGTACTGCCACAACACAAAGACGCTGGGAACACCTCCTAGTGTGCGTCTCTTGTATCCGGGTTTAAGTGATGATACCCAAGGTGGCGCAGAGAATGGATGGGAGCAGCCGCTCGACCTATCCCAGTTCTCCTACGAGTGTCGATGGCTAAGACGCGGAAACACCTCCGGGATAGCGTCTTAGCTCTACGCGTGTGTTTACCCAAGGAATGAGGGTTGGGAGCTTCGGCTCGCACCAACCTCGTTTTCTCCAAATTGTCAGGCTGCTGGGAGCTTCGGCTCTACCAACGGGACTTGTGCCCAATGACGTTGAATACGGCTCTCAGAACGGGACAGGACACGGGCAGGAAGCCCACGCCAGCACCTCTCCTCCGCTCCTTAGAATGTTCCTTCCGCCGCTCAACTCACCAACGGGTCCGTATACCTCAACCAGGTACTCCGGCAAAGATCAGAATATCCGACGCCGAGTCCCAGTGATCTTCTCCTTAAGTAGTACTCTCGGCGTTGTATAACCATGACTCTTGAGTTGCATAACATGAAAACTAGGCGTTACCCTTGGTGTTATGTAACCAGAACTCTTGAGTTGCATAACATGAAAACTAGGCGTTCCCCTTGGTGTTATGCAACCAGAACTCTTGAGTTGCATAACATGAAAACTAGGCGTTACCCTTGGTGTTATGTAACCAGAACTCTTGAGTTGCATAAGGCAATTGTTGCCGGAGGGCATTCTGGGAGTTGTAGTCCGCTCTCCTCCAAGCGCACCAGGTTCACGGAAGTGGCATCGTTGGAGGGAATCCATGTGCGGGAGGGGATTCCTGACACACCTATTATTGGAGGCGATTTCAATCTTATAAGTGATCCTTTATTAGATAGATGTTCTCAAATCAAATATTCTCCCCAAGTTTTTTCTGTTCTTATATCTTTTTTTTAAATCAACTAAATTAGTGGATATCTGACGTTTACATCACCCAACAGACAAACAATTCACTTTTTTTCCAATCCTCATAATTCATATTCTAGACTAGACTTCTTATTAATATTCTGTCATCTAGTTTCCTCTATTTCTGGACCCACTATCACAAATTTTGATATTTCGGATCATGTGTTTTACGTCCTACAGTATTTCAACAGTCTCGAGGAAGATGGTGCATGAACACAAATAATGTTCTTAATAACGACAAAGAACCCAAAATCTTATCATCAATTCATGAATACTTTATGTTTAATCCCGAAGGTTCTACATCAGTTGTAAACAGATAGGATGCCTTTAAAGCGTGCATTAGGGGAGTTATAAATTCCATTATGGCTCATACAAATAAGACATTTAATACACAAATTGATGAATTAGACAAACAAATTGCTAAATATGAACTATTTTTATTACATCCAGTGACATTAAATACAAAATACACTAGCAAACTATGAACTGAACTCTATATTAAGCAGTAGAGCAGGCACACAAATCTTAAATTCAAAAGCTAAATTTTGTTTCAATGCCACTATCGCTGGAAGATTTTTAGCAAACTATTTTGAGTATTAAGAAAGATAAAACTCAAATTAGTGCTATCCACAAATCAGATGGACAAACAGACATATGTCATACAGCAATAGTGAATGAATTTGTGAAGTATTTTTCGGAGATATCATAAACCTCCCACAAGTGTTTTATCACTCATTGATAATTTTTTAGAGAAGTGTGGTTTACCTCAAACTTCTCAATTAGCTAGAGATAAATTAGATATACCAATTTCTATTGATGAAGTACTCTCAGCTATTAAATCACTCAAGTTGCATAAATCTCCAGGCCTGGATCGTATTCCTGCAGAGGTTTATAAAGAATTTTCTACTCTCCGGCCACTACATTTATTCAAATATTTACCCATTTTAGTCTTACAGGAACAACATTAGGGTCTTTTAAGGGTCTTTTACGGAAGCCTTGATTATAGTTCTTCCAAAACCAGATAAAGACCCCTCTATGGTTTCAGACTATCGTCCTATTTCCTTGATTATTCAGGATTGTAAACTTTACGCAAAGATCCTGGCAGCAAGATTAGCTTCAGTATTGCATTCCATTGTGCTCATTGATCAATCAGGTTTCATGAAAAACAGACAGTCAATAAACAATGTAAGATTATTACTCCATGCAATTGAAAGTGGTGCGTCATTAACTCAACCTGCTAGCCTTCTAGCTTTAGACACAGAAAAGGCTTTTGATAAAGTATATTGGCAATATCTCTTTCATACATTGGCTGCATTTAATGTGGGTTCCTCATTTATTCGAATGATTTCAGCTTTATACTCAGGTCCGTCTGCTCAACTTTTTATTAATGGTCAGAGGTCCGATACATTTTTACTTTACAGAGGTACTAGGCAAGGATACCCATTTGAATCACCTTTACTTTTCTTACTTGCAATAGAACCTTTGTTACTTGCAATCAGATATTCTATGGAAATTGAAGGTCTTACTATTAATAAAATTTCTATTAAAACCTCTGCATACGCTGATGACATGCTTCTCTATATTTGTGATCCGGCTTTGTTAATTCCCTCATTATTAAATTTAATTAATGCTTATTCTCAATTTTCAGGATACTAACTAAATACAAAAAGAACTGATTATTTTCCCTTAAATGTTCATCGTTTACCAGTTATGGTTCCCAACAAAGATACAATTTTGGGTCGCTGATAAAATCAAATACCTGGGTATATTATTTTCACATAATATAAAATAATCTATTTAATTAAACTGTGAATGTATTTTAGACTACATCAGAGAAAATTTTCAAAAATGGTCTGCACGTCATTTAACCTAGTGGGAAAGATAGATTCCATTAAAATGGTTATTGCTCCAAAAATCTTTTACTTCCTATCCATGATGCCTACACAGCTTCCTCTTAAATTCTATAAAAAATTAGACAGCATCATTATCAGATTTATTTGGAATAACAAACCTCCTCGTATAAGCCATAAGAAATTGAAGGTAGTCAAGAACAATGGTGGTTTAGGTTTACCTGATTTTGTAAAGTATCATAAAACATTCATTTTAAAGCAAAGTACAGTATGGTTTCAAACTGTAACACCTAACAATACTCCTACTTGGCTTAGTATTGAACAAAACATAGTTGCCCCATTTCCGTTGCCAGCATAAGTCACCACGTCTAATTCAACTAGTTTGTTTCGGAAATCAACAATTGTGAAATCTACAAAATTAATATTAAATGATTTTGATTACATTTTTCAATACCCAATGGTATTTACATTACACTCCTCATTATGGTATAATCCTAGTCTTAAATTAAATAGATCCACAACATTTTGGAATTCCTGGATTAAAGCTGGTATTTTTTACTTGAATGATATATACCATGACAATACTTTTTTATCTTTTCAGGAATTACAACAATTGTTCAAGCTAAATTCTGCAGATAGTTATAAATATGCACTGTTGTGTAATTCAATACTAGACTTTTCCCCATATAATTTTCCCCAGAATACGACCTCCGATTTGTCTGTATACATACAAACCCTGGCCTCCTCATTCCATGCTGTATCTCTCTTTTATAAAAAATTGAATGAAAGTACAAGTGATAATATTAATTTCCTAGCTTCTTTTTGGAAAAAATAATTAGATATTGCATTACCCGTAGATATTTTGGTGGAAAATCTGGCAGAATAACTTCTCAGGATGGTTCCCCTTTTCAATATATCAAACAAATACATTTATTTCATTCAATGGCTTATGGACTCCTTTTAGGTTATACAAAGCAAAATTATTGAATTTATGTGTATGTTGGAATTGCTCTCAACAAGAAGGATTGTTCACACATATGCTCTTTGACTGTCCTAACATTAGTAAGTTTTGGAGTGATGTTTGGAATATAGTAACGAAAATATTGAATATTACTGATATATTGTCTTATACTATAATAATTTGGTAAATCAGTCGTTATTACAACAACATTGACAGATTTTGAGGTCAAGCTTTTTGATTTTTTGATTTCATACATTGAAATCCATTACTGCTAATTGGAAAAATGCTTCATTACTGTCAGTACATGGTGGGCATGGATAATTTTTTCCAAGAAGAGGAGCCAATTTATCTCTCACAGGTGTTATCCATAACACTTCTAATTATCATTTATTTTTTAAACCAATTGATAATTATATAGCTCTACAGTCATGACTATGTTTAATCTGACGATTAAATTAATAATTGTATAACTATTTTTAGTATAACTACGTAGTTCTACTCAAGTTTTACTATAGTCATAAATAATTGGTAATATTTTATTCTATTAAAGGAATTATCTACTTTCTATCTTTTCTTCTTTTCTTTACTTTCTTTTTCTTTTCTTCCTTTTCCTTGCTTTTCTTTTACTATGTAATATAATTATATTCATGGGTATTTGAGATTGTACAGCAGATATTAAAATGTTAAATAACTGTTAGATAGTTCACTAGTTAGCAAACTATAACACAAGTGTACCTTTTTCCAATGCTCTTTTTTGTATGGTCTTGTTTATTTATGATCACAAATCAATGAAATATTTGAACTAAAAAAAAATGGCCTGAAGCAACTCATCAGTAATTAAAAATATCAAATGTTAGCAGCCTGGCAGTTAGAAAAGCACTCGCCACTTGGAGAGGAATTTACCTCATGAAAATACAGCAAACTCTGAGATATTCTTCATAATGGTGTAATAGATCTGTGACAGGAATGCAGTTAATTAGAACACCAGGCAGAGTCCACTGGAGACATTTGCCAACAGACACTGGAAAGGCGGAACATCGCCAGGTGAAAGGCGGTTACCTCAGACGCGCTGAGGCCTCCAAGTCACACGTCTTACTAATTAGTAAATTGAGTACAAAGCGATGTGTACAAGGAAAATATGGGCATATTTTGTCAGCAACTGACCTCCAACATGCATGCAGCAGGAGAGGGGCCGATAGGGACGAGTTTTATGGTCCGGTTCCATCAAATTGGCGCTGAAGCCGCACAGAGCTCTAGACAGCCGTGGCCATTTTACTCAACATCGAGGCCACACCCCGATACAACCCTAATATAGAACAATGACTGTTACAAACTGTCTTCAAAGAGCGTCATGCAAACTGCATAAAATAGTGTTCTTTTTTTATCCCAGTCTTTCATTATCTATTCCTAATGTTGGTAAAAATGGTTTGTTTGAGTAGATATTCATTCTTATTTATCTATATCATGCAGCAATGAGATGAATATCTAGGTTAGGAAAAAGTGGGAAACAAAATCTGTGTTGGGAATTTGAAGGGATATATAAAATGGGAAAAATGTTGTAAGAACTGCAGGAAAAGGGAGGAGGAAGACGAAAACACGTGCCTGACGTGACATGAGGCAGATCACTTTAGTTTCACTCATCACAAGTGAGAGTAACGCATTTAGAGGCTGAGTTGCACTCTCACTAATACCAGGTTAAAGTTCATATTTGATGAGTAAGGTTCAAAACACCACTCTACCAGACAGATCAGAATTGGAGCATGTGCAGGACAGCTCCTGGCAGCCATGAAGGGCAGAGAAAGCCCTCTGACTACTGGAGGAACCCTCCCCACCTTCTTTGATCGAAGGCAGGAGCCATTCTGAACACAGCTGGCCAATACTTTATATTTTAAGAATATTACAATTTCCATTCTTCATCCAAATAGCTGTACGTATTTTACTTTTAGTGCAATTTTAGTTTGTATGTGTTAACCAAGATATGGGGTTATTTGAATCAATTTCACGAGTATTTTGAACATTTTCATCATTTCAGCAAAATCACTTCCTGTGACCTAGACAATGCAGAATGCCTTGTGACATAACTTTCTGTGATATCATCAATATGTTAATTGTTCTCACTCCTAAGAATTCTGAAATCGTGAGAGTTCTGATAAAATTGGGAAATGGGAACTAGCAAGCCAGAGAATGTAACAAGCAATGACAAAGCTAATAGGTCTCGCCTATGTGAAAGCTGTCTGTTTACTGGTGTCTTTTAGCCACGTTGTAGAGCAGAGCAGACTAAAACAAAACAAAATTAAAAGATCTATAAGCTCTTTTTCTTTCTTTGCTGCATCACAAAGACAATAGCTCTTACACTGGTGAGAACTACTGGCTTTGCCAAGGCTTGTTTTGTTTACTTTCTGCCATCATGCACAGCAGTCACACTGCTGTTCAACATGGCTGAGAAAACCTTGCCAAAGTCAGTAGATCTCTCAAAGACGTGATCTTTTGGCTTTGTCAATGCTTGTATTTACACCAGGTTTTTTTTATGTTTCCATAGTGAATTTCATTTTTGAGAATTGCCTCTGAGCGAAAGTTCACAGTGCTTATTGCTATTGTGGGGGTATTGAAAGTTCGTGAGGCCGATCCTAAGATCCCACACACATAAAAAGAGAAAAACAATGGCGTCTCACCACCAAAACAGAGAAAAGCCCCTTACAAAGAGTTTATTGCTACTGCACCCTTTTGTATATGAAAATGTAAACCGCAGATGATCTCTGACTTCGTCTCCTTTATAGGAAGCCCATGACAGCTGGGGCTCAATAACGCACAGAAGAATGTAAATAAAATGTATTCCACCATAGGATCACTCAAAATATCTCTACTTAAGTTGTGTCCCAGACATCTTACGTTGGAATCTATTTTCATTTTCAACGACTAAAAAACGTGAGAATATTACCCAGTTGAAAAAACATTGGGGCATATTTACAAGCCCCTATCGCCTCAGGAACGTCACTTTTAACGACGTTCCTGTGGCGATAAGGGCTCTGCCTTATTTTCAAGGCGGCGTTAAGCCGCTTAACATGGCTTAAAGCCGCCTTGTAAGTAAGGCTCCCTTTCACGCTACACTTAGGGTGAAAAGGGTGAGCAACGGGTGTCGCAGTGGGCCCCCTATCTACAAGGGTGGTGTACATAGGAGGCAGCGCCAAAATTAAAACCAAGGAAAACCTGGTCTTAACATGGTGAAATGAGGAGAAACGCTTTATTTCTCCTCGTTTTTGCTGTTTCTATGTGTGCTGCAGAAAAACACCATGAATGATTGTTTATGTGCAGGAAGGGGCACCATCCTGCACATAAAAAATCATTCCCTCAACGCAGGCACCCTTGTGCTATGGTGCAAGGGTCCCTGCGTTGGCGCTAGGCAAGCTGATTTTAGCACCTGCGCAGGGAGTAACGCTGGGGTAGGCAGTATTATTGTAAATAAGGCGCATCCCAGCTTTTCTAAAGTGATGGAGCACGGCGTTAGAAATTTCGGAGCTAACCCGCACCCCGCCACTTGCTTGTAAATATGACCCAATCTTTGAAAGTGGATGGAGAAAGGGGAATGCTGTTGGAAAAGTGAAAACACCTCAGTAAATATACATCACAGCCAGCCTTACTGTCATCTTAAAGATTTAGGGGTCCCCAGGCAATATATATTTTGGTGACTCTGGGTAAAACACACTTTACGGGCATCTGTTTGGAACAAATTTGAATTTTATTACCCATTTAGTGCTAATTCCAGCAGACATGATACCAAGCAATGCTGAATTATTTGTTGCACTTCAACCGTTGAAAAAAAACTGTTGAAATATGACTTGCCTGTGACCCCAAGAAACATTAAGATGACACTGGGTTAGAGGTAGATGTAGGCAGAGTGGGAGAGATGTTTAGAGGGAGAAATAAGATAGTCAGACATCTAATAGATAGAAAGTTAACTTTCATATGGGGCCCCTTGGAAGGTGGGGGCTCTGGGCAATTGCGCTTTGCCCAGGCCTTAAAACGTCTCTGGCCAGCCTGAGTGGTTGTGAGTCAAAGCGCTGCGTACTACATCAAAGAGGGCGATTTAGCACTATGAAAGATTTTTCCAAAATACACAATTAAATGATTAACAAAATAAAATACTGTGTGAGTTTGGCACTTCTTTAAATGGTTGATCGGCATTTGCTGTGCAGAGAATCCAAAAATCCTAAAGCACGAAAATGAATAAATACTGTCGTTCATCGCAGTTGATTGTTGGGAGCACTGCACACAGGGACATAACTCAGGTACAGCTACGAGCTTATTAGATTGGAAAAGAGTTGCCACATCAAAGGGCATTGGGGCAGCATGGGTAACCAAATAAGATTTATTTTTAATAGCGTGAAAGAAAATTACAAAGCAAATGAAGTGAGAGAGAAAAGGAAGACCGACGATAAGATTGGACACGAAAAGAAAAATGGAAAACAGAAACAACAGAAGGCAGACGAGAAGATGTGCAGAATGAAGGCAGTGAAAGAAAGTTAAAAAAGAAATGAGCGAAAGGAAGTACAGACACCAGGAACTGGGGAAAGAGGCAATACGGACACTGGGTGCAGGAGGAGAAGAAACAAAATAGTACTTCAATCACAGTGTGATCTGTGGAAGGACTGCAATCAAGTTGAAGCAATCAGTACTTGGTCCATGCTCCAGCGGAAAGAAAAGGAAATGAATCCAGCAGTTGCTGACCAATTAAAAGGTAGCAAAAAAGAGTGACGATGAAGCCAACAAATAGTAGACAATGGGCTGGATGCAAGTCCCTTGTTCTGTACAATATCTGTTGCAAGCGAGAGCACATACAAGCATGTGCTGTCGCAGGCTAGACATAAAAACGAAAAACCATGTAGATGGGCAGAAATAGGAAAATGTGGAACAGCAGAAACTGACAGATAGGTTGAAATGGGCAAATACGGAAAACATGAATTGCAGTCATAGGTAAATAGGAGAAACACAAATAGTGCAAATATGCTATCAGAAAAAAGCTGATGCTTGGCTGATAGAACTTGGGACAACATAGGAATTGGGAAGATGGCCAGATAGTAAAAGGGATGGTGCATAGCCATCATCGATGCAGCAGGTGCAGTGGCATCAGGCTGCAGGGTGTGAGGAGCACGTGTCGAGTTCCAGCTAAAGACCCTCTAAGCAAGAAAGAAGGAGATGTGGTCAAACTATGCTTTGTCACGGTCTCAGCACAAGCTTGAGTCACTCAAGAATTTGGGCTTGTCCAGCTATAACGAAACCCATGAGGGCAACCGAGTGGCGCAAGACCATATCCAACCACTAGAGGCCAGAATAATGCATAGCGTGTTGGACCTGCAGTGTCTGGTTGGCTGAAGGGATGCCCCCAGCGAGGCAGAACTACCGCTCCCGTCAAGGGCAGGTGATGGCACTCGCTGTAAACCCATGCTCACCCTAGGGTATCTTGGCACTGAGCAGTCAGGCTTACTACAAAGGCAATGTGCAAAGCAAGGCACAGCAGCCACCCGGGATAAATACTCAGAGCGTTACAAAAGAGACTTCACACAGGATGTATGTAAAAACGTTTATATTTAACACATATATTTAATCATTATAACATGAACATTATATATTTTTGGGCATAAAGCATATTCGGAAAACTACTAGCAGTACTAGACCCACTCGTATTGTTATGATATCCTAATCTGCCCCCCCAAATGAGAGAGAGCACCCTTATACAGTGCACAATTTCAAACTTATGTACATACACGAAAATAGCACACTTTTTAGCAGCACCGCAGGCCAGAGCCATGTGAGTAAACCCAATGTTAAAAGGTATTGTGCTTTTGGCACCAATCAACATATAAAGCGCGCCCACCAGCCAGTGTCATGAGTCACAAGTGGTCTGCACACGATAATTCCCACTCACACACACTCACTCCGCACCACTGCGCGATGCAACAGGTATCAGCCAGTCTGTTGGGCACGTTCTTACACACACATACGCACTCAGCACCCTAATACGGTGCCACTAGTATCCATAGGTCAATGGTTCACCATCTCCAGACTTGGTGGCCGAAGCCTCCCTCCACCCTCTAGTTCACCCTGATTGTCCTACACCCCTGGATGGAAAATAACCAACCTCGCCTCCTAGACCCTGGGCCACACAAGGCCGAATGCTCACTCAGGGCGCGATTACAATGTCGTTTGGAAATTGTCCTGAACTAATCAGTTCCGGACTAGTTTGCAAACTAATCGGGTCCTGTGAGTCCAGACGACCAATTACGATGCCTCCCAACATCGTTCAGTTGGACTTGCATTGACTTCAATGGGAGCATGTGTCCCGGAAGCGAACACAGGCTTCCCATTGGTGTGTTTCAGTAAACTGAGATGGGGTAGGTGTAACCCTCTTAATAGCATGTGTATCTTGCATGTGTGACCCTTATGAGTAACCTTGTGGTCCCATAGGCATTCTTACCTTCCAATGGGCGACCTCTCTCTATCCTGCCAGTTCCATCTACCAACACTTTTAGCATATCTTTCATGATTCCCACATCACTTGGAGATTCCATCTACCGCCTGGCCTTGTGCATATTCAGGAGGCCAGGGATCGATAGCTCCTCCAGATTGCTGTTTCTACCCTGCCCGGGGATGTCCAGGAGCCTGGAGGTCAGCTCAAGCATCAGAACATTACAATTATTGCCCAAGTGCAGTCTAATTGTAATCTGCAGGTAATTGATCCCCGTGTCTAAGGACTCAGTCCCCCACCAGATTAGATACATGGCAATTTAAAACAAGCATTGGCATAGTCAATAGGTCTCGCCTTTGGGACCTTATAAGTGTTTCGTTATCCAGCACAATATCCTTTGTGCAACAACATCAACTGTTGCATGTCTAAACACATATAAGGTCCCAAAGGTGAGACCTTTTGGCTATGCCAATGCTTGTTTTACACTGTGGCTTGTGCTGCGGCCCTTTTCCTGGGCCGTAGCAAAAGCTGCTGTGTAAAAAAGCACTTACCTATCGTATTTGGGCAGTCGGACCCCCGCCTGCTTGTCGAGCAGTCTCCTGACCCCGGTGATAGTGGGTGACGGTCCCGACCGCCAGATATCATAAGACCCTTTGTATTGCATTTGTTGTGTCTCCCTGTAGGTTTTATTTACAATAGCTCTCTCTCAGCATATTGTTTTAGTGTTGTCTGTCTGGATGCATTGTATTGCTCTAGTTTTGTCTCCTCGAGTACTAAACTAGCTGTGTCTCCTAGTAGGCCTTTTGTTGCCTTATCTGTGTTTCGCCGTAGGCCTTGAGTTACTGTAAATGTCTGCCAGTGCATTGCTCTAGCTGTGTCTCTTAGGGGGCCTTGTATTAAACTAGCTGTGCCTCCCACCGGACCTTGTAATGCACTAGCTGCGTCTTCCAGGAGGCCTTTTATTTTGCTCTAGCCGTGTCCCCTAGGAGACCTTGTAGTGCACTAGCGGTGTCTTCCAGAAGGCCTTTGCAGTGTCTCCCTGGAGATCGTTACATTGTACTAATTTATTTATATAATGCAATTTTATATAGCACCGACTTTACCTAAAGGTGTGTGTCAGAGCGCTTCAGAAAAAAAACAGGTAAGTTACATGAGGAAAAAATGTACATACTTACATGTTACAGATACAAACGAGATAGATGAAAAAGCAAAACAAAACAATGGATGGTAGCCAAACAACAATCAAAAACACACTAGGAATAGGATCGTACAGGCATAGATAACATATTTACACCAATGAAAGAACTTCCTTTAGGGACATGAAAGGGGATGTATTAATTCTCAAAGTGTCTTTGGAAGAGAAGAGATTTATTGTCAGTTTTGAAAGTCGGGGTAGTGGAGGAAGCGAGTTCCAGATTTGACTAGCTCTTTCTCCCAGTTTTGTTCGACTTACTCTGCCTCCTACAAGCCCTTACATTCCATGTGTAGTGCCTCTCAATAGGCAGTGTACTGACCCAGCAGTATCTCCCAAGAGGCGAACTGCCTCTTCCATTACACCTTGTATTGCATGAGCTCTGTCGCCAAGTAGGACTGGTTTTCCTTTTCGGAGACCCACTAACCCTTCGTTCTCATAGGCCCTATTGGCTAAGCATAACTTCTCTAAGCCTCAGTAAGGTTCCTTTAAGACGCCTCTTCATACCCGTGTCTCTGGCAGGTGATACTGCTGCGGTTGGCACATTTCTAGCATTTTTGTTTATTTAGTCTTGTAGTGCCTGGTGTGGGAGGGGTTTTGTTTCACTCTTTTTATGCGATGCCAGAGGCTAAAGGTTGCTGAAGGGCATTGTCCTGCTACGAACACGCTTTCTGTGCGTAAATAGTAACTTTACTGTTACTGTTCTCAACTGGGGGTATTGGATTTCTTGTGTCTAAGTGCCACATACCCATATTTTGTGTTTTTTCCCCTTAGTTTTGTTTAATTTTAGTTTTTCCTTTATGTGCTCCTTTTAACCAGTCCTTTTTTAGGTCTCAGCCTGGCGAAAGCAGCGCATGCGTTGCTCTCGCCATGCGAGAGCTTCTTGGAATCAATACAGATTCCGAAGCCGTGTCTCAGCTCCGCCTGCAGGTGTCATTCATGCGCGTAGTTTGGCGTCACAAATTATGCTAAAGGCAGTGCAATGATTGCACCGGAGGCATTTCAATCAATCCTGGTTGCCACCCAGTCCCCTTTTGGCCCCGCCCACCGGGATTGGATCATTTACTGGCGGAGTTACACGTCCTCTTTTATTAGTCAGTAAGCACTCTTTTGTTTTCATTTTCAGCGTGGTACTAATGAGAGTGCACCGCGCTCTGTTTGTGTTTGTTTGTTTTTTTATTTAACTTTGAAACTGAGCGCCGCGCCGCTTCACGGACACCGCGCTTGGATTATTTATATATTTCTTAACTTTAACACTGAGCGCAGCGCCCGCTTCAAGGACACCGCGCTCAGTGTTAAAGTTAAGAAATATATAAAGAAACCGAGCGCGGTGTCCGTGAAGCGGCGCCGGGCTCAGCTTTAAACTGAAGCATTTGCAATGCAATCGGACCTATTGCATTGCAAATGCTTGTTTCAAAAGCATGCACTGAAAAGTGGCCAACTGAGGGAGCGAGGATAGGTACGAGCTTAGAAAGGAGGGAGGGAACAAAGGCTGTGACGAGAACGTGCGTATTTACCCCAAGAGGAGGCAAAGTAAAAGGGGGCAAAATGATGTTTATAGGATCAGTACAGGACGGTTCGTAGAGGCAAGTAGGCTAGTCACTTACGTGCCCACAGCAAAGGTCTGGGTGCAAACAGTGCGGAAGGATACAATCCCAGCAGGGCCGCAATTTACCCTTCTGATATCAATGACGTGAGTACCACTGGCTTTATCAGTCGTTGACCCAGAGAGTGCAGCGCTTAGACGCTAGTAGTGAACATCTTACTGCTATAAAAGCACTAGTGATCGAGGAGGAAGTTGTGTCGGACACTGAGGTTAAAGGAAGCCAGGGCGAGGATCAACGCACCCGCAGAATGACCGACAGGAAGACGGACGGCGCCTCCGGGCACAACTTCAAGCCTGGGGACTTCCTATACCTTGAATAAACCCATAGTAACTTGGGTTGGGGGGTCACAACATTTTTCTTTGGATAAGTATGCCTCATGCCTGGAAATTCAGCAGTAAGTCAGACCGAGGTGTGAGTAAGACAGTACTACTCACACGCATGCTGTGTGTGTCTTGCCCCATAGCGAAGTCCAATGGGAACATCTTCCAATTATCACTATATGAGCGCAGATAGCGCAGATGTCATTTTTGGCAATCTGGATCCACTAAAATAGAAAACAAGTCTTTCTTCATCCCCCTTTATCTGAGAAGGCACCGAATCCCGGCGGTGTGGAGGAATGAGGACTTTCCACATTTTGTGCTGGAAGCATAGGAAGTAAAATGAAAGTCTAGGGTCCATGGACCTAGCATGACAACAGATATGGAGCTTTTCCAGAGGGAAGAATGCTTGACTCCCGCGGATGGTTCAGTGAGCTATGCACATTGATTTAAAGAGGATTGCCTAGTTACTGGGAGCCAGTGTAGGGGGAGCAGGCGTGACGTGGCTCCTCAGTGGAGGATTACGCAGATGTCTCAAGGTTGCATTTTGGATTCAGTGTGGTTTCCAAAGTGTTAGTTAGGGTGCTCTGGGCTATATCCAGTGGGTGGCCAAGACGACGGGTACTAGAGTGATGGTAGATGGGATCTTCTGTGGGGACATGAGGTACGGAAGAGTTTGACATAGACGTCTCGCCACATGGAAGCCTCCGCTAAATACGTGATTTACTTGTGGTATTAGAGATAGTTTGGAGTCCAGGATGAGTCATGCCTCATAGGTGTCCGACTTACACATCAAACAAGCATTGGCATAGCCAATAGGTCTCACCTTTGGGTTCTTATAAGTGTTTAGCCATGCAACAGTTGATGTTGTTGCACCAAGGCTATTGTGCTGGATAACTAAACACTTATAAGGTCCCAAAGGCGAGACCTATTGGCTATGCCAATGCTTGTTTCAGTGTTGTGATGCTTTAAATGCTGGTGGTCTCACGTGACAGCAGTTCCTGTGCAAGTGTTTTGCACTGTTCTTTGCACTTATTCTCGGCCCGAATACCAACCCCGCCCACACACACACACACATGGAAGGCGTGGAGAAATTATTGAACCAGTAAATTGAAGTATGCCAGTTCTTTCTTTGTGTCTGTGAACACGAAGAGGGTTTTTTGTAATTAAAAAATTATTACTAGATTAAAACGCTGTAATGCATTTATTGTAAGCCTCAGCTAGGAATGGCCTGTAGTGTGTTCAACACATTTACCTCCAAGAAAGAATCTTAATTTGTCTGTATTTCAGACACCTCCCTATCTATTCCTCCCTTGGGTTCTGCTCCATGGTTGATGTCTTGCAGAGTGCTTCTAGAGGGCACGGGGTGTGCTGGCGCTATGTTTTATCGGGGACAAGGAGGCACATGAAAGTGAGTTGCTCAACAGGAGGCCCCGGGTTCCTCCGGCCCGCTTGGCAGCGCAGTGTTGTAGAAGTAGGCTAGGGGTGAGATTGCACCTTGCCTCGCTCCTGCTCCTCCTCTCAATGACCCTGTTTACGTGTGTGCTAATCTACACGTAAAGCTGCTAGCCCGATGCATAATGGATCCTGTAGTGGCAGATGGAGTCAGCCAATGGCGAGCTCGCTGCATAGCCCGCTTCTGAGCCTCCCCTTTCGCAGAGGAGGTAAGCGTTTTAGTGTACACAACACAAGTCACGTAAATAACAGAAATAAAATCTGCGCCGAGCTCCGTGGACACCTGTCTCACGGGCTATCTATGGCTTAGTAGGGATTATGTGCAAAACTCATCTAGGAGATAAAATGAGCACTCTGAGGAGGAGTGGAGCGACGCGACAAGGCACAAATGAAGGATCTTTAAAATAACGCACCAGATGAATGACAGGCATACACGTGCAGTCTGAAGGTGGTAGGTTTGAGCCCGCGTGCCGGGCAGCGTCCCGTGAATGGTGAGGGTCAGCCCGACCGCAATCTGTTTACAATTAATGCGAGCGCGAGACACGGGCGTGATAATTGGAAACAGTTAGCGCTGCTGCTCGCTCTCGCAAGCCTTAGGCCGTTGGCAGATACAAAGGTGGGACATGCACCCACCTTTTTCCAATTGCGTGCTGTCTTTTTTATAAAGACGCATGCAAAGCCCAACAGCGTGTGAGCACCAACACGCACGAGCTTCAAGAAAAGCTGTAGCGATGCCACAAGGCCCCCTCCTAGAGCAAGGCATGCGCGCTGCGCTCTAGGCGAGACCTAATACTGACTAATGCCTTTGTTTTAGGAAGCAAAAGACATACAAATGATGGATGGAATGTGGAACAAATCAAACATTCACTCCCATTCAAGAGATCTGGGTTATATCCATTGTTCTATTGCTCACCATGCCACCCCAGTTTAGACCCAGCGATACGCAAATCAGTCTTGACCCTGCTCCTCATCAGAACAGTCCAGCCAAACTACCAAGCCAGGTCCTTCCTGGATGGATGCTTGTTTCTGGACCAGGGAGGACCTGGCTTGGCGGTTCGGGCTGGACTGTTGCCATGGGGAATAGGGTCAAGACTGATTTGCATATGTCTGGGTCTAAACTGGGCTGGCATGGTGAGCAAAAGAACAATGGATTTAACCCAGATCTCTTGACTGGTGGTGAATGTTTGATTGTTTCGCACGCACAACCTGCCTTCTATTTAAATGTTTTTCATTACAGCCTCATCCAGTTCTCTTGACCATCTCCTCAGGCTCTAAGCAATCTTCTAGTTTTGCCATGAAGCTGACACCTGATGAACAATCTTTGGATGTGGCTCTGTCCACTGGTCCAGGGCTTCATCATCTTAGTCTGCCAGAGGTTTGGGCAACCACTTTCAGTAGCTATGTTGCTGCAGACACAAGGTAGCACCTAAGCAGAAAGTGCCTCCCAGAAAAGGCCCCAAATGGAGGAAAAATCCATAGGTAAAAAACCTCCTTGAGGACACAGAAGTCCTGAACTGAAACACTGACCAATGCAGACAAGGGCATGAGGTCAAAGACACCAATAGAGAAGAAGAGATCCTTCCAGAAGAATTCCAAGAAGGAACCATGAGAGAACTGGAGGAGCAGGATAAGCCAGAAGGAAGAGGATAGGATGAGAACTGGAAAATCCCCTGGTAAAGAACTGCCATTTAAACAGGAGAGCTGGACCAAGACAGCAGGTCTGCACAAAGTATTGCTATGAAAGGAATGAACCAAATTCCCTCCTTTTATAGGCCAAAGGAATCAGAACTACCTACGTTTTCAAAATGGATTAGGAAAAAGGTTATAGACTTCAATACTGTGACATCCATTTTGAATTGGGTAAAATATTATTCCTTGGAAATCCTCACAAGAAAGGACGGGACGTATGGAGGCGCCAATGGCATCGCTTGATAGAGACCCCCTACGGAGAGGAAAAGTAGCATAGGAAAAAACATTGGTGGGCTGGCCCCCTGAAGGTAAGTTTAGATTGAGGGCATGGAGACCCACTGACACGTTCAGAAATCTGCTGGCTCTGCGAGAACCATACTTTCAGCCCGCCTGAGATAGCCTCAGGCACTGACATCAGGCAGGATACCGGCAGCAGTGCAACAGGTTTGAGATGAGTTGCTTACAAAGCAGCTCAGCTCAAGAAAGCAATTGGATGATGGCGCTGCAGTTATCCAGTTGCATAACATCTCAGCCCATGAGATCACAAGTACGCTCAATTGTGGAATTAATACAGTCCCTCTCAGACAGCAAGGTACTGTATACATCAGGAGAGTGAATGGATAAGTCCAGCTCTGCTATGTCTTTTATAACAGTGAGCTCACAACCCTAGTGCCAAGGAGGGCCCAGCGTGGAGGGACCTTCACTGCTTCTCTTCTCACAATGCTTGAGCTTGGCCCTTACATGATGACACAGGGCAAAGGACACTATCTGCTGTAAGGCCACTGCATCACTACTCCAAGGGGCATGCATGAAAGGATTATCACAATCCCTTTGGAGCAGTGGAGAGAAGGATGTCTGCTGCTGCCCTTACACCCAGGGTGGCCAACATTAAGGTAGCCACGGATGTCTGTAAGGCAGCAGGGTGCTCCATGTCAGTTGATGACTAAACCCCATTGCGACAGATCAGGGAAGAAGGCCAAGGACAGCACCATCCACAGGGATTCCCATGGCCATTTTCGCATGTGTACCTCCACCGAGAACGGGAAGACGTTGTAGCCCCCAGTAGCCACAGTGGGATCACAAGGCAAGATACTTAAAAGAAGAATTGTAATTGTAATTGCATTTATATAGTCCTTACTACCGCTGATGAGGTGTTAAAGCATTTTTGGCGTGTAGCACGCTACTCCGGAACCAAAAAAGGATAAGTGGTGAAGTAGTCTAGGGAAATATGAAATTAATTTGAGCGGTGGACATGTTAGTCTGTTATTTGGAACAGTGGAGGTAGAGGATATACAGCGAGAGATATGGGGTAAAATATAGCGTATTGGATTGGATATGCTGAATTAGAAGCAAAGTAATAAATATAAAGATATATAAGTACATGGAAGGTATATATATATGCATAAGGAAGGTAATATATGTAGATTAAAGTTGCATTTAAGAAACTCAGACATTCAAATGTTGTTGTACAATGAATTAATGCATTTGTTTTCTTTTGTTATTCCATAGTGAAGCAATTGTAGATAAATAGTTACGATAAAATATTTACTTATTTATGCAGTCACTTATATACATGTTAAACATAAAATAATGTGATTATAATTAATATGTAAATTTTTTAAGCATAACTAACAAGGGAAACATCTGGAACAATGACTCTGGAACAACGAGTTTCAGAGTTACGCAAGCCAAACAACCACTTGCCCGAACGATTACTTAGCCTTAAACATGCATGTGCATGGTTAAGGCTAAGTTGGTCTAATGTTCGGGATGGGCGGGGAGGGAGGAGCGTCGGACAGCAACAGGACAGGTAAGGGGGTTCGGGGTAGTATTTAGGGGGTGGGAGGGGTTCAGGGTAGTTTTTAGGGGTGGGAGTGTTCGGGGTAGTTTTTAGGGGGTGGGAGGGGTTTAGGGTAGTTTTTAGGTGTGGGGGTTCTTGGTAGTTTTTAGGAGGTGGGAGGGGTATGGGATAGTTTTTAGGGGTGGGGGTTTGGGGTAGTTTTAAGGGGTTTGGGGTGGTTTTTAGGGTGTGGGGGGTAGGGAGTAGTTTTTAGGGAGGGGTTTGGGTTAGTTTTTAGTGGTTAGGAGGAACTTGTCTTCGTTTTTTGAGGTTGGGGTAGTTTTTAGGGGGTGTGGTGGTTCGAGATAGTTTTTAGGCGGTGGGGGTATGGGATAGTTATTAGGGGGTTGGGGTATGGGGTCGTTTTTAAGAGGTTGGGGGTGTATTTAGGGCTCATGGGGAAAGGGAGGGTAGTCGTAAGATTAGCCACAGATGGCCATTTCCCATGCTTGCCTTTACCACGAACATTAGTGGTGAAGGAATGCTTGGTAAAAAAATTGTGATTAAGACGCGGTCGTTGAAGAGACCGCTTTGTTAAGGTAGTCGTTGTTGAGGAACTTTTTGTTCCAACATGCAACCAACTAACGAATATCTATATCTTTAAAAACATAAATATAATACACGTTTATACAAAGCAATACACATACGTAGGTACACATCTATAGTCCAAATAAATGCATATATACAGAGGGATATACTGTATATTTATGTTTGAGTATGGTGGTTATGTGGGCAAAAGCCAATTCTTGAGTAGTCTTCTGAAGATAGGGTGGTTATCCGTGGATTTTATGTTCGGGGGTAAAGAGTTCCATAGTTTGGCTGCTTGAACAGAGAGGGAAAGTGCAGAAAAAAGCCTTAGCGGGGCAAGAGCTGTGTAAAGATTTAGGGAGCATGCCTAACATCAGGCATGCCAGCCCCAAATACCTTTGTATCATGAAAAAGGGGAAACCATCAAGTACAGACCCAAACAAGAAACCTCCAGAAGTAGAAGGGCTCAAGGTCATGGGCAGGCCTTCGGAGGGTAGACAATGTGATGGAGCGGGCAGAGGGGCACAATGTGCAGCCGGGTGTTAGGAGAATGGCGGTGTCACGGCACGTGAAACCAAGGTGAGCAGGGCAGGCACCTCTGTAAAGGAGTGCACACAAGGGGTGTTGCCAATATACTTATGTATTTCTATGTTCAAGAGAAGTAGGAATGTGGTTCAGATGACAGGTAAGGAAGTGGGAGAGGAATACAAGGAAGATGAGCGCCGAGCTACAGCCTGTGTCAGTTAGAAGTCACACAAGACAGAGAGAAGATGCAATTTTAATGGGAAGGCGGTCCTGTGAGGGGAATCAGGTGACAAAAGGCCAGGGTGGAGCAGGTACCCACAGGTTACGTAGATGGATTGTGTGTATGCCACAAATTGATGGCCATCATGGGAGAGTGACGGGATTAAAAAGAATGGACGTTGGAATGACAGTCTAAGCAGGGGGAGTTACAAGATGGGGCAGAAGTCCAACATGGAGCCAGGACCCACCCTGTACTACTCTGGTACGAACCAAACCAGACACCGCATGTCGAATTGCTTAAAAACTGTTTTTACAGGGCAAGAGGAGATTAGAGATTACAAAACAAGAGTGATTTATTACTCAGTGCTTCATTTGTCTAACGGTCTGACAGGAGGAATACTCATTGTAAGAGCTGACTGTCAAAAAGGTGTCTGCCATGGGATGTTTCTCTGCCCCTTGCAAGGAGCTGCTACCAGGGCCAACTTTATAGCTGGGTATGCCCAGTGCGACAATCGTTTTTGGTGCCCCTCCATGACCTCTTTTCCATGGATTCCCTCACTACCACCCTCAAACAGTGCTCCTCATCTCTCCTTAGCCACTCTCTCACGTGCATTTCATTTGATTTTGAAGCACTACTCATATCAGTGTAGGGCGTTAGAGCACTTTAAATCACACACACATTATACAGAGACAATGAACCACACACGTGTTAATCAGTCTATAAAAAATATTACAAAATAAATGAGGATTACAGAATGTAGGAATCACATGTCATCCATACTAGTAGGCAGTATAGTTTAAGAATGTTTGGTTTGGAAAAGCACATACCACAGTAGTTGGGGTTGGCTTTATTAATAAAAATGTATATCTATATCTGCATAAGCTAACCCTTTTTAGCAACATTAGGTTAATGAAAGGCAAGGGGAAAACATAATGTTCTACACTGCAATGCAGTTTGCATGCAGCTCTTTGATTGCAGTTCATAGGTCACTGTTCTAGATTAAGATTGTAATTTATGAACTGCACAGTAACAAAAGGATCTCTGTGACAAAAGCAGTAACGCAGTAACCTATTCACATAAACTACAATTCTGTGAACTGCATGGTTCACTTCTTTGCAGCTGGCATATGAACCCTCTGTGCTACTTTATGGTGAGTCAAACTGCCACTAGAAAAATATCTGATCTCTCTACAGCAGAAATATTAATCACCAGAGTTATCATGCCATTTTTATTGTTGCCTGAAAGCTGCTGGACACACAATGACCTCTGCAGCAAGTTCTTTTAAACCCATAAGTTATTTCTAATCACAGCGTCCCCCACACCCTCCTCCCGAACACAACGCCAGGTGTGGCTGCACCGGTCTCACCATCCTAAAGCCGGCTCTGCTGCTAACATCACCCCCTTTAAAGTATGGAGCAGTTGGGACCATATTACTGATGCTTTGCACTCTTGTAAAAGGAGAACAACATCATTTGTAGCACTTTGCTGCTTGTGTGATACGGATAGAATTACATTATTTTTCCATCATTCTATATTACTGAAAAGTTTTTGCACCAGGTCAAGCATGAGAACATGAACTGCCTAGCCAAGTCATTACCAACAAAGCTTAAAGCTATTTAAAAAAACAAGTGTTGGCAAAGCTATTGGCTTTGCCGATGTGTTTTAGCCATGTTGTAAACCAGCGTGGCTGCTGTTCAGCATCGCTAAAAGTTAGTGGTGTAGAGGAGAGTGGCATGGAGTGTCGTAGAGTGGAATGGCGAAGAGTGGAGTAGAGTGCTTAGAGTGGAGTGGCGAAGGGGGTCATGTTTTGGAATGGCATAGTGTGGAGTCGTGTGGAGTGGCATAGAGTAAAGTGAACTGCTGCAGAGTGCATTGGCGTAGATTGTTGCAGCGTATAGAGGCGTAGAGTGCAGTGGCATAGAGTTAAGCAGGATAAAAGTCAGTGGTGTACACAGCAGCATCGTAGAATGCAGTGGCGTATTAGAGTGTTGCATAGTAGAGTACAGTAGCATAGGGTGCAGTGGTGCAGAGTAGACTAGAGTGGCAGAGAGTACAGTGGTGTACAGTAGAGTGGCACAAAGTGCAGTGACATACAGTGGTGAGTGACATAGAGTGGTACAGAGTAGAGTGCCGTAGAGTGCAGTGGCACAGAGTGCAGTGTTGTAGAGTGCAGTGTTGCATAGTAGAGTGTTGTAGAGTGCAGTGGGGTAGAGTCCAGAGGCGTAGAGTGGTGTTAAGTAGGGTGGCATAGAGTGCAGTGGTGTTGAGTACAGTGGTGCAGAGTAGAGTGCAGTGGAGTAGAGGGCAGTGTTGCAGAGTAGAGTGTTATGGAGCGCATTGGTGTAGAGTGCAGTGGTGCATAGTGGTGTTGAGTAGAGTGGCGTAGAGTGCAGTGACGGGTTTAGGGGTGCAGAGTAGAGTGCAGTGGTGCAGAGTGCAGTGGCGTAGAGTAGAAAGCTGCAGAGTATAGTACAGTGCAGTGGTATGGAGTGGCGTAGAATAGAGTGGATTGGTGTAGAGTGCACTGTCGCAGAGTGATGCAGGGTATAGTGACTTAGAGTTCAGTGGTGTAGAGTGCAGCAGAATAGAATTCAGCCGCATACAATGCAGCATATAACAATGCAGTGGTGTACATTAGAGTGGTGCATAGTAGAGTACAGTGGTGCAGAGTAGAAGGGAATAACGTGCAGGGGCTTAGAGTGCAGTGGGGTAGAGTGCAGTGGTAGGGACTAGAGTTTGGTAGAGTAGAATGGCAGAAAGTGCAGTAGCGTTGAGTGGAGTGATGCAGAGTGCAGTGGCGTACAGTACAGTGATGCAGATTAGAGTGGTGTAGAGTTGATTGGCATAGAGTGCAATAGTGCAGAGTAGAAAGTCATAGAGTGCAGTGGTGTAGAGTGGCATAGAGTAGAGTGGCATAGAGAGCAGTGGCATAGAGTACAGTGGCACAGAGTAGAGTGCAGTGATGCAGTAGGGTAACAAAGGCCCCCGCAGACCCCGCAGTGTGGGGGCCACCGAGCTCCAGGGGACCCATTTAGCATAGTACCCTGGCCTGAGTGCTCCTGAATGAGTCCGGAGGGGTGCCCCTCCATGTACTTTGCAGGTGGGCCCCCTCAAGTTTCGTTACACCACTGCAGTGACGTAGAGTGCATTTGCGTGGAGTGCATTACGTAGAAGGCAGTGGTTTAGAGTAGAGTAGAGTGGTGTAGAGTGCAGTGGCACAAAGTGGAGTGGCGGAGAGTGTAGTAGAGTGCAGTGGCATAGAGTAGATTGTTTCAGAGTTGACTGAAGTGGCGTAGAGTGGAGTGGTGCAGGATAGAGTTCAGTGAAGTACAGTAGTGTGGCGTAGAGTGCAATGGTTTAGAGTAAAGTGGTGTAGAGTGCAAGGGCATAGAGTACAGTGGTTCAGAGTAGATTAGAGTGGTGTACAGTGGATTGGCATAGAGTGCAGAGGCGTAGAGTTGGGTGTTACAGAGTAAAGTGCATTGGCATAGAGTGTATTGGTATGGACTCTAGTGGCATAAAGTGCAGTGTTGCAGAGTAGTGTAGAGTAGAGCAGAGTTATGCAGAGTAGATTGGAGTGGCCTAGACTGAAGTGGTGTAGATTGCAGCGGCAAAGAGTGTGGTGGTGTAGAAGTAGAGTGGTGTAGAGTGCATTGACATAGAGTAGAATGGTACAGAGTAGAGAGGTGTAGAGTAAAGTCGCATAGAGTGCAGTGTGTAGAGTAGAGTGGTGCAGAGTGTGGAGTAGAGTGCAGTGGTGCAGAGTACAGTGGCTTGGAGTGGTGCAGAGTAGAGTGCAGTGGCATGGAGTGGTGCAGAGTAGAGTGGAGTGGCCTAGAGTATACTATGCATGGTGTGGTAGCACACTGCTAATACAGACAACACATTTTCAAGTGAAATGCCCATTTCATTTGCACAGACATACAGTTTTACTGATAGAACTATACAGCGCACAAACAAAAACTATGGAAATGGTGTTACCTAGTGTAATTATTTGTTTTGATCATATTAAAGTATTTGTTTCCATCACACTTCAGATTTAATGAAAAATGTGCTTTATTTGTGTCCCTTATTCTGATATATTTTGAAATAATTGCACAGTTAATTTAAATGTTGTTGTGTGCTAGACTAAAAACCCTTTCCTACCCCAGTATCCAGCAAGATTGTCACATAAATCCTTTTACTTTGAAGTCAGAGGAAGAAAAGCAAACACCAAGCTCCCTAGGAAGACAAAGCCAGGCATTTGACCTCTGTCTTTGACTGGACAGCAAATGTGACATGATAAGTACAAGATTTACAGACCTGTTTACAGAAAAGAGCATATAGTCAAGAGGGGGACAAGAGAGCTAATTATTTTATGAGGTCCTGTTCTATTGCTCCCTGATAAGTACATAGACAACCAGAAAAGAACAGTTCCTCCTCAAGGCTAGGGTAGTTAAAGTTGCTACCGGCTTGCTGTTATTTGGTCACGAGAGGGAAATCTAAATTTCAGATCTTGTTGCCCTCACACACCTGGTAGGGTGTCATGCTTCATCATCGGGCGCTCCTCGTCGGACCGGCGCTGCAATGTCCGACGGGCCTGGTGGCATCTTTGGCGGAGATCTTCTGATCTGAGAACGCCGTATTGTGATGAATGTGAGTGGGAATATGGAAGTCAGTAATTACTGATTAGTGTGGGGACTAATAAGACTAAAATAGGCCTTGGCCCCTGAATAATTTTAATTGGTTTTATGTGGGGCTGGGACTAGATAAAACCAGGGAGGCTACTATAGAGATTCTAGGTATCAGGGTAGCCTTTAGTTGACAGAGGTCAACATGTTTCGTGCCTACTATGCTCTAAATCGAGCGACACTTCTTCAGGACCGTGGATAGAACTGTAAGTAAATAAACCTCGGATCTGATAACCGGGTAAGATGATCTATCACAACTAGAAAAGTGTCCCTGATTCAGGGTCTTTACATATCGCCTCCGCCTCAAAGTGGAGGGGTAGGAGGCTTCATAGGTGAAGGAGTAGCGACCGGACCTTTTGAACGGTCCCACAACAAAATACGTGGGTTAGCCTCACTCGACAAACGCTCAGCTCCTCACCTGGATGTAGATCCTTCACCTATGAAGCCTCCTACCCCTCCACTTTGAGGCGGAGGTGATATGTAAAGACCCTGAATCAGGGATACTTTTCTAGTTGTGATAGATCATCTTACCCGGTTATCAGATCCGAGGTTTATTTACTTACAGTTCTATCCACGGTCCTGAAGAAGTGTTGCTCGATTTAGAGCATAGTAGACACGAAACATGTTGACCTCTGTCAACTAAAGGCTACCCTGATACCTAGAATCTCTATAGTTGCCTCCCTGGTTTTATCTAGTCCCAGCCCCACATAAAACCAATTAAAATTATTCAGGGGCCAGGGCCTATTTTAGTCTTATTAGTCCCCACACTAATCAGTAATTACTGACTTCCATATTCCCACTCACATTCATCACAATACGGCGTTCTCAGATCAGAAGATCTCCGCCAAAGATGCCACCAGGCCCGTCGGACATTGCAGCGCCGGTCCGACGAGGAGCCCCCCGATGATGAAGCATGACACCCTACCAGGTGTGTGAGGGCAACAAGATCTGAAATTTAGATTTCCCTCTCGTGACCAAATAACAGCAAGCCGGTAGCAACTTTAACTACCCTAGCCTTGAGGAGGAACTGTTCTTTTACAGAAAAGAGCACTCATGGAGGAATACAAGGGGAGTTGGAGTGGAACGGTTTTGCTCTATCGCGGGATTAACTACCCTGAACAGCCTAAAATAAATAAAGCCGACAAACAGAAAGCCAGAAAATGTGAGTTACAAACCACAAAGCCTATGTTAAGCAACGGGGGAAATCCATTCCCAGGGAAGCTTTCTGAATGTCCCCAAGATGTCTTTAGCAAACCAGACAGCTGTGCTATCTGGTAGGCTTAGACGTAAAAACTAACTGACATCTGTACCTAAGTGACTTAAAAAAACAAACCTCACTTTGAAAATAACCCTGTTAAGGAAAGATACCTGTCATAAGGTGTCAACAAGGGTGTTGAGTCGAGTGGGGACCAAGAAGCTGCATTTCTGAAGTGCTACTGTTAGAGCTATGATCTTCGCCTGCTTGCCCCCCGCTTACCAAGAAACCGCCGGCCCCCATATTGTGGGGGAAATGCTGTGCAATACAGCCGGTGGTGCGTGTTTTACATTCAGTCTGAGGGGAATCCCGGTGTGAATCCTCTTGCCACCCCCAGAGGGAGCCATCTTGAGTTGGCAGAGTGGCGAGCGCAAACAGAATCAGCGGTGGTGAGCTTAGCTGCTTTTCCCCTGATGGGGAGGTGCCATTCAAGTAGCACCGAAGATTTCCATGTCTGAGAACCCTGCTGGGAATGCAAGATGTGTAGCATCCGCAGCAGAGCCAGGCTATGGAGGGGCATGTTGGTGCCTAGGAGACGCTGGTAGTGCGGTAGCATGCAAAGAGGGCAGCAACCAGAATTGTAAGCTTACCCTCTGATCCCTACTCTCTTCGTGCACACCGGAAGAGGGTGTGGGTGCTGCGGAGGGAGGGGTCTGAGAATCCACAGCTCCAGAAGTAAAGAGAGAAATCCTCCCTTCACAGGTGCTTGGGGTGTGTGGGCACACTCTTCACTTAGGCCTGCACAGTGGCATAGCACATGTGCCATGAGCCCTAGTGGGCACCCACTCTCTGATTTGGAAGTTAAAAAAACAGCTGTAATTGGGGTGCAATTGGCCTCTCACTTCTCTGACCCAGGTTACAACTGCACAGGGTTGGACTGGCCTATAGGGCAATCTGACAGTGCCCGAGTGGCTGGTCTGATAAGTCGGTGTGTGGGCAAGTTTCATGGAGATTTGTGGGTCTGTTTTATGGTCTGTGGGGCAGGTTTTTACTGTTGATTTTCCTAAAATCTCTTAAAACATTGCCCGTAGGAAATAAAAACACATGCATTTTCCCATACCCTACAAAATACTATTACAATGTTTCTTTCAATTCTCAATTGTCTTATTTGCAAATGAGGGCCTCTTTTATTTTGGTGCCCAGGCCTAATTTCTGTCCCGGTCCGACCCTGCCACTGCGCCACTTATACTATTGATAGCTCTGCCCCTGAATATCGGCGTACAGGTCTGTGCCTCAACGTACCATACATAGATCTGGCTGAGGGGAAAAAGAAGGGAGAATTTCTTACATCTTTGGCTCCTGCAAGAAGAAAAAGACATAAAAACAGGGAGGAAGAGCCTTCGAAAACTAAGGAATTGACGTGGGTTAGCAGACCACCTGCAGGTCCATTAAAGCACTCAATGTAGACCTAGACCCGACCGCCAATAAAACAGAGATTGCCAAATGCGCTGTTGAGAAGATGGAGCGTATGACAAACAGTCTGGTGCAGGTTGATCACATTTCAACAATATTGTCCGGAGCAATTAAGAGGTTGGAGAGTCAAGAACCCTCAACCAAAGCAGCTTTGTCTGAGGTGGCATTATTAACGAACAAACTGCATTTATTATTAGGTCGAGCCTGGGCAGCCCATGCACTGCTCTGTGAGGTAGGCTGCATTCAGGGATGGAGTTGAAGCTCTACCCACTCTCTGCCCATATTTTTCATTGGCTTGTGTCATTGTCCACTTTAAACTGTGGCTTTTCATTGGGCAATAGGCTTAGTAGTCCCTCCTTAGTACCGCATTGTCTTTTTTTGTAACCTCCCATGAGAACAGCCCCTGTTACATGTTGTTACTCGGTAGGCTTTAATTACAGCCTGTGAGCGCTATTTTCTCAAATAGCTTTGTCCTCCCCTCTCTCCTATCTCTCCTTACGCTTTAAAAAAAAATCTTTATAGCATGGGCACGGAAGCATTTGCTATGCAATTGGTCTCGCATTTGCCAGAGTTTAAGATCTTGGCATTGTAAATGACAATGCCTTTTATTTATCTGTTTTAAAAACAACACTTAGATAAAATGAATTGTCATTTAAAATGCCAATAGCTCAAACTCTCGTAAGTGTGCGACCTATCGCATTGTAAATGCTTGTTTTAAAGCTGCAGCAGTGACTGCAAGATGCTTGAAAAGACAAGGACAGGGGTCCAGCTCTGATACTAGGCATAGTAGAGTGGCTGGCTTTAGGTGCCGTGACACAGACCCTGACACTGTGCTGAGAAATGTGATGGGGTGTCAGTATGTGGTAAGGACTTGGAGGATGCACGAGGCTTGCATGCTTTTGCAAAAATAAGAGAAATCGGAGACTGGGGAAACTGTGATGGCTTTACTGGATTACTTTTAAAGACGAGAGACTATGATGAGTGCAGTCAGTAATTGTAATTGTATTTATATAGCTCTTACTACCCCTGATGATGGGTTGAAGCGATGTTTGCTGAGTAGCCCACTACTCCCGAACCCAAAGGATTCATGGTGAATTAGTATAGAGAAATATAAGTTGTTAATGCCAGCGGAGGACATGTAATACGATAACATCGCCCTCCTTTTCCCCTTTTCCTGCCATGGCACTTTAATCGGGAAGAGAGAGTTACAGGAAGCCAGAAAGTGGATAAAGGTATTGAGACGGTAGGCTGTCTGGTGCAGTTAAAAGTGATGTACAAGGCAAACATTTTCTCTTCTCAAAAAGGGAAGCTGCCCGGCTATTGTTGCAAAGACTAGACGAGGTTTAGGGTTGTCAGTTAAGGCTCTGATAGAATTTCTGGGTGCCTGTGCCACTGAGCCCTCGCAGAGTGGGGTGAGCGATGACCCGAAGTGTGCGAATGAAGTCTTCTCTGAGGGAAGGCCTCTGGTGTGGTAAACTGGCAATGTACATCTGTTGTTTCTGTCTGTCCCTCTTGGATATCCCCTCATTGCTCGCTCTGAGCCCATAAGTTTCCAGAGCTTGTTTATTTTTGGAAGCTCATTAAACATGTATCTGTTGGGTGTTGTTAAATTAGAGAGCAGGAGAGTTATAGGCTGTCTTGATCCCTTGTTCCGGGCTTGTTAATGGTGAAGCTATTTAAATTGAATGTTTGTGATTTAGAGCTGTGATGTTGTGGGTACTGCCTGGCTTTTTGCTGATTTTTTTGTAGCATTTTCTGCATGCTTTTATTGTCTTACCTTCGGTTGCAGGGAGGGATGGATGTTGTGGCAGCATGAGCTGTAGGTGAGGGACTATGTTTTTTCTGGTGCCGCCTTGGGGGACGTTCCTACTAACCTCTTTGGGTTAAATGATCCAACAGCCCCTTAGGCAGGGCTTCAAACTTTCTTATGTTGGGGGCATATGTGGAAGGTGTGTACGCTTTGGGTATGTTATGGTTGAGAGGGAAGCCGCTGTGTACGTTTAGCAAAGTGCATGGTGGAGTCCATTTTGACTCCACCTGTGTGTGTGGCAACCTAAGATGGCGGAGGTGTTCTTCTTCTTTTGCATTGTCTTTCCTGTAAAGGGTTACAGTGTCCTAAGGTGGGCGTGGCTAGTCTCGTTCCATTGCAGCTTGCTGCAGTGCCTCTCCTAGAGTGTTCCAGGTTCCCTCCCCTTTTCCTAACAGATTCTTTGTGAGATGTGGCCTGATGTCAGGCATTTAATACACATTCCCTCGGGCCCTGATCCGATTGGAACCAGCCCAGAAGACGTCTGCTCTCCATGGCACTGGCGTGAGGGAATCGTGCAGTAGCTATGAAGTCTTTGATTGGAGAAGCCCCCAAAGTTCGAACCTTGCAGGAGAGCTGATAGGTCAGCTAAAATCAAAAAATACTTGTTTCCTTGACTAGTTAAGGACTCCAGAATCTCCCCTCAACCAAGTACGGAGGAGTACACAATACTGAAAGCATGGGGTAGAGGGTGGGTCTGTCTGACCATACTGGAGCAAACTCTCGACCAATAATCCAACTGGAAGCTCTGCTGTACTGCACTGCAAGGAGAGAGTCTGCCTGCTGACGAATAGGATTCTGATCTGCGCCGTACAGAGGAGAGACTGACTGCCAGTGAAGTACAATAACCAAGCGCCTTGTGAGGGCACATGGAGGCCTTCATTGAATCTCCATACTGAAGAAGACGAGGTTGCTCAGCTGCTGAGTGGAAGAAGCCAATGTAAAATTCAGCAGTGCAAACCAAGAGATCCATTTATCATCTGAAGTGTAACTGCCTGAATCAGGGGTTGTTTCAACTGTTTCCGGGAAAAGACTGATATAGGGAGATGCACTTGTGACTGCTGGGCTCCGTGGCCATGCGAAAGCCTTGAACTTGTCCCCATTGAAATTAATGGTTAGTGATCTGTGAGTCTTGGTTCCATTCTCACAAAGTGGAAGATGATCGCAAACACCCCTTGACTTTGCACTGGGAATAGACTCCACCATTAAGGGAAAATATAGCACTTAGCATTTAAGCGCTACAGTAACCTATAGAGTCTGATCTCTGACTAGGATGGAATTTAAGAGCGAGACAGTTGTAGTCTCTTTCCTGGGTAGCATTTAGTTTTATGTTTATTAATGCACTTTTCTTTGTATGAAGTAATGCACTAACTGGACATTCAGGGGCTTTTTTACAAGTGCGTCACTTTTAACATGGGGAAAAGTGACGCACCGGCCCCACAGTTATTAAGAGATACTAGGGCATTTTCATAACAGAATGGTAGATCGCAGTGCTATGCCACAATTGATAACACCGCCCTCCGACATTCTGAAAACACAGGGATGCACCGTACTTAAAATAATACGTTACACCCCTGCATTTCCCCTAGGGCTGGTGCTAAATTTAGCTGCCTAGCGTCAGCGCAGGCACCCTTGCACCAGAGTGTAAGGGTGCCTGGGTTGAGGGAATTGATTATTCATGTCCCTTCCTGCACATAAACAATCATTAATGGTGATTTGTAACTTCCATTTATTTGATTTTATTTTTATTTGAAGAGTTTTATATAGCGCTGGCTAGACCCGGAGGTATCAGAGTGCTTTGCATTAGTAAGTTACAAGTTACATCTGTTACAATAACATAGTCAAACATAGGAGAAAAAAGCAATGTTACGGTAATTTGTCGGAGGAAGGAGACATAACATGGAGACGGGGAGAGAAACTGTGCCCAATGTCCGGCTGGGTAGGTGATGGCTGAGGGGGTGAACCAGGGCCGATCTCCTCTATAGCTGTCTCGGCAGCTCCACCAGGCATCGGCCATAATGCTCGGAGTCCGCTGTCAGGATAATGATCAGGTTTATTCTGAGAATGTCGAAATCAAAACGAGGGAGTTGGAGAGATGAGAAACCGCAGTCGCAGAACAAAGTCAAGGGACGGGCACCACCTTAAAGTCAGGCGTTGTCCTGGCCCGACCTGACAGTGGACACCACGGCCTCGAAATGTCCCAGAATAGAGCGCCTCCGTAAGGGGGGAACAGATGGAATGCCCCAACAGCTCAGTTTGGGAGTGCCCCGGAGCCTCAGGAGTCTCCCGCGGCAGTAATCAAGTCTGGTCCCAGCCGCCATCTTGAGGTCAGGCACTGCCCTGTGAAGGCTCCGCAATTAATAATTCGGCCTCAAAATAAAAAGTCAGTGGGCCACAACCCTATGTCAGGGGGGATTTCCAGTATTGCCCCCACTGCTACCATTTAAATGTTAAAATATGCTTCTTAGAAGAACCCCTACTCAGTCACAAAGGGCCCCATCTTGGAGTCAGGCAGTGGCCCTGGTCTCAATCATAATGAGTTACGGTTAGAGCTTGCTGTAACTTGGGGGGCTATTGTGGGCACAGCGATTAGTTCCTCGTGCCAGAGTCATCTGTGTCTTCCCCCTAGGAGTCACCCTAGCCAGACTCAAGCAGTGCAGGGAGGGCCACCATTACCGAGCCAGTAAACCGCATCGGGCGCTTCTCTGCTCCTCCTCGCGTCTGTAGGGCAGATTATTCCTCTTTCGCAGTGGGATCAGAGGCGTCCCCACTTGAAACTAGCCTCCTCCCAGGGAACGCAATGCCACCAGTTCCGTCTGCCTGGAGGTCTCACACTCTGGTTCCTAGCAGCCGCTGGGAGCCGCTGCCATTTGTCTCGCCAGCACTGTTCGCCGCTGCCTTCAAGAAGCTGTCGCCAGCCCTTTCACCAAGCTGTGAGCGTCCGGAGGTGTCCTCATTTAAGCGCACACTCAGCCCCGGCATATTGGAGTTTTTACACTAGGTGTTGCGCGGCAAAACAGTCCTTAATACATATTACCCATCTCTCTGGTGCGTGGTTCCTGGTGTGGATAGGAAGACGTGTTTTTGGAAGCATTCCCAGCCAATCTTAATACTTCCAAGTTCTGCATTTTTGCCTGGTGGCATCACTAGGTTGAGGTTGGATTCTCTGGAACATCACAAGACTTTCTTGTGTCCCTGGCTGCCACTGGAAAGGATTTCCTTGTCAGTACTATAACATTAGTTTCTATCCAGGACTCGATTCGCAGTCTTCTTTCTTTTTTTCTTTATTTCTGCATTTCATTCACCTAGTAAACTCCACATCACTCCGGCACTTCATTGGCAGTTGTAGACAGTTCCTGTTGCCTGTAGCATCATCCTGTTGCTCGCCGCTTCACCTCAGACTACCTGGTCTCCGATGACCGTTGCTGAGGTACCCTTGGTCAGTTGACTCTGTGGCTCACAGGTTATTCATTAGGTCTCATGTTTTCTGATGTAGTTCGACCGCCGCCTCTGCCACCTTGATGATCACCGGATCAGTGCTCTTCATCGTCCTCCTCCGGATCCCTACCAATCCTCCCGAAGTCGTATCCAGCATGTCACCAGACCAGCGCCTGTGCAGACATGTCAGACTTGCTTCTCCTGGGCTGGTTTGGGCCTGGCTTGCTTCCTGCCAGGGTCTGAAAATGAATATAGCTGCACAGGCTGCTGCTTCTCTCCAGTAGACTGACACTGGTGGCGAGGGGTACCAAAAATGTGTGCTGAAGACGTGAGCAGTTGTCCCTCACTCCTCTTCATCATCCCTTTCCACGCATAAAAGCTGCTACACTTTTGCTTCGACATGAGGAGTGCATTCCACTGAGACAAAACAGCAAACCCTGTGCACATAGGCGTCACTCACAGCAAAGCCCTTTAAACCTCTCTGGTCAGTCACTCACACAATTCTTCCCAAAAGAGCCAGTTCGCAGTATAATGTCTTCGAACCAAGTACTAGTTTACGGTATAGTTTCTCGCCGCCCGCTGGTGCACTTAGGTGCCTCGTCAGAGGTATTAAATACTACTATCTACACTCACCATGCAATGGTTTCGTCTTTCACTTTTGAAAAGTTGTGAAAATAATGTGAACTCGTTTGTTGTCCTACTTGACTTCTTGTAAATCCCATTTGTTCCATTCTGAAACAAACATACAACATACTGGTGCAAACAAATTTGCATCTTTGCAAAGACCATAGTCCAGTTCAGTCCAGTCGCCCATTCAAGTGGCAGCCTTTTTCGCAGTACAGGAATAAAGAGCCACTGATGGACTATTTGTGGAGCACAGGTGTGTGGGGCTATCACTCCTGGTGAGTGACAGGTGACAGCTTTACACCCAAGACCTTCTTGACGAGTCGAAGCCAGCAGGGTGGCAGCCTGACCTCTGAAGCTGAGTCACAGCGGCTGCTGCCCCGCCCACCTCTCCAGTGACGTGACGTCCTGGCCAGCTCGACATCAGGCAGCTGAAGAATCCCTCTTCCCAGCGACTAACGGAATATTTCATAGCGTGAAGTTTTTGAACGAGCAATGAGGTGCTATACTTAAAATATTGAAACCACGTGGAAACAGGCATTGGCAGAGCCAACAGGGCTCACCTTTGAGATGTGTGGGCTCTGCCATTTCCTTTTGTGTTTGCAGTACAAAAACTATTATGCTGTACTCCAAGAAACGAAAACGTGTGCAGACACAGCGGCTGTCGCATGCGGCACGACGCATGTGTGTGATGCAGATAACGTTTTTTTGATTTATTTATTGATGCAAGATGGATCAGTCGGAAAACAAGCACTGCCAAAACCAAAATGTCTCACCTATGCAAGACCTGTTGGCTTTGCTGATGTTTTTTAGCTATGTTGTACAGCAGCATAAATGAAAGTAAATTGAAAAACGCTATGACGTGGTGAACTCATCGTAGCGCTGTTTTTTAAAAACCTTTAACCATACTGCACAGCCCCTGTGCTGCTGTATAACAAAACCTAGAAAACACTCACCATGCCAAATATTAGAGATATTTGCCTTTGTCAATGTTTTCTTAGCCATCTTGTGCTGCATCGTGGCTACTGTGCAACTTGGTTAATAGTACATTTTAAAAAGCGCCATGAAGTGGTCAACGTTGGTCGTGTCATAGCACATACAAAAAAAACCTACAAACAAAATCCATGGAAGACAATAATTAAAGAATTTCCAGTTTTCGCAAAGGATACTGCTAATACATAATGGCAGTGTATTGGCCTCCATTTGATAATGACATTTCCTTTGAACATTTCATCATGGCAGAAGAGATCACATATGGATCTATTCAAGAGTCGTACAGAGTTCAATATTTTTACCTCAATATTTAATGTTTACATTAGGGGGCGAGGGTTTTTGTTTTATTCCTTCCCTCTTGTTTGCTATCAATCAATCAGGGGGATTGTAAGCGCACTACTCACCCGTGAGGGTCTCAAGGTGCTTTGTAAGCTACTCCGTTCATTCTAAGAGCCAGGTCTTGAGTGCCTTCCTGAAGATGTTCAGGGAAGGGTCGTGTCTGATGTCGATCGGGAGCTCGTTCCAGGTCTTGGCCACGATGTAGGAGAAGGCTCTTCCACCTGTTCTGGCTCTGCAGATTTGCAGGGTTATGGCGAGGGCGAGGTCGGCGGATTGGAGGTTTCTCTTGGGTATGTGGAAGGAAATTTTCTCGTTTAGTTATTGGGTCCAGTGTTGTGGAGGCATTTGTAGGCATGGGTGAGAATCTTGAAAGTAACTCTCTTCTCAACGGGGAGCTAGTGGAGGTTACACAGGTGTTGGGTGATGTGTTTGTGTCAAGGGATAGCGAGGGCGAGTATGGTTGCGGTATTCTGTATGGTCTGAAGTTTGCGGAGCAAAGATTTGTTGATCCCGGCGTAGAGGGTGTTTCCGTAGTCCAGTCTGCTGGTTATCAGTGCATGGGTGACGGTCTTCCTTCATTCGGGGGGAATCCATTTGAAGGTCTTTCAGAGGATTCAGTGCATGTTGAAGCAGCTGGAGGTGACGATGTTGACCTGACGGGTCATGGAGAGGGAGGAGTCAAGTATGATGCTTAGGTTTCGGGCGTGGTCTGTGGGGGTGGGCAGGCTGCCGATGGTGGTGGGCCACCAGGTGTTGTCCAATGCAGAGGGGGAGGGACCGAGGACGAGGGTCTCTGTCTTCTCCTAGTTAAGTTCCAGGCAGCTGCTGCTCATCCAGGATGCGGCATCCTTCATTCCTTCCTGGAAGTTGCGTCTGGTAGTTATGGGGTCCTTGGAGAGGGAGAGGATGAGCTGGGTGTCGTCGGCGTAGGATACTATGTTGAATACGTGCTGAATGACGATGGCAGCGAGGGGGGCCATGTAGATGTTGAAGAGCATGGGGCTGAGCGACGATCCTTGGGGTTCTCCGCAGTTCTTTTCTGTGGGTTCTGAGAGGAAGGGTGGCAGTCTGATTCTTTGGGTTCTGCCAGTGAAGAAGGAGCGGATCCAGTCGAGGGCGGTTCCCTGTATGCTGGCGCCGTGGAGTCTGGAGGTGAGTGTGGGGTGGGAGACGGTGTTGAACGCTGCAGAGAGGTCGAGTAGGATCAGGGCCGCTGTGTGTCCTTGGTCGAGGAGGGTGCGGATGTCGTCTGTGGTGGCGAGTAGGGTGGTCTCAGTGCTGTGGTTGCTGTGGAAGCCGGATTGGGTGGGGGCGAGGATGATGTTTTCTTCGATGAATTTTGTTAGTTGGGCATTGACGGTGTTCTCAGTGACTTTGGCCGTTCTTGAGCTGGGGTCTGACTTCTGCGTGTTTCCAATCATTGGGAAAGATGACGGTCTTAAAGGTGGTGTTGATGGTGCGCCGTAGTTTGGGAGCGATGGCAGTGGCGGCTCTGTGGAAGATGTGCGGCGGGCAGGGGTCCGTGGGGGCTCCTGAGTGGATGCCTTTCATGGTTGAAGGGGTGTCTTCGGTGGTGACAGGGGTCCAGGAGGAGATGGTGGGCTGGCTGGCATTGCTGGAGAGGGAAGTGGTTTCGGAGTCAGGTGTGCGGCCGTCGAAGTTGTCGTAGAGGCCCTTGATTTTCAGATGGAAGTAGGATCCGAGCTTGTTGCAGAGGTCCTGGGAGGGGGTGATGTCTGTGGTTTTGCTGGGGGGGAGGTTGTGAATTCCTGGATGATGCTGAAGAGTTCCTTGGAGTTGCTGGAGTTGGCGAGGATCTTATTTTGGATAAAGGTCTTTTTGGTGGATCTGATGTGTTGGTGGTATTCCGTTGAGGCGTTCTTGTAGGTGGTGCGATCTTCTGACGTTTTGCTGTTTCTCCAGTTCTTCTCGAGATGTCTGCAGGTGCGTCTGGATTCTCGGCGGTCAGCGGTGAACCAGGTGTCCTTTCTGGTTCTCTGTCTGTCGGAGTTGCATAGGGGAGTGAGCTTATCAGCCACTTGGAGATCCATCTGTGGAGTTCTTTGGCTGCGAGGTTGCCGTCGGTCGAGGTGGAGTTGAACTGCTCCTCACTGACTTTGCTCCAGTTTCTTCTTATAGGGTGCAGTGCAGGTTTGGGCGGCGTGGGTTTGTCGACGTGGAAGTGTACGCAGTGGTGGTGCGTCCATGGGTGTTGTGTGGTGTGGCTGAAGTGGATGTTGTTACCTCCTGGGAAGATGGGGTCAAGGGTGTGTCCTGCCTTGTGGGTGGGGGTGGTGACGTGCTGTTTCAGTCAGATGTTGGTGAGGTTGTCCAGGAGGGTGGTAGAGTTGGGTTCACTGGGGTTGTTGAGGTTGAAGTTCAGGTCTCCAATGAGTATGTAGTCCATGGAGGCGATAGCGTGGAGTGCGATGAGGTTGATGATGGTAGTGGCGAACGGAGCGCGTCAGTAGGCGAGGGTGCCACGGAGTGTGGTTCTAGGACTGGTCTGGATCTGGAGGTGAAGGTGTTCGGTCGTGGAGAATGAGTCACTTGTGGTGGAGAGTCGGAGGGAGCTCTTGTGTGTGATGGCGAGTCCTCCTCATGGACGGTTGGGGCAGTCCTTTCTCTGGATCTTGTACCCATCAGGGATGGTGGTGGCGATGTTAGGGGTGGAGGAGGCGTTGGTTCAGGTTTCTGTAAAGAAGGCAACGTCTGGTGAAAGGATCTCAAAGAGGTCCCAGATCTCTATGGCATGTCTGTGCAGAGAGTGCACGTTGAGGAGGATGCAACTCAGGGCTTCGGAGGTGTTGGTGTTCAGTGCGAAGGTGGTGGCCATGTGGGTGCGGACGGTGGTGAAGGTCAAGCGGCATTGACGGCAGGGGAACTGTCTGTGGGTGGTGCTCACAGTGGACAACTGGCAGTTGTTGGTCGTTCCGGGGTTGAGTGCGAGGAGGGCAGCTGAGTCGTAATGGTGGATGGTCAGTGATCCAGGGTCCCTGGCGCCGGTCGTGGTCGGGTTGCAGACGGGTCGCAGACGGGCGCAGACGGGCTTGTCTTTGGCACGCCTTTGCGTGCCTTTGGCACGCCCACTGTGCGTGGCCGCCGTTAGCTAGGGAGGAAGGCTCACCTAGGATGTGGGAGCAGGAACGGCAGGGGGGAGGGGCAGCAGGGGAGCCAGCAGTTGGAAACGGGGACAGAGCAGGCAAAACGAGACACGGAAATTAACAATAACAATATTTAACAATAATTGATTTACAGTGTGCTGTAAACTTTATAATTAGGGTGTGCCCTATATATAGCATGTTTAATTATATGCAAACACAAACATTACTTTTGTATCAACATACTCCACATTTATAACAAGCATTTGCAAAGCAATCGGTCTCGCCAATTATCCTGGGTGCTACAAAAATAGCACTAGTCAGTATACCTGTTGGTAATAAAATAAGTACATAGATGCATAAGTAAATAACAAGCAAAATGGTGTATTATTTTTAACCTCTTCAGTGCCCCGCCCTTTCCACGCCCTGTGCCGGGCGTTTCATTAGCGGGCGGGGTTCATGACGAGATAGTCTCGTCATGGGCACAGCGCAACCGCGCTCCATGACGAGACTATCTCGTCATGGGCACTGAAGGGGTTAAGGGTGCATGTGCAGTGGTATGCGGGCAGGGCATGCCAGAGCTAAGAACGCAGGTCTGAGACACTGTTTTGTAGCACTGGAATATAGGAGTACAGAAGACTGTGGGTGCCTGTGTGGCGGTTAGTGGGCGGGGCATGCCGGAGTGAGCAACGCAGGTCAGAGACACTGTTTCGTAGCACTGAAATATAGGAGTACAGGAGAACTGGGCCATTAGAATGCCCCTTACTGCGTTGGCAGCATGAACCCTGGATTGTGCCGAATAGTGCTAAGGTGCCAGAGTGTTGAGGGATCCAGAGCCCGGTTCCTTTGTTATTGCCAGTCCCTGAGAGTTCCCGAAGAAGCACCCGCTGGCAGATGTGAAGCTGCTGAGCACCAAAGAACGGAGTGTGAAGCCCGTCCCCTGGATGCCCACCAGGCACTGCCTCCTTCTGCGGGATGACCAAAAGGAACAATTACTGATGTCTCCATGGGAGCCTGTCACAGTGCACTTAGACCCCGTGGCCGTTCAAAAGATAATGCAAAGACAAAATACTATGCATTACAGTCGGTAAAGTACAAAAAGTATGAACATAAGCGAATGTCATGGTGCACGTACATCCTGTGCCCACTCAAAAGATAAAGTAAAATCAAAATACAATGCATTACGGTCAGTAAAACAAAACAAGCAGTGGCGCAGGAATGACGGGAGGGAGCGGGTGCCAGTGAGGAGGCAACAGATGGCCAGCCAAAAGACACAATCGGTGTTGTCTGCTGGAAGGGAACCAAGCACCCTATGGCGGGACAGATGAAAACTATTATCCAACCAGAGTAAAGGAATTTCGAAAGGCAGGCCAACCAACCAATCAGAAGCTCTGGGTGTGTTGAAAGCCCATATCTGAGTAAAGTACTGAGCCTACAGGGTGCAGGCAAACTACCATGGCTGGCTTTTCTTAAGAACACTCTGGTGGCCATGGGCAGGGGCAACTTGGAACAATGCAGAAGAAATCTGCTCTACAACATCGAGGAAGGTCCTGACAGAGAGCTATAGGGAGTACAAACTCGCCCAGATACAGGGGACTCTGGTTCACTGACTATAAGGTTTCTAGAAGTAAAAGAACAGCATAAACTAGAGCCTGCCCTGGATGATATCCAGCCGGTCCTTGCCATTAAGTTATATTTGCAGTTCAGGCATTGGGTGCTCCTGTTGCGTGCTTTTACAAATAACTGGGCAGGTTCATCCAATTTGGGTTGTCGTGCCTGTAGCAATGCAGCGGAGACGAAATATCATGTAATATTTTTCTGTCAAGGATATAAGAAGGCGAGACATCGATGGCTTTTACAGCTATGCAGAAAAATGGGAACCAGCCACTGCTTTGAGGTTTTTAGGATATTGAAATATGACACGCACATGCCCATTGTATTTTCAATATCACGCTTTTTATTCTCTATGTGGTGTGCACGTAGAGTGAGCTTTGGACATCAGCCGGACATGGAGACACCTCGCTACACTGCGCTAATATACAACTTATCGCTCTGATTTGATACTACCTGGCCGTGCTCTATGCTTTCATCCGGAATTTGTCCAACATAAGACATACGGGCAGCTACTCGAGCCTTAGTAGGCCTTTCTTGAACCGCTCGTCCTACACTGGACGCACCACTGATGCCTTTTACCTTGGCACTACTCTCACAGTGCCGCCTATCGCCCTGAAGAAGCCCCTGTGTGGGCGAAACGCGTTGGCTGTCTCAACTGATGCAAAATGGGCACACTTGAAATAAAGAATCCAAGACTGCAATCAACGACTCTTGTGTATCTACCTGTATATCTTAAATCGTACTGCATGCTTATATTGCCTCTCATCCTTCCTTGTTCTCAGTATATGTATGCAATGGCTGTAATACCATCCTTTTACACTATGCAATTGCAGTAGAGACAGGGATGGCCCTTGCTGTTTGGACTCCCCCAAAGAAACGGGCCACCAACTGGCTTCAGCAATAGGCCTATCAGTCCATTTCCGATTACCCGCCTTGAAAATCTGAGCCTGGTGGGAAGGATGGGTTTCCAGACAACATGAGGGAGGTATGGGAGTCAGGGCCAACATGGGAAATGGAGGATGGAGAAGAGGTGAGGCAGGAAGGACAACGGAGGATTGGGGGTGCTGGAGAAAACACACAGGCAATGGAGGGCGGGAAGAATGGGCAGGGTATTAGCAACAACATAGGCATCAACGAAAGGAAGGTGGGTGAGGGCAAACAACAACACGGGGTGGGAAAAAGACGCCTTGAAAGTAGCGCCTAGAAGATGAGCAGTGGAAGGACACAAGTAATGGGTCCATGCTCCAGGGAATGGACAAACCCACAAAGAGGAAGGAAGCCGAAGGCTGCTGACTAATAAGAAGTAAGCAAATGAGAGTGACAATAAATCCAAATAGTGGTAAGGAATGGGTGGCCTCCAAGCCCAAAGCAAAATGTCTTGAGATCTAAAAATAAAAAAATAAGTCATTCAGAAGTGCTTTTATTTATAAATTGAAAGAACCAGCAGCGCAGAAGGGTGGGGCAGGGTAGCGGGTGGGGGGAGGAAGGGCAAAGTAGCAACACCAGGGAGGAAGAAACAAGGATGCTGGGAGAGATGCACACTAGGAAGAGAACAAGAACAGTGCAAAGGAAGAAGCACACAAGCAAGAGCAACACGGCGTGCGGGGGAAGAGAAGCATGAGTGTGAAGAAGAGCAGCAACACAAAGCACAGGGGAGAGAAGCACAGGAGAGAGGCAGCTGTAAGACATCTGGACAGCGGCAGATTCTCCACTAAGGCGGAGCAGTGTCGCTGTGAGAAGTTGGTCTGGTATATGTTGTCCACTAGTTATAGTGGGCACCTTGTACCAGTCCAAACAACCCTTATTGATGATTAGGTTTAAGACAACCTTTATTGAAAGCTATCCTAGTGGTAGCTATGGAGAGCAGCCTTCAGGCTAAGTCTTGAAGGAGTGTAAAGCAGCTTGGTTTACCAGATTATAACCTCTTGAATAACTAAATGAAAGGAGAACCACACAAGGTATATATATAAAATATATATATATATAGTTCAAAACACTCTCTACTAACCTCTTTATGAAGTTAGAGAGCAAGGCACACAATAATACAGTTCTAAAACGACAGTAAATAGCACATTATACAACGGGCCCCAGGGGGAGACCAAACCATATATTAAGAAAGTCGTATAAGAACCACGACTTGACTAAACACAGTGCCTAGAGCACGTAGAATCGCTGGGACCTCAAGGAACCACCCAAGGTAGTGACACAGGGGACCCACGGGGGACGTGTGCAGTGTGAGAACAAAGCCGCGAGCTCCGTACAATCCTATGGGAAAGTCGCGGTTGGAATTTTAGAGTTTAAGGACACTTTGGAGAGGACTTGGAGCAAACCCTGTCAGACTTAGAAGGTACTAAGGCCAGCACCCACGTGAACACCGGAGTACTTGTGTTATCTAACCCAGGGAAGCCGGGTGCATAGGTGTAAAAGGGTGTCGGGAATCTTCGATGTCGTCAATGGAGAGTTGCTGCAAAGTGCTGCTGCGTGGAAAGGAAAAGTGTCTGGTGTGATTCAAGCCTGGATCGAAGATGTGAAGAACCTGAAAGCAGAGGCGACAGAGTCTGGGTCACTTGCCAGTGACCAGGTGCACGATAGACGAATGCCCACCGATGTTGGGTGTTTCAGGTGCGATGAGGTGAAGCTTGACTCCACTGCCATGGAGACCAGGAAGCATCGATGATGACCACAGACTGCAGGCTAGCTGTCCCATGAAGGATGTCGAGTGCTGGGGGGTCGGTGTCCGGATTGGAGACCAACAAGCCTTGGCAACGGCAACCCATGCGGTGAGTGAAAATCGGCTTCAGTGTAGACCAGCAAGGTCCTGTTGACTCCCCAAGTGATGGAGAGTCAGGGCAAGTCTGGAGCAACCAGGTAAGCCCGTTGAAAGTCAAAGTACCCTTTACAGGGACCCACAAGTCGACGGACAAGGGATCGCAAAGGGACCTCAAGAGGAATCACTGGATACCAGCCCACGGGTCACTCGAGGAGTGTAGGCCAGCAATCTTCGGTGGATTCACTGCTCGGGGTCTGGACTACAAGTAGCCCAAAGCACAGCCTCAGGGATTGCCAAGAAGCATATGCTGCTGCAAATGGTCTCGGTGTCCAGGGGTTCGGGTTCCATGGTTCCCACGAGGGCTTTGGATCTCAGGTTTGCTGAGAGCACGGATCGGCTTCGGGGAAGCTTGGAAACCCACCTCCTGTGATGCAAAATCTTCTGAGTCCTTCAGGAGCAGCGTTGATGCAAACCAGACATATGCGTCTTTGTTGCCTGCCTTGCAGGAGAGTAACTCCTTTACTCCAAGGGAGATTCTTCGGTCATCCAACGTCGTGTAGATAGTAGAAGTTCGGGGATTCTGTAGCAGAGTTTCGTCCAGGTAAATCTAAAGTCCTGTAGTCAGGGGTTCCTACTTTATACCCAAGGAAGGGGTCGAACAAACTCTGGGGACCCACCTATGGGAGAGTCAGGGCAGAGGGGTTGCTTCACCCATGTCCTTTGTCCAGTTTCGTGCCAGAGCAGGGGCTGAGTGCCCTTGCAACCAGTTTGAGCTGGACTATGGACAGGGACACAAAATGTGCCCCGAGGGCAAATATCAGAGCACCCTTGGAGTGCACCCACCCAGCCCCAATACACTAAAGCCTGTCTAGGAGGTGGTTACACCTCCCTGTGACAGGAAACCTATTGTCCAGGCCTCCCCTGCCAGAGTTTCATCCAGCAGCAGGAGGGCAGACTCGTTTCTGTGGCTAGCAGCATCCATTTTGTGATGTCAGGGTCTGTGAAGCGGGTACCGGGTGTACCGGTGCTGTCATGTTTCTCCCTCTTGTAGGGTGGAATCCTACCTCCCACACCAATTACTGGTGTGGAGGTATGATTCCAAGGTGTTTGAAACAAAACACAACATGTTTCCATGCAGCCATTCCAAAGTTAGCATTTACCGCGAGGTTATAATGCACTTAAGAGTATATGGTTTGGCTGCATCACAAACAACCGCAGAATACAGGTTCCGAAGGCTACAGAGGGGCTCTGCTCATGCATGGGCACCCTCTCACATAAAACCCAGCACCCTGCTTTCAGGATTGATAAGGCCTGCAATAGGGGTGACTGATAGGTTTATATGTGCAGTGATATGGATAGATATAGGGAGCCTATATCTGAGTACGGGGTGCATACACCACCTTACACAGGCTGCTGTCGCAGACCTGTTGTGTAATTTTGAATGGCTTCCCAGGGGTGGCATAATACATGCTGCAGCCCCTGGTAGGCCTCTGGGGTACCTATACCCTGGGTACATAGTATACCATATACAAGGGTACCCCAGAATCCAATCTGAAGTGTACCTAAAGTACAAGGAATCCATTTAGAGAGGAAGCAGCTAGGTTGGGGCCCTGAATAGTAGGGTCCCAGCCAGACTAAAGTCGAAAAACAGTGAAACATCAGCAAAAAGTGGGGGTAACCATAAGAAGCAGATCCTACTCTCCTACAGTCGCCCCACTGCTTCAACTGCAAGCTAAACATTCCGTTATTATCATTTTACTTTTTGTATTGAGCTTGCAGTTGAAGCCAGGTTAGGTTAGGGCGGGCCGGGCTGATCTCTCTGACGTCGAGGGAGGAGGAGTGGTGGCTACACCTCAAGTACGCATGACGGTTTGGTCGGCCGTCTCGGGCCGTCCAAATCGTCATGCACACTTTGCATGTTCTCCACAGGCTTTATTGTACAGCTTATATTTAAAACATGCACAGCATCCCAGTCCCTCTCTGAGCACTGAACCACAGCGCTCCGACCAATCAAAAAAAAAAAAATTTACATTTCATGAAAATGATTCCAGTGCTAAAGTGCCTATGCTCTCAGTCTAAATTGTATTGGTAATTGGTTTATTCATTGTAGGAAGCCGACTCGGTATATACTATACCAAAAAGAGGTATAGTATGCACAGAGTCGAGGGAGTCCCCAAAGGCATGGCAGAGGTTAAATTAGATAATACCTTACTCTCAATTTTGTGGTAGCTGGGCTGAGCAGTGAGGCTTATCAGAGGGTAGTGTGCATGCATCTGTTGTACACGCTCATGCCAGACAAGAACACACACTCAAGGACTAACTCCAGACCAATGTTTTGCAAAAATATTACTCTAGTTACTTTTATTTTAGGAACCAAGTTGAACTCAGTTAGAGGCAGGTAATACTTTCAAAAAGTCAGTAGGAATACTTTATGGTCTTGAAAGTACTTTGGTATTGTCAATGTCAAATAGTAACATTTAGTCCTGGTACAAGATAGACAGATGCAGGTAATAAATAGAGTGCAATGCAATTTAAGGAAGAAAAACAGTGCTATGCATCAGAGTGTAAATACACAATTTAAGTTGCTAGTCTTTGGGGGTTCGTTCGACATTGGACAAGGGTCTGTTTGAGCTGGGCATTGCACCACCAGTGGCACTGGGGCGGCCAGGTGCAGAGTTCAGTATCTATGTCACAGGAGTCGATACTGGCAATGGTGTTCCGCTCTTGTGGTCAGCGGTGAGCAATGGGGGAGAATGGGAATCAGTCGACCGCCAATGCCGGGACTGTCATAGTCATCATCAGTGAGTCACTGTAGGTCGAAGGAAGGCACCACCAGCCCAGCAGTCGTGGTCGTGGGGTTGGAGATGCGCAGGAGATGAAGGAGTTCCACCGAGGTTGGGCTATCCCGGAGAGGCCGCAGTTGAGCAGGCAGGGTAGAAGTAGGCTGACAGGGCCGCTTGAAGGAGGGTACAGGCTCTCAGGAATGGAGCTGTGAACAGCTTGGGTTGTTGGGCCGAGAGGATCCCTCTAGGTTGTGGAGGCCATGCTGCTTCACAATTTCTCCCGCGCGAGCAGACGTGTACTCTTGATGAATGTGTGACTACAGAGTCCATCCTTCCCTGGTACCCCTATGAAATCTGTTGAAAAAACAAGTCATTTGCAACTATACAAGAAAAAGCTCCTATAAATATGGTCTGTATGGTTATGTGAAAGCTTTTTACTATTTGATTGCACAGAAAATTAGCAACCGCAAAAAGCAGGGTAAAAACGAGGTCCTGAGGAAAGCCTACTGACTCTTCACGGGCTATATAAGACTGAAACATGTCGACCTATCGGAAGCCTGGGAACAGCAATTCCTAAAAGCATCACACTGATCTATTTTAACCTAGCCCTAGATCCTAGAATAATACATTTTTATAAAGGATTTAAAGGCTATTTTAACAAGCTCCACTTACCAACATGTCAAGCCCACCCATTCAAGTTCAGTGTCTGGGCGAGGATCCAATGATGAAGCATGCCACAGGTGGTACCTGTTGGTGAGGACTATATATATATATTGTGGCACTTTATATTTATTTCTACCTCAGATTATGCATTAAGACATGTAATAACCACATTCAAGCCATATTCATATCTATCACTAGCATTCAGGCTGTTATGTATCACCTTCGCTGGTTCATTACTGGATTATGTGGCACTATTTTTTCTGTTTTATTAGTGATATTTTTATCCTATTTATTAACAGTTTTTATATTGTGTTACACTCTTTTATCCATTACCAGTGTTGTTGTAAATATATTTATATATGTATTTGCATTATTTTCACTTTGAATTGCACAAAGTGAACCAAGTGATATACATTTAACGATGATGCTGTTTTAATTTTATTTGTATTTATACAGATATATTGCATACATCATCTAGTAATTTTGTGATGCATTTAAGCAATTTATGGCGATTGTATAATGGAATGTACATAATCTGTCTTCTTTGCAAGTCTTTTTCTTGTGTCTATGATCACCTGACACAGGAAGTGAACTCACCCTGTATGTTTAAATGGCTTTGGCGAACTGTTACCTGTGTGTGATCAAGGGCACGGCTGTGCTCGAAACGCGTCACTAAGCAGAGGAGCAGAAATAAAATCTTCCTGCCAGCAATTGGGGTCCGTTTACTCTGTTCGCCGCTGCTGCTGTGTGTTTGTAGCGGAGGTTCGAGGAGTTCAAGGAGTTGCATATATATATATTCACTGAAAAAACCATAGGTTTCACACATGTTATAGTTAGCTGGACATTTTACTGATAAAAAACCAATGAAATTCCCCCGTTATAGTTAGTGCAGGCAACTATAACTCACGCGACCGCAATCCTCTGCTGATGCTAATACTGTATTTAGACAATTATTTGCCCATGTCTTCTTCCATTAAATTTTAGCTATACATATATTACAAATATTTTTTTTTCATAAAGACACATGTGTCATCAGCAGAGGATTGCGGTCGCGTGAGTTATAGTTGCCTGCACTAACTATAACGGGGGAATTTCATTGGTTTTTTATCAGTAAAATGTCCAGCTAACTATAACATGTGTGAAACCTATGGTTTTTTCAGTGAATTTGCAAGGTTTTTTAAATGCTAATTCCTAACTATAACGTGTGTGAAACCTATGGTTTTTTCAGTGAATTTGTACGGTTTTTTAAATGCTAAGTTACTTTACGCCATTCGTAGCCCACATTACGCTGGATGGGCCATGTACGCACTATGCGCTTCGCGCACCGTGCGCACATGGAGGACATATTATGCGCTTCGTTGTGAAAGGAAATCTTTTAGATTACCATAAATGTTTATATATATGCGGTGCACAAAAGGTGCCCTTCGGGCACCATTTGCACACGGGGTGGGGAGAGTGTGGATATTTTTTTTTTTTTAATTTAATTTTATCCTACGCGTACGGTAAGCGTAATCGGCGATTTTTCAAAAAAAATTAAAATTGATTTTTTGGCCTTGGTGGTTCTTTGGGGACACCTTCATCAAGGCTAGGTGGTTAGGAGCTGTCTAAACAGCCCCTTTACATGTTTTTTCCATTGTTATTCGTCCACCCCTCAGAGTGCGAGAGAGAAAATGGCGGACGCAGCATCCTGGTTTCGACCGATTCAAATGTTTACTAAGATCTAACAGCCAATCAGAATCGCGCTCGCGCACGGCACCGTACGCGTACGGTAAGCTTACGGTAAGCGCACGGAGCGCTGCCACAGATATATATATTGATTTAAATGCAATTTTCTCAGGATCTACTGAACAGATTTACACCAAACCTACAAAAGGCACTTCCTTGACCTGTAGACTACCTGTCTGCCAAATTTCAAGTAACTCTGTTCAGCCGTTCGGGCTGTAGCTGTGTCTAAAGGTCCTATGGAAAAATGCATGGGAAAAATGCGTTTTGGGACCCCCTTTTTTTCTCAGCCCCCGCTTGACGAATCCCCCCGAGACTTTCAGGGTAGGAGCGGAGTGTAGCGCCCCACCTATTTTGAAAATTTCGCGAGGATTCGTCAACCGGCGCCAAAGTTATTCCAAATAGAATGTTGCGGTTTTCCTATGGAAAGAGGGTCCTAACTATAAGTACCTACTGGCGACCGCCAGTAGGTAATATATATATATATATATATATATATATATATATATATATATATATATATATATATATATATATATATATATATATATATATCGAGTGAACAAGGCTCTCCCGAGCCGAAACGCGTATCGACGAGTTCTGGACAATAAAACACTGCAAGCACTTACTTCGGGTCTGTGTCCATCCCTTGGTTCTCGTTTATTGGAGCCGTGTTGGAAGAAAAGGATATATATATATATATATTACCTACTGGCAGTCGCCAGTAGGTAGTTATAGTTAGGACCTAGTTACTATAGGAAAATGACAACATTCTATTCGCAATAACTTTGGCGCCTATTGATGAATCTTCGGGAGATTTTCAAAACTAATTCTTTGTTGAGATCAGCTCCTATGTTGAAAGTTTAGGGGTGATTCTTCAAGGGTGGGCCGAGAAAAAAGGGGGTTCCCAAAACGTGTTGTTTCAATGTTAATTTCCATAGGAAACTTTAGTCGAACAGGTGAACGGAATTACCCCACATTTGGCAGGGAGAAGGGTCTTGGTCTAGAAAGCACGCTTTTGTTTATTTGGTGTAAATCCGTTCAGTAGTTTTTGAGAAATTTCAAAATTTACAGATATCGATATTTGGGAATTCTACCATCTGATTGGCTGAGGCGTTACAAGCACGAGCTTGCTGCTGATTGGCTGTGAGCGCTGCGAGCGTTTGCAACTAGGAAGTGTTGGCCGCGATTTTGTGATTCTGTTGAAGCGAGTAAGGGGGAAAAAGGGCAAAAAATGTGGGAAAGAGGAGGGTAGGAGCACTGTAACCTTTGTGGGGTGTTTAGGGTGTGCTATAGAGGGGGTGCGAAGTGAACTAATCATACCTACCGGTGTGAAAGTTCTATGCTACGAAAATTAAGTGAGGTATTGGCTAGTGTGTGATGTTTCTAAGGTGAGCTTGTGCGCGACTCGAGGATTAAAGCATGAGCCCACACTGTGTGTCTTATGCTGTGAAGTCATGTGCCCTGGCCGCTGCAGTACAGTTGTGGAAGTAGTGTTAGCATGTGTTTATACCTACTAGGATGAACTACTGACCCGTAGTGGTGTGAAAGTCCTGGGTAAGGAAAATATGTGAGGTATTGTCTAGAGTGTCATGGAAGGAGGAAGTGTTGGCCGCCATTTTGTTACTCCGTTGAAGCGAGTGAGGGGAAAAAATGGCAAAAAAAGTGGGAAATAGGAGGGTAGGAGCACTGTAACCTCTGTGGGGTGTTTAGGGTGTGCTATAGAGGGGGTGCGAAGTGAACTAATCATTAAGCCTGGGCAAAGCACTATGCTACGCTCGCGTAGTTTGCGAAGATTGCGCTACTTCGCACTACGCGAATTGTACGTAGCACAGTGCAAACATGCGTAGCGTAGCATTGCGTAGTGCAGCGGTCATTTTTTGCTTGCTCGCGGTCCTCAACATCAAGTTGGCGACCGCGAGCAAGCAAAATGACATCCCGGCGAGACTTTTTCCTTGTTCGCGATCAGCAACATCAAGTTGCCATTCTCGAGCGTGGAAAATAAACCTCCCGGCGAGATTCTCAACGCGAGGAGGTCAGGTTTCTCATTGCGAGTGGTCGCGTATGCTCGCGACCACTCGCGATGAGAAACTACCAGTCCGCGTTGAGAAATCTGCCGCTCGAGTAAAAATCTACTCGAGCAGCAGAAAACTACAGCTCGCACTGTGCAAGATGTCGTTTTCAATGATTATACAGTGCCGGATGCTTGTCCGCACTGTGCAATCATTAAAAACGGCATTTTGCACAGTGCGAACAGGGTACTACGCAGTTCGCGGAGTGCTACGCGTAGCTTGCGTAGTGCGAAGTGCACTTTGCGTAGCTTCGCGTAGTGCTACTTTGTGAACTACGCCCAGGGTTACTGATCATACCTACCGGTGTGAAAGTGCTAGGCTACGAAAATTAAGTGAGGTATTGCCTAGAGTGTGATGCTGCTAAGGTGAGGTGGTGCGGGACTCGAGGATTAGAGCGTGAGTCTAAATTGTGTGTCTTATGCTGTGAAGTCATGTTCCATGGCCGCTGCAGTACAGCTGTGGAAGTAGTGTCAGCATGTGTTAATAACTACTAGGACGAACTAATGACCCGTACTGGTCTGAAAGTTCTCGGGTACGGAAAATATGTGAGGTAGTGTGTAGAGTCTCATGCTGCTAAGCTGAGCTGCTGCCGGACTCGGGGATGAAAGCGTGAGCCCAAACTGTGTGTCATATGCTGTGAAGCCATGTTTTCTGGCCGCTGTGCCACATCTGTGCAAGTAGTGTCAGTATGTAGTTATAGCTACTTGGAGGAACTTTTGTTTCGAACATTGTAACTTGTGTATGGTGCTTAGGGGGTGTTATATAGGGAGTGTAAAGGTAAATTTGTGTGTATGAAAAGAATTTGGTATTTGGAAAGTGGAAAGCACTGACTCCTATGGGTCTGATGGCGCTGGGGGCGTAAGGTGAGGTGCTGCTGGAGTTGGGAATAAAGCTAGTGAACTACTGACCCCTATTGTGAACTGTTAACGTGCACGTGCTGTTGAAAGTTTGAAAAAATGTTGCAAAAGTATATCGTTAGGTTAAAAAAAAAAAAGATGAACTTTTAACCTGCAGGTGTCATAGAAGCTTCCAGAAAGTGTGGTGATAAAATAGGTTGAACTTGTGACCTGTATGTGGCGCGGAATAATAAGTAGCTTTTCGGAAGGAAAATTCAAAATTAACCAATGGAGGTAAGTTTTGGAATGTCGTTAAAGGAATGAAGTATTCTGATTTGTTCTTTACATGTATTTATGTGTGGAGCGACAGAGAAATTGTGCCATTCCTGGTCTCATCCTTGATGAAGTCGGAGCTTTACATGTACTATGTGAGAAAGAGAGAATTGTATGCGTGTGTCATTTGAAATAGGTGAGTTAGAAATGAACAAGGTGTGTTATGTGTTTTATAGTATTGATTAAGTATTTGAGGTGATGTTTTTAATTTTGAAAGTATTTTTTATTTCAAAGTAATATAGTGTTAGTAAAGTGTGGTGTTTGATATTGGTTATGAAATATGCATAAAATTTGAGCTGTTGTTATATAAGTATTTGATATATGTTTAGGAATTTTTCACAGAGAAGAAGTGTAGTTTGTCATCTTTATAGGACTGTATTGTTTTGAAAATAAGGTACAGCATTAATTTGAGTTTGTAATGTATTTGGGGAGATAAAGAAAATGTCGCACGTTTGCAACTGATACTTTTTGTGGAAATAGTGGGGTGGGGGTGGTGGTAGGAGACGTATGTGTTATTAAGTTAAAAGCGATAAAACAAAATGCAGAAATGTTATGTGGGTAGGTTGTGGTCTTATTTTTGACACTGAGAGGTAGGTTTGAATGTAAGTCAGGGTAGGTTGGTATACAGTGTGGCCGTGTACAGTGTTTGGAGATTACATGGAGAGGAGATGGAGATAGGAAAAGTGATACGTTCCTTTTATATGGACGCATAGTTTGAATCATGTGATCCTAAGTTGAGATAAATATGAATGTGGTTTCTGGTTTGCATTTTGGTATAGTGAATAGTTTTTGTAGTTTCTGACTAGTGAATACCAAAAAGGTAGATATACTAAAATATATGATAGTAAACGTATTCATTATTGTCTGTTCTTATGGAATAGAAGTAGTTGGGGAGTGCTTCTTTAGAAGAGATGTTTTATAAATGTGTGAGAGATAAAAAAAAATTAAATGCGCGGTATATTTTCTGTATGAGTTTGTTGACATTAGAGAACTACATGTGATTATAAGTGAAACTATTTGTCAGGCTGTGTCGCTGTGGCGGATATATGTAGGTGTTGAAGTGGTTCGTGTTTTACTGATGGTGAGCTTCACTATCCCTTTTGAGACACTCGTCAATTTATTCATTCCATTTAATATCTTTAATATAGATACAGTAAAGGGACTGTATATCAAAAGTTTGGGAATTAGAACTTTGTTTACTCTCCCCATGCCCTGCTATACACTCTACAGAGTGTTTAAATGACTTTCGTAACATATAGATGTCTAGCTAGTTGGTATTATGGCAGTGCTTAATTTGTGCCGGTGCTTTCCGGTGCTTAGCACCGGCACCTATTTACCAGGGCCGGGTCTAAGCACCCACTGCCAACTTACATCAACATCAGGACTGCACTCACTGCATGCCATATCATACATGTCAAAGTAAATATAATTGGCTCACTCACTGCGGTGTTATTCAAACTCTGCTACAGTCTCCTGGTGAATAAGTGTGTTGCTGTGCAGAGAAAGCCGATAAAAAATCCATATTCATGCAAATTTGCCTTCAGTTCCGTGTTGCCGGTGGGCAGGCCCCTGATTGGGCTGCAGTTGGTTCTGTAGGGGGGTAGGGGCTGCGGCAGCCTGCGTAACCTTTTTAAAAAAAATCACTTCACGTCCGACACACACACGACGCATGCGTCACCGCCAGTATAGCACGACGTTGAGGCGGGCACTATCATTCGAAGCAGCAGCAGGCCCCTTCATAAAGGCAGTGCCACCAGTAAACCAGTAAGTATCAAACCAATTCTGCTTTTTTTCTTGAGCGTGGGTCACTGTGGGGCAGTAAATCAGACTTGGTATGAACAGAGTCTGAGGCCCGAGCACTCATGCCACCGGCGCCGGGCGGGGCACCGTGTGCAGGAGAACTAGTCAGGTCAGGAGGCTGGAAGGGCAGCAGAGTCTTGGCCTTTAACCCAGTGGTCGAAGTGGGCGGGATCGGCAGGGCACGGCATGCCCCTACTTCTTTAATTCCATAGCTTCCGTTCCCCAACTTTTTTATTTTGAACGTGCGTCCCGGGACGTGAGAAATATCCACGGCCTCAGAGAAGGCTCGGCATTAGGGCTGTTCGGGGACAGGCGGGGAGCAGGGAAGTTAAAGGTTGCCTTCTCTTGCTTCCTGTCCAGACGAGACAAGGAAGGTGTCCGCTTCTCCTCTGATGCTGGCAGCTGCCCCCCACCCTCTTTCTTACTCCTATTCCCTCTCTGTTTGTCTAACTCCTCCTCACTTACCGAAAACTGTGAATCAAGAAATGGTTCTCATCCTCTCTTTCTGCCTGTCGTTCATTTGTTCGCCTGTGAAATGGATGCAAAAAAGAAAACTTTTGCTGGAAATGCCGTTTTTACATTTTTCTATTCAAAAGTGCAGCCTCGGAAATAAAAGGTTCATAATATGAAAAATCAATAAAAAAAACAAGACGGAGTGTTCTTAAAGTGGCCAGATTGGTTTTATTTAAACCCCAAAAACATTAGCGTCACTTTACCGAGTTTGCCAGTGAAGCGCTGTTTTCCCCGGTGGGGAAGTGTGCCAAACCTGGAGGTACTGCAATACCTGGTGGATCGATGGATTGGAAAACAAAATGTATACGGCTGCTTTGTGTTCACGAATGTGGTCTTTTTAAACCATACTGCTTACGTTTTGTAAGCATATAAGCAGTGGACATTGAAATGGGTCCTTTCTGGGCCCTGTAGTTTTTTAGGCAAAAATACTCGTTGATTTCTGCATAATGACTGTAAAAGCGTTAAGTTCACTATGTTGTTTCTGCTTACATTTCACATGCTTTATTTAATCTTTCATTCCCTATGAGTGTTTGCTTTTTCCAGGATGTTGTTACTTTTTCTTTTAGACAGCATATTGCTGTTGCCTAGTGCGTAATTTGAATTGAGTCGCATCCAATTGTTTATAGCAGGTCAAATTGGATTGTAGTTGAAGGCAGTATGAATTTCTCTCAGTGGGGCAGTATGGTGTTCAGTGAGGGAGCCTATGTAGCACTGGGGGCAGAGCTGCCGAATTTAGAACTAGGGAACCAGGTTCAGCCTTCATGACCAGTCCACCAGACCACTCTCCTGAGGAAGCACATTCCCACGCTAGACCTTAGAAGACCCTGCAAATCTGGAAAAGCCCTGGTGTCTTACCACCAGTAGGTGGACCCTAGCAGTGGCAAGTGTGGGTTCACCTTGAAGGCTTGCCCACCATAATCCATACTGAAGTTCACCTCCAGTCTTGTGGGCAGGCCTACGAAGTAGCAGACCCTAGAGCAACAGTGACTGTCACTGAGGTCACAGGACCCCTGAGAAGAGCTGGCTCCAGGGCGGTGTGACCTGTGTGACTGCAATGGGTGCTGACTTTGAGTGGGGGCGTTGAAAATTATGGTTTAAAAAGCACTTACTGCCTCCTTCCTGGCCTACAACAATTTTCGGCAATAATAAAAATGTCACGATAACTCCGGTGAATAAACATCTTCCTAGAGAGAGATCGGAGTTTTGTCTAGTGGAAGTTTTGACTCATGGAAAGATAGCGCAGAGGGTTAATGTGCCTGCTGCAAAGAAAATGTACCATGCACATCACAAAGTGCACATATTGTAAATAGGTCAGTGGGTTAATGCTTTTGTCAGTAAGATCCTTATGTTACTTTCAGTTTATAAGTTAAAATCCTAACAAAGAACAGTGAGCTATTAACTTTCATCTAAGAGCTGCAAGCAAACTGCAAGGTATGAACTAGTGCTTTAGGGCTTTTTTCCCTAAGCCTTTGATTATCCTAATATTGCAAAAAGTGTTTATTTGGATAGAAATCAATAATGATTATTAAAGAGAACCCCCAATCATGGTATTAAGTTTTAAATTCTGAGTTTGTGTTTCTCCAGATCAATCACTATTAAAGTATACTGCCTACTAATATGGTTGTCATGTGACTCCTGCATCTTGTAGTCCTTTGTCTTATGTAACATTTCCTATACAGTGATTTATACACGTAAAATTGATAGTCTCTGTGTATATTGCTGATGACAGAAACTCCATGGCTCGGAAACAAATGGCTTGTACTTCCATTTTTAAGCATATTTGGGACATTCTGTGATTAGAAACATATCCCTCTTTGTGTATTTATTTTAATGTCAATAACTCATATTAATCGCTAAATAATCATGTGTATTCATTGGTTGAATTACATAACATAATACGCTGTAACTGGTCAGTGAAATGGCAAACAAATACTAAAGATTGGGAAATTTTGCCAATCCTGGCCACACCTCTAACTCCGCCCACTGACCCCATCCTCGGGTTATTCCCGCCCTCTGATTCTCCGCCCACAGTTCCCCTACTTTTCTTCCCACACTTCTACCACTGCTTTAACCCCTTTCTGTCTGTGAATTACTTGTACTTGACTCACTTTAAATGAAATGCTGTTTTTCTGTGCATTTCATTTCTTTCGGAATCTGGATATTTCTATCCTACATTATCAAGCCTTGTTGCTCGGGTTGTTTGTGCATGCAGTGGTGATTCCTGTTGTGGCATACGGACCAGTTGGGTCACTGCATTTGTTTGCTGCATGGCCTCTTTACTTAGTTTGCAGGTGATGTTTGGCTGCATCCTGTGTTAGTTCAACCTTATCTTGATTTCCATTGCTATTCTTACATCGCTAGCCTTGCTTGTGGACATTCAGCTTCAGTGATGTTTTCCCGCTGCCGGGGCTCTTTCTACGCTTGTCTGTGTATGCTGAATCTCCCAAGGCCCCGGAGCCCCTGCTCTGTGCAGAGTTGGCAGAGTGTGTTGACCTTCATATACTTTATATCTGAGGTGCTGTGGATCCTGGAGGCGCACAAGAGTTGTTGATGTGCACTTTGTGTAGCAAGGGATGAATGAAGAAAGTAACTGACTTCCAAGTTCCAACCCCAGTGAGTTAATGCCCCATAAGCATAACAAGTGACTTGAGAGAAAAATGCATCTAATGTTACACATATTGTTCATATACAGCGCCCCCCACAGCCAATCAATACCTGATTTATAAACTTATATTAAACAATATGGATTTCATTTTTATTTCTGTATTCCTTACATATGTCACACACTAGTGGCCCTCATGGGATCGGATGAATGGGGCAAGATTGTGTTTATACATATATATGTACAGAATAGATAATCTCAAGGAGATTTTATGTTAAGTAGTTGATATATCATGAATCTAACTGCAAGCTGCAGTGTCACTTTGTATTAAACATTTTTATGTCTGCAAAAGCGTTACAAACGTTTTGTGCTGCAGGAGGTCAGGTTAAAATCTGACTACAAAGATAATATTTTACATTACACATATATATTTTTTACATAAATATATATATATATATATATATATATCCAAAACACAATTTTTTCCGTTCCGGAGCCCCCGACCCTACAGGGCGGCCTCATCAATAGGCACGGAACAGCCCATCAAATTAACAAAAAAGCACATTGAGGCCCATTGTTGGGGACGTAGGTTTATTCAGCGTCCAACAGCACAGCATGCTTCCTTTCCCTAACGTTTCGGCACAGGTGGCCTTGATCACAGGGGGAAGTAATTTCACAAAGTGCATTCATGCGCGCTTTAAAAGATGAAAGTCACATGACTGGAATATGCAAACTTCAGCTCCCATAGTGCATTGTGAATTCATAAACTGAATACGATCTGGAAGTCCTCATTCATGAAACATGTGTACAATTCTTACTTGGCACACGCACTATTCGCTTGGAGTCTTCTGTTGAAACCAGTCAGGTAAGTTGAAATTATTTCACAGTGATGTCGTTTTGTAGATGGCCTGACAAAGCTTCGCTCCCCATCACGATCGTAGCAGAAAGTTTTCCTGCTCGAATCCCTTCCTTAACGCACACACATTTTCACACCAGTGGCATTCCTACGTAGGCTGGGTGTGCGAAGTGGGTCATGCTCCTCCTTAAAGTCCAAAACACAATTTTTTCCGTTCCGGAGCCCCCGACCCTACAGGGCGGCCTCATCAATAGGCACGGAACAGCCCATCAAATTAACAAAAAAGCACATTGAGGCCCATTGTTGGGGACGTAGGTTTATTCAGCGTCCAACAGCACAGCATGCTTCCTTTCCCTAACGTTTCGGCACAGGTGGCCTTGATCACAGGGGGAAGTAATTTCACAAAGTGCATTCATGCGCGCTTTAAAAATGTTAGGGAAAGGAAGCATGCTGTGCTGTTGGACGCTGAATAACCTACGTCCCCAACAATGGGCCTCTATGTGCTTTTTTGTTAATTTGATGGGCTGTTCCGTGCCTATTGATGAGGCCGCCCTGTAGGGTCGGGGGCTCCGGAACGGAAAAAATTGTGTTTTGGACTTTAAGGAGGAGCATGACCCACTTCGCACACCCAGCCTACGTAGGAATGCCACTGGTGTGAAAATGTGTGTGCGTTAAGGAAGGGATTCGAGCAGGAAAACTTTCTGCTACGATCGTGATGGGGAGCGAAGCTTTGTCAGGCCATCTACAAAACGACATCACTGTGAAATAATTTCAACTTACCTGACTGGTTTAAACAGAAGACTCCAAGCGAATAGTGCGTGTGCCAAGTAAGAATTGTACACATGTTTCATGAATGAGGACTTCCAGATCGTATTCAGTTTATGAATTCACATTGCACTATGGGAGCTGAAGTTTGCATATTCCAGTCATGTGACTTTCATCTTTTAAAGCGCGCATGAATGCACTTTGTGAAATTACTTCCCGCTGTGATCAAGGCCACCTGTGCCGAAACGTTAGGGAAAGAAAGCATGCTGTGCTGTTGGACGCTGAATAAACCTACGTCCCCAACAATGGGCCTCAATGTGCTTTTTTGTTAATTTGATGGGCTGTTCCGTGCCTATTGATGAGGCCGCCCTGTAGGGTCGGGGGCTCCGGAACGGAAAAAATTGTGTTTTGGACTTTAAGGAGGAGCATGACCCACTTCGCACACCCAGCCTACGTAGGAATGCCACTGGTGTGAAAATGTGTGTGCGTTAAGGAAGGGATTCGAGCAGGAAAACTTTCTGCTATGATCGTGATGGGGAGCGAAGCTTTGTCAGGCCATCTACAAAACGACATCACTGTGAAATAATTTCAACTTACCTGACTGGTTTCAACAGAAGACTCCAAGCGAATAGTGCGTGTGCCAAGTAAGAATTGTACACATGTTTCATGAATGAGGACTTCCAGATCGTATTCAGTTTATGAATTCACAATGCACTATGGGAGCTGAAGTTTGCATATTCCAGTCATGTGACTTTCATCTTTTAAAGTGCGCATGAATGCACTTTGTGAAATTACTTTCCCCTGTGATCAAGGCCACCTGTGCCGAAACGTTAGGGAAAGGAAGCATGCTGTGCTGTTGGACGCTGAATAAACCTACGTCCCCAACAATGGGCCTCAATGTGCTTTTTATATATATATATATATATATATATATATATATATATATATAGAGAGAGAGAGAGAGAGAGAGACAGAGAGAGAAAGTGAGAGAGAGAATAATGTAAACTTTGCATATTACATTTAGTCACATTCTCTGGTTCCTCAGTCTACAACCCCGCTTTGGAGGACCTGCTCGCTGCCCAGTTGAGACTATTATTAGGAGGACCCACCACAGCTGACAGCAATTTTCACCTCAAAAGTTAGATGTCAGACACACTTGGACAACAAGACAGTAGAAAGCACACAGAAACTAACAATACTTACAGAGTTTGTTTGAAAGTCACACAAAATACACCCTGCATAAACAGCGCATGAGAAAACAACCCACATCCATTTAACAAAAACAAACTATATACATACTAAGTACAGGAACACAACAACATGCAGGTAAGTGGAAGGGTACAGAACTTGGGTCGTGCCTGTCATTGGGAAAGGACCAATCATCAGACAACAGTCTCATTGTTATGGGCAAGCAATACAAAACTGGCATGTACATTCTAACAAAACACTAAGGCGCTGTTGATGAATGCTCTATCCAAAACCAATGTTGTGTAATATGATATAAAACCCTAAAACTGATTTCTGCATTAGGGTATCATTCACAATCATTAAATCAGCCAAGGTGTCGAACGTGAGCCTGCAAAACATGATATTTATTATTTGTTCTCTTAATAGCTTGTATCTGGAGAGCAGAAAAAAGTTGGCACGGTATCATAGAATATACCAACATTGTGTCACAACCCTTGTATTTTTTTGTCAGTCTATCAAAATGATATGAAGCCAATCTAAGATATACAGGATTATTCTAGCTGGTTGGATGCTTAGATAGTTCCACTCAAACTAATCACAGGTCAACTAAAACTGCAGAAAAGAACACTTATTTAAATAAACTTTCTTTGTGCACTAAAACACCCTGATTAAAGATTTCAGGTCAATGATATGCTATGCCTTAAGAATGACAAATAGGATCCTATTTTATATTTCAGGAAAATGTGTTTCATGCAGTGCTTAGTTTGAAAATAAATGTAAGTGCCAATGCCCATCTCAGGAGGCCACTGCAGCCTGCACCACCCATTGCCCCTCTCAGCTCTGCCAATGATAGTACCAACACAAATACTTCCCATCTTACTCCTACAAGTGTGACAATTCAGACTATTGGTGGTCATCCAAAGCAATAAGGATGGCAGGTATTCATTTCTAATGTATATTGACATATCAAACACTGTCGCTGTGCTTTTCTCAAAATTAGACAGTTAGCTCTGCCATGTGGTGGATTGTCATTACTGTCTGTGTTGAGAATTAAGTGCCATTGCTGAGCATCGGAAACCACTGCCTCAAATTTAGCACTGCTTTAATGTAGTTTGCAGAAAGCATCACCTGATCACAGTTATGCATGATGTAGTTAAGTTTAGAGTATTAAAAAAACACGTCTTTGTGCCTCAGGGGCAGTAATCATCATGTATGCTATAGCTGCGCATTCGAAGCTCATGACATAATGCATAAACAGGTAATCAGCTATTAGCACTTCCCCTTCTCTGCTTGTAACCATTAGTACTGAAGCTTGCATAGGGGATCGGTGAGCACTGCTGTGATTGTAGAGAAACAGGTGAGGGCACACACTAGCATTCACACTGTAGCAAGTGTGGAACATCTTTGATATGGCAAATTTTGGGCCACACTCAACTCACTCAACATGAGAGGATAAGAAATAAAAATGACTATCTAATCCAGGCAGCATTTGGGCCATACGCTCCTATGAAGCCCATGTAAGGACACAGAAGAGCAATAGAAGGGCAACTGAAAACAAGCCCTTGTCTCTCTCGCTCTCTCTCTTGCTCTCTTTCTTGCAAACACACATTGCCAGCAGTGCCTAAGGTTTATATGAGACATGTCAATTCAACAAAGACACATTTATGGTTAGATGTCCCTGCTTGCAATGCAAGTCATGGGGTTGCATTCAAAAGCATAGATTAGAAGATGTGTGGCAACTCTTAACAGCTCTCATTAGAAAGTGTCCACAAGCACATTTAAGTACTACAGTGTCAGCCACATGCATCACTGGCCCAGTTATTGCCCAATTTAAGCAACTACTTACACTGGCAGGAATGCAGAGCACCAGTGCAGCAAGCAGTTATTTCTTTAAGAGCAACTAACAGCTGCTAACTTGCTTCCCTCTTGTCAGAGGAATGAAAGGAATCTATTAAAGTCAGACACTATTTTGACATGGAAATGATGGCGTGCCAGCATTACTATTGTTGCAAAAGGTTAACTTTAGCCAACCCACACACTCACAAAGATGGTGTTTTGATTTGGTTGAGGTGAAAGGGAACTGGTGGACTAATGTGTGGGGATGGAGTAGTTGTCTGGGCGCTGTCCCATCTTCATCAGCATGGAACCTTTACATTGCCAGAGATTGAACTATGGAGTTCCATTTAAACCAATTCTTCTATTCTTACTCAATCAACACTCTTACAACCCACTTCCACCCACCCACTACGATTATGTAGATAGATGGTATTAGAGAGAATTTAGGGAATAAGTGCTGAGACACTATTATTAGCACTATCTAGCAAAAGGCGGGAGATACTGCACTCTCTTGTCATCAAAGTACAGTGTTTTGCTATTGTACTCCACACGGGTGTTGGCATATTCTACATATGTTAACCTCTTCAGTGCCCCGCCCTTTCCCCGCCCTGTGCCGGTCCATTCATTAGCGGGCGGGGTTCATGACGAGATAGTCTCGTCATGGGCACTGAAGGGGTTAATGTCTAATTTGTTCTCTCTGCCTTTAGCATAGAGTGTGTGTGTGTGTATTTGGGACAGTGAGGGTGGAGGACGGGAAATGCTCAGTATGTAATGGTTTAAGTTTTTGTGTGTTTGTATGTGAAGGACACATTTTGATTCTATGTAAGTCTCTGTTGCTCTGGTTCATTTTCATGCTTGTCCTCGGTCTTTGCCACTGAGTATGTGGAACACCTTTGTATTGCTATGTTTTTGCACTCTGCGTGCGTCCTGTACTATCCACAAATGTAATATATCTGTGTATGCGCAAGTGCATGCATATGTACAGTTGTCCTTGTGTGTGTCTTTGTTTGCGTGTCTCTGCTTTCTTCAGCCAACTCAACAAACCTCACAGACCAAGATGTTTTATGTAAAGTACTTGTTAAATAAATTGTGTCTGGTGGTCCTTCCATTCTGATCCTTGCATTGTGGATATGCCTTTTGGCCATAGATGGGTTGTTATTGTTCTTAGGGGTGATGTTTGGATTTTTCAAAATCCTCTGACTTCAGTGATATGTAAAAGTTGTATCTTTGAACTCATGACACAAAATTAGACTCTTAAAAATGGCATAACCCAGTATTGTCCTTTCCCCAAATTGGCACATTGAGCACTGGAATATTTCACATGTCTCTATTCAATGCATTAGTCATTTTAGCTATTTTATTCCAAAAGTGAGCTTTAAATGCCCTTTTGATTTACTCTTTTTAAACATTTTTACAGGGCAATGGAACCTCCTATCAAAAACTTACTTGGAGGAAGGCTCCCTTGCTGAAATTCAGATCAGGCATTACATCTGACTTTCAGCAGTACCAGTTTAGGAGGTGGGTGGAGCCAATGGAGGAAGTGGGTGGAGCCAGGAAAAGTGAGTGTGGCCTCCCAAAAACATTTGAGCACCTGGACTTCATATTTTACAAATTAAGCACTGCCCTGGACCTATGCGTGCGGCTGGAGCTCGCTGCTTTCAATGCTACCCTGGACCTGTGCGCGCCAGCAGCTTGCTGCTTTCCATACTGGAGCTGAGCCTGAGTGAATCTTGCTCTGTCAATGCCCATGGGGGAGGGGGTGCAGGGTTGGATTGGGATCAAAAATCGCCCCGGGCACACCAAAAAAGGTGGCCCACATTTGATTGCCTTTCCGCAAAACACTGCTTCAGCAACGTTTTATGAAAAGAAAGGGGTGAGGGGTCATGTTTTATTAACTTCACTTAGATTAAAAACAAGCATTGTCATAGCCAATAGGTCTCGCCTTTGGGACCTTATAAGTGTTTAGCCATGCAACAGTTGCATAACTAAACACTTATAAGGTCCCAAAAGCGAGACCTATTGGCTATGCCAATGCTTGTTTTAACTGCTGCAATCTATTGAAGCCTCACGGAGAACATCAAAGCGGCCGTGGAGCCGCGAAAGTGATCGCGATCAAACATCAAAGCGGCCGTGCGGCCGCGAAAGTCGCGCACATGCACTGTAGGTCTAGGCTGGCCTGGTAGCACTTTTTGGAGCCCTCACAAAATGTCTCACCAGACCAGCGCATGCGCTGGGTCAGGCGAGACCTAAAAATGCCCAGATTAGTTCACACTGCTGAGCCACACATGAATGCAAGTGACTGGAGACCACTTCTGCTCAGGCGCCCTGCCCCGCTCAATCAACATACTTAATGGGCCTGCCCAGCGAGAAAAAAGGAGTGATACCTCTGCCCTTCCGCATCTAGAAAGGCCACTCGGGCACGCACTGGGCCCCTGGAGGCATTCTAACTACACAGACAGCCCCCAGGCTGCCCAAAAAAGCAGCCCACAGCTCAGCTACCGGCCCTTCGTCCATTTCCCGAGTGTCCGCGTTACTAATCCGGCGTGTGTACGTAAGCATGTACGGTTTACGCTCGGGCTGTGCCTGCTTTGAGAGAATTTTGCAGTTGGTATTCATGCGGGGAGGGGCAGGGGTGACATATGGGAGCGTAAGAGAGAGAGTGTGTGTTCGTGCGTGTGTGAAAAGAAAAATGTCGTGTCTTTCACTGGGCCTGTCCATCATACATTTCTGTGTATTACAGGTAGGTCACGTAAAATCATAATTACAATAAAAGTCAAAAAGACCATGGCAAGGTTTTTTATCGCTTTCCTTCAATACAGAACAGCATTTAAAGACATAGAGGGCACACGTCGATGTCCCAGAGCTACATGCACCACCCAGCGCCTCGACGGCAGAAGAGTATGCCATTTTTATACAGCGGAATCCGTGCGCTCATTTTAAGATCAAAAGCTGCCGCTGTTGGGGTAACTGTTCCCAGGGCCGGCTCTAGGGCGGTGCGATCGGTGCCACCGCACCGGGCGCTGACTTGGGTGGGGGCGTCATGTTTATTGTTTTAAAGACACCAGATGCCATATTCCTTCTCCCAGCAATTTTCAAGCATCAATAAAAATGTCACCTTAACTCTGGTGATTAATGTTCTTCCTGGAGACAGCCCGGAGCTTTGTCTGGAAGTGGAAGTTTGACTCATCATAGCGCAGAAGGTTAATATGCCTGCTGCAAAGAACGTGTCCCATTCACATCACAAAGTGCATATAATATAAATAGGTCAATGGATTATCGCTTTTGTCAGAGAGATCCTTATGTTACTTGCAGTTTAAAAGTTAAAATCCTAATACAGTGCAGTGAGCTTTTAACTTTCAACTGCAAGGAATATATTACAGCTACATGTTTTTTACCCAGTCTTTCCTTATCCTAATATTGCAAAAAGGGTTCATTTGGGTAGAAATCAATTTTTATTATTAAAGAAAACCCCTTACAATGGTGTTACATTTTAAATTCTGAATTTGGGCTTTTTCAGACCAAGGACTCTTAAACTATAGCGCCTACCAGTAAGGATGCCATGTGACTCCTACACCTTGTAGGCCTCTGTCATATGTAACATATCCTATACACTGATTTATACACGTATGATTGTCTCCGTGCAACATATGTGTGATGTAAAGTGCTCTGACACCTTAAACTGGCATGAGTGGCGCTATAAAAGAAAATGAATCGAAGAGTCAGTGGTTATGGAGACTTGGGGGCATTGTCAAAGGGTGGTAGTGTTGGAATCCGTGGCGAGGTGGTCATGGGGGGGGGGGCGGGGGCGCCAGCAAGTATTTTCGCACAGGGCGCCACCAGTTCTAAAGCCGGCCCTGACTGCTCCCTTATAGCAGAACTACGTAAAATAAGGTGTTCCGCATCCACATATTGAAGGTCAAAATACTCAGTGCATCAATTACTTACTGGTTCAGATCTGTGGGCAACTTGCAAATTAAGGGGCTAACTTCACCCTCGGCGTTGTGAAATTGACAAAATGCGTGCAATCCAGTTGAGAGTATTAACACGTGCTTAAAACCCCTCGAATTGCATATCTGTTGCAGGGAGTCCTGTATACTCCTTGCTTTATTTGCATTTACTATACATAATATAAATCGCCAATAGTGGACCGGTGAGGAGTGGGTGGTGTGCGTAGCAAAACAGATGAACGCGAAGTAGCAAGACAGGGCCCCTGTCAGACAAAGAATGTTATGAGGAAAATATATATAAGACACGGGAGAAAAAAAACGATATCAACTGAACGGAGAGACACAATAAACACTCACAGTGATGGCAGGGGTTAACTTTATTTTTGTAGGTTTCCGAGCGACCTTAGAGCTTTTGAAGGATGGGTCGTCAGGGTGTAAGACGTAACCATCTTTCCTTTGATTTCAACGCCTCTATATAGATGCAATCACCAAGGTAAGCACTATACATAACTACTATACAATAAAAAAGAATGGTGACGCAATGATTACACCTGGTGCGTAACACAGGGCTCCGCAGACACTGCGGTGTAACACCCCCCCCCCCCCCCCATTCCTTCAGTAGCGCCTCATCATATTCTGTGTGGGGGGTATCATTTTGCATTACGCACTGTATTGCACTAACAATAGATACAACGCTAAACGTGAAAGTTCCTTCGCAAGATGTCGCCAGATAAAACTGAGCAGTAAAAAATAGGACATTCAAAGTCGATACCATGCAAAATAAATTTGTGACGTTTTAGAAAGTATACAGGACAAATGGAATTATGTTTTAAAAAAATGAGTACTCTTATTATTCAGTTCAGCAATTCTCATTCGATCACGAGTTTTAGTCCAGTGTCCACCTCTTGGAAACATGAATAGAAGAAAACAACACGAACAGAAAGATACAAAAACATAAGTAAACAACAATATTTCTTACCGGAAATATTAAACCGTCTGCCCTTTTGTACCGGTGGGTGTCCAAAACCACACCAGCTCTCGACACCCTGAGGACTTATCAAGTGAAGGCGCTGATCATGTTCTCATCCATTCAAAATAAACATCCACCCGCCCTTCTCTTCCCAGTCGGACCCTGTTTCTGTTCCGGGCGCTACCCGAGGGTCTCTCAGATTCCGTGGTTCCCGGCTTCTCAGAAGTCGAGGTGGCAAGCTCCCAGCAGGGGACAAGTGGGAATCTGTCAGAGTGCCATCTGTTCCACCCACGAGGACAGCAGGGCGGCGGCAACGCCCGCTCCAGAGAGGCGGGTCGGGATTGATGCTCCACAGGCCAGGTGTGGGCCGGAGATGTGCGCTTCAGAGGCCTGGAGTCACCGAGGCAGCCTGGGGCGGTCCTACGGGGGCTGCCAGCACAGGGGAGATATTAATACCGTCCTGGCTTCCGTCCAGGCGCGAAATGGAAGGAGGCGTCCGGGAGGGGCAGAGGGGAACGAAGCTGACATATTGATGGGAAGGTCAGGGAAAATATTTAACTGAGTATGTAATAAACTCCATAATACATGGACCCCGCAATCTCAGGACAAAAACCTGCCGGGTGGTACATGCTGGAGTGTTAAGTGTCACATGCCACAACAGCAGTGACTCCCTTTTTTTTAATCACATTATAGGTTTCTGATGGAGGCCATTACCCCCATGGAATGTAGCTTCATTAATGCGTTCAACTATATGGTTTAATGTGGGAGGCGGGTGGTGAGACCTGTGAGTAGTGTCTGATGAGTGTAAATAACCAAGTACAGTAGGCCATACAGTTTCTGATTCGTTAGCGTCACAGATATCACTTAAATAATTGGGCCACTCTTGGTCAGAAACGGGCAAACGGTAAACAGAGGATTTGGAAGCACAATTTTGTGCTGTTAAGTTCCAGAACGGCCTCGCATTTCTGGTAACAACAGCAGCTTAACTTAAGTCTATCCATCGCTGGTTACTGTCTTTTAACAAAGCCCAATATCTAGCCCTCCGTTTTCAACATAACCCCAATCAACCCTGCTCGATTTTCTGAATATTGAACGAATTGCCTACAGATTAAGCTCTTTATTTCACTTAACATTCTCCTTTCTAATTAATTATATAGTTATAATTTTTGTATGTGGGGGTGGTGGCTATTGAATTCCTGCTTTTGCTTCCTGCTTTCGCGACATAACCGCGGGGATCACGATTATTGACGTAATCGCGATCACTGGCCTCGCCGCAAAAACGCAAAATAGGTTTTAGAGATGGTTCTAGAAATTACACTAGTAAAACATGACTTAAGAGAATACTGTAAGAAACCCCTAGTGTGTAAAATACTGCAATATGTGTTGATATATGTGTTTTACACTTTATGGAAAAGGCGCAATCAATGTGGTTAACGATGTCCTCATGACGTCCCGAATAACCACGAAAATGGAAAAAAGGTCTGAAAGATGGTTTTTAAAGAAACTTAGTACAAACCTATGAGGTTAAACATGCTTTCAAAGAAGTATGTATATAGTAATGTGTGTTCTAAATGGATTTTTTGACATATTATTTTTGGATGTGTTGGTGGTCATTGAATGGCTGCTTATGTTTTCCGTTTCCGCGACGTGTCCGCCGGGATCGCAATGTCATTGCGAAAATCCCCCAAAACAAAAGAAAAAAAAGCCTTTAGAAAAAAACTTCACAATATTTCGAGCACTAGTGTGGCTCTGACAAGAGCCGTTGTGTTGCTTGTGTGTATATGGCTGCTATACATAAGACCGGATGCAGTGTTTCATGTTACTCAGAAACAGCTTGGTGCCTTCATCAATAAAAGTGCACTCCATCATTTCTATAAATTCCATACATGTCAAAACGCAGATTGTTGTAATAGATACAGCCCATGCGATGGTCTATGAGGAATTCAGAAACCGTTTTATTAACATGTTTCCTGGCTTTGCCAATATGTGGACAGAATTAATTTGACCACTTCCATTTCTGTCTTTGGCATATATTAGAGTACATAAATCAAAATGAAGGTCACTGTACCTAAGAGAAGACAGAGGGGGTCGTTTTAGAGAGACAAGAGGGGAAGTCAAGGTGACTTTTACTTGGTGCCCTCAAACATCCTAAGGGATGTCATGCTTCATCATAGAAGGGTGCTCCTCGTTGGGCCGGCGCTGCAATGCCCTACGGGTCCCCCGAAGGGTCGCTGTGGCAGAGATCTTTTTGTTTTTACGCTGTATGATGAGTGCGAGGTAGTGCTCGTGGAGTGATGAGTGAATTTAAAAATGGCTTGAGGGGATCTGTGTTAATTTTGATTTATTCATTATTTGGGACCACGGACACTGGACCTTCATCGAGCTGGTTGTCCCCCACTTCCTGTGAGGCTCACCTGGATTTACTGCAAGGATGAAATGGATGGAAGTGATGCTAGATCCCAACTACCCTCTCCTACCTCCTTCGCCCAACTAGGTCAAAGCAAAAGAGGGAAAGTGGAGAAGGAGGGAAACAAAACAAGGGAAAAAGAAGGGGTAGATGTCCACTGGATCTTCTTTGGGGGTGGTCTTCAAGAAACCTGAAGAACAAAGCACAAGGTAAGTTTTAATTAAGAGTACAAGAAGCTGCCTGTATGTTACCCCCTATTTCTAATGAGATACCTGTAAAGGAATATGCAAAGTAAATGTGGGGAAACAACTCCCATGGGCGGTAGAACACTCCCAGTACCTAAAAGGACGGACAATGTTCAGTATGTAGAAGGACTGCAGAAGTTTGACATCTAAACAAGAGATTAACAGTAATATACAAACCTATGTTAGAAGCTCCATAGGAGTATATAGGACCTTTATAAAAAATAATCTTCCGTTACTCCTGAATTAGGGAAAAACCAAAAAACTTATTTCCCAGGTCAGGAGGGAGCACGGAAAAAACAGGGCAAAAAGGGCAGGGTCACATTAAACAAAAAAACAAGTGGGGTATCTGATTCTAGTGATATAGTTTCTCTTTTTTCTTTGCAGCTAAAAGAGTTTTACCAGAAACAAAGAAGACCACGAAAATCACCTGTCAAATCACATGACCGTCAGATAAGTGTTTTTCCTACAAATCAAAAGTCAGTTTTAAATACACTGAAAATGAAAATACTGCGATTCTTTACACCCCTTGCTTTTCTCTTGTCTTTCAGAGACAAGTTGCCAGGAAGCTAAGGGTTAAGGTGCAGAAGTTCCCTGGACACAATGTTGCCGGCCAGAAAGGAGCAGCGTAACCACGTGCTCTGGAAGAACACCAGAGGACCCAGGAAGAAGAAGGAACACAGGCGAAGTCCAGCAAAACACGAGTAAGTGACTACCAACGAAAACAACGGTCAAAGGATTGCAGGTAAGCAGAGGGAAAAGTGGGAGGCCAGGTGGGATCCGTTCTGAAACATGAAGCGTGTTGCCAGCGCGGACCCCTCCTTTAAATACGTATCAGGCGCCGCCCTCATTCCGCTGACAGAAAACAGCGGGCGGTGCTCGCGTCTCCACAATGGAGCGCGGGAAAAGGCCCCGCCGCAAACAGCATGCCCTGGGGAGCCCGACACTTCCCCTTTTTTAGAATGTATTAGATTACACCAAGACAGTGTGAGGGAAAAGCAACATCCATTTAGCAAAGGTTTCTTTCATTAAGATTTCCAGCCCTACCCCGTCAATGTGCCTAGGTCATTGCCACCGCAGTGCACAATCATGAGGTGAGGAGCTTGGGAATCCAAAATGGATTTAACCAAAGCCAGCAATTGATGAAACTTTAACCCTCTCTGGCCAAATCAAGTAATCTGCACATTTGGCAAACCCAAGTCCCTGTCAATACTTTTCTTTTTTGCAGCCTCTTTAGCCCAATAGATATAGCGGTGGCTTACAATCCATACTCTAAGCATTTTGAAGTGTGAAGGAAGTGACCTGATTAGGGTCACCCGGGTCACTTACAACCACCTCTCTGCCTTCCCAATAAATGAAGAGTTGAGAAGACAGTAGATCTGCCTTCCCAATAAATGAAGAGTTGAGAAGACAGTAGAGAATACAAACCAAACAGATTTATTAGAAGCGCGCTACAGCGGAGTCCGGTCTGACCAGCCTCATAGTATAGCTGCCGAGGGACTGACCCCCGTCTACACAGTAACACAAAATATACATTTCCAACATCTCTAAAGTCCCGCCCAAACTGGTGATGTGAAAAAGTATATGAGATGAACTGTATCTATTTAAGGGTATGTGTTTAAGAGGTTAGTGGTGAATGTTTTTGGAACTAAGAGAAAAATGAATTAGTGACTCTTTATTACATCGTGTATTTTATAGAAAAATAACAGTATTGTCTTGTGGAAAGTTGCAATGAGGACCTAAGAACGTTTTAAATGTCTAAACTTCATGTGCAGAATAGCTACATCTGTTTTTTGCATTCTGGGGGTTGTAGTACTTTTTGTAACATTATTAAACAGGAATAGTGTAGTGAGAAATAAAAGATGAAAACATGTTGTCCGCCTGTATATAAGTTAGAAAGAAGTAATACTTGTTAGGTATGTATTGGGAAGTGTTTGTCAATGTGGTTTTTAACTTATATTACTGCTTTGCATATGCTTAGATGGTGAGATATGTTTTTTGTGCTTGCACATAGCTATATATATGGTGGGACTTTTGAGTTCACTTAAAGATGCAGAGAGGTATATATTTTTGGAAAGATGGCTTGACGGTGTACATCTATTAAGAAATTGCATATATGTTTACATGGTGATCTATGTTCTGTAAGGCTGATGAACATTTCTTGTATATGATGAGGGTAGTGTTCTTCTTTAAACATGGTTTGTTTAAAATTGAGAAGGAATAACAGTGCAGAATGCCTCGAGAGTTCTTGTGCGGAGGTATGTCGTTACAACGCACACTTTTACAACGCATGCACTTACAACAGATTTTTTACAACGCAACATCCACTACAACGCATTCCATTACATAGCATGACACTACAACGCATTTTTAAAAACTACCTTTACAACGCATTCCATTACATCGCATACTACCTTTATAACGCATACCATTACAACGCATAATATTAAATTGCATTTAAGGTAAGTATTGGATAGTATAGGGGTAAAAATTACTATTCTAACTCCAGGGGGTGCAACAGTAGGGTAAGTGTTGGATAGTATAGGGGTAAAAATTACTATTCTAACTCCAGGGGGTGCAACAGTAGGGTAAGTGTTGGATAGTATAGGGGTAAAAATTGCTATTCTAACTCCAGGGGGTGCAACAGTAGGGTAAGTGTTGGATAGTATAGGGGTAAAAATTACTATTCTAACTCCAGGGGGTGCAACAGTAGGGAAAGTGTTGGATAGTATAGGGGTAAAAATTACTATTCTAACTCCAGGGGGTGCAACAGTAGGGTAAGTGTTGGATAGTATAGGGGTAAAAATTACTATTCTAACTCCAGAGGGTGCAACAGTAGGGTAAGTGTTGGATAGTATAGGGGTAAAAATTACTATTCTAACTCCAGGGGGTGCAACAGTAGGGTAAGTGTTGGATAGTATAGGGGTAAAAATTACTATTCTAACTCCAGGGGGTGCAACAGTAGGGTAAGTGTTGGATAGTATAGGGGTAAAAATTGCTATTCTAACTCCAGGGGGTGCAACAGTAGGGTAAGTGTTGGATAGTATAGGGGTAAAAATTACTATTCTAACTCCAGGGGGTGCAACAGTAGGGAAAGTGTTGGATAGTATAGGGGTAAAAATTACTATTCTAACTCCAGGGGGTGCAACAGTAGGGTAAGTGTTGGATAGTATAGGGGTAAAAATTACTATTCTAACTCCAGGGGGTGCAACAGTAGGGTAAGTGTTGGATAGTGTAGTGTAATATTATGCGTTGTAATGGTATGCGTTGTAAAGGTAGTATGCGATGTAATGGAATGCGTTGTAAAGGTAGTTTTTAGAAATGCGTTGTAGTGTCATGCTATGTAATGGAATGCGTTGTAGTGGACGTTGCGTTGTGAAAAATGCGTTGTAAGTGTAGTGCGTTGTAAAAGTTGCGTTGTAAAGGTTGTTCCCCTTCTTGTGCTAACTTCATTTTGAGTGAAACTTTTGTTTGAAATGTGTTGAATACATGTTTTAGAAGCAGAAAAAGTATTTGAGATATTATGTGAGTATGCCATTTGCAAAAGGTCTTGTGTTTTGAATTTTTTTTAGATTTCACTCACACATAGCTCAGAAGAAAAGCATATGTATAGTAAAACAGATAGTTTGATACTACCAGAAGGAGATAACTAATGAGTCAGAAATATAGTGACAACTGTTATGTATCTAACAGCAATGAAGGTACTTTCACAGTCAGTCAGGCAATATTCAGGCACTCATGCAATCACACAGCCACTACGTAGGCAGTCATCAAATCAGTGATTCACTATCCATGGAGTTATTCAATTACCCAGACACTACACATGTACTCTTGCAATCAGGCTGGCAGAAATTCTGTGGTCATTGAACTATGCAGGTATTACACATGCATTCATCTAATCACCTAGGTACTAACTAGTGACTTATGTAATTAACAAGGCTGTAACTATGCAATCATTATAACATTTGCTCAGAACCCATGCAGCCATCTAAACACCCACTTACAACCCATGCAGTCATTGAAATACTGAGGCATACGCATACACTGATAAAACACCACAGCTCTACTTATGCACTCATCTAATTACGTAGAGAGTACCATTGTAGTAAACCTATCACCCATCCAGTACCTACGCAGTCATTAAATTACTGAGGCAATAGTCTTGCAGTAACACAATTACCCCAACAGTACATTTACTTTCATTCAATCTCTCAAACTTTAACAATAGAATCATGCAGTCACTCAGACACTAGTCATGCACTCATCTAATTAGCCAGGCACTACTGATGCACTTATTCAATTCTCCAGGCACTACCCATGCAGTTATCTAAATATCCAGGCCCTACCTGTTCACTCAACCAAAAACAAATGGGCAGTATCCAATCTCTGAAACACTATTCATCCACTCAGCCAATAGACTAGGTGCTAACAATTATGTATGCACTAGCCATGCGCTGCATAATTCACCTATATACTATGTATGCACTCTTGAAATCATCCAGGCACTAGATTTGCACTCATTTAATCATCCCCAGTATCTCTGCATGTTTTGAATTATTGAAGCATTACTCACACACTTGTCTAATCATTCAGGCTCTACTCGTGCACTCATTCAAACACCCAGATACTAGTGGTATACTCATGCAAACACACAGGCAGTAAGTATGCAGATATGGAATGACTCATGGAGTTATGACATAGTCAGGGAATCATCTAGGCACTACTTGTATCGTAAGGGAATTGTTACCATTTTCCCCCTCTCTAACCCTATTCCTGTTACCGCTTTCTGTCTTTTGTCTATTTTTCTTCCATTTCCCCCGGTATTGGTGGTAGCCCGTCAGGTGGTATGGGGAGGTGGCTATTTAAGAGCCTACCATACCTGACACAGGTGATTGGCTTTACTGTTCTAGGATTCCAGCTCCGAGAGGAAGCAGGAGCGTGCCTCTCCCATCACTGACTCCCAGTCTCATATCGTGTGAGGGCGCTGGAGAGTGCCTCTCTTCTTCTCTCACTTCCCACCTGTGTGCGGCAGAAGCCACGAGTCAGTTTCGTGAAGCGGCAGGAGCTGTAAAACATTTCCTCACGTGGCAGAAGCCGCAAGTCAGTTTTGTGAAGCGGCAGGAGCCGCAAAACATTTCCTCACGTGGCAGAAGCCGTGAGTCAGTTTTGTGAAGCGGTAGGAGCCTGCTAAGACTTGCCCTGCAGCAGCCGAAGCCATGAGTGAGCTTCTCAGCGCGAGTACTTTCTCCGACCGAGAGCACGGTCGTTTGACCTCTTCCTTTTCTTTGGGGCACTCAGCCGGAGCCGGCCACCCCAGCTTGTGTGAAGTAACACGCACATGCAGTTTATAAGTAATGGAGTTCCCAAGAGGCACACAGCAGGAGCCGGCAGCACCGCCTCCAACGCGAGGGCGATTTTGCTTTTCATCATTTTTGTACGAGCGCCAACTGGAGCTGCCAGCGCTTTGATCAGTACGTTAAGTAACTCATCCCCAGAAGTGGAGCGTTTCTCTTGGCCACCCGGGTAGGGTGTGAACAGCACGCTTTCCTTCGTTTTGATTTCATCATGGTGCAAGAGTCTATTGCACTCCTGTGTATGGAGTTCTTTTCCTTTCCCCCAAATCAACCATCCCTTCTAAGCAGTATCATGGAGAATAACTAGGCCCTCTAAACCAATACTTCCTTATGCAACTGGATTGCATTAATATGCTAGAATGCTGTGACACTATGGTGAGTGTGTTTCCTGTTTTTTCTATAACCTTTTTAGGACAGCAACTTTTACTAGAGTATATGTCCCACCCTTTTTTCTTCTTCCCTTTAAAGTTCTTCTATCGTTTCTGTCTTGCAGGCCTAGGTTGTTCCTATCTTCTCCACGGCCACCCTACAGACCCTGTCTGTATATCCCTTCAGCTTATTCACGCCACGATTTGACATCACATCTAGTACCTTTCCTTCGTTTCCCAGTGCACCAGAGGTGGTGTTTTATTTTTCCCTGTCCCCTTGGGAGCAATCGCCCATACTGTGGTATTCTGTGTGGAGGATTGGTCCGGAGGTGAGAGGTGGTGGCCCTCTTCATTCCTGCGGTACCTGGTATTCAGGTGAGTGAGGGTTGTAACAAAAAGCCAAGCCCACGAAATACATACCGCCTGAACGAAGATGGACCAGGATGAGACTAGCGGTTCTCTGCAGACACTACTCCCATCCCCCAGTGCAGGAATTAGCAGCAGCGTTAGTAGTGCTGCAAACCGAGGTTCAGACACTCAGACAGGAGAATCATTCCTTGAAAACAGAGCTTCACAGTCGGCAGGCAAACACCGCATCGGGTCCTCTACCTGGAACTATTCCTAAGACACATCGTCATGTATTGCAGCCGGCCACCTTCCATTTCGAAAAGACACAACCAGAGAGTGGGGCTCCACCCACTAGCATTACCGTGGTCACTCCTGTTCCTGTTCCCTTGGCTAATCCCGAAAGGTTTAGCGGAGAAAGCTGCAAATATCGCAGCTTCATGAATCAATGTTATCTACAATTCATGTGTCGACCCACTGCCTTTCCCGATGACACTGCCAAGGTAGCATTCGTTATATCATATCTTATGGGTACTGCTGCCAATTGGTCCGTTGGCCTCTTGACAAAAGGACATCCTTGTTCTACAGAGGGCTGAATGACGAATTAAAGGATATTCTGTCCCAAATAGTCGACCCCCCAGAGGAGTGCACGGAATTCATAGACTTGGTTATTAAAATGGACCATCGACTCCATGAATGCCATGGAGAGAAAGGGAAGTCTGAGACTCCTCGCATCTTGGTCTATAAAAGTAACAAGGAAGAAGACCATAGAACAGCATCAGATGAGCCCATGCAAATAGGAAGGGTCTGGGGACCTTTGACGCGGGAGGAGAAGGAAAAAAGACGCAATCTCAACCTTTGCCTGTATTGTCGTAAGGGAGGTCATTTTGCACGAGAATGCCCTATTCGCCCTAAAACCTTAGGGCCAAGAAAGACCGTGGCGTTTGATAGGAACATTCAGAGCACCTCGGTTTCCAGGGTGCCTAGACACTTCACCATAAGTGTGACTCTGATTTTGACCAGTAGCAATCGAGTGACATTATCGGTCCTATTAGATTTAGGGGCTACTGGGAATTTCTGGGACTATCAATTAGCCTCTTCACTGGGCATTACCTGTATACAGAAGAAAGAGCCTGAACCGGTGAGAGTGGTAGACGAGACGGCTTTATCCTCTGGGCTCATTAAGAGACATACTGCCCCTTTAACACTGGTATGTGACAGTGACCATTCTGAGGAAATCGCTTTTGATCTTAGAGACACACCAGCCTTTGGAGTGATTCTTGGAGTCCCCTGGTTGCAAATGCATAACCCCAAAATAGATTGGATGCGGAGGACTGTAACCTTAGATTCTAGTTAATGCATCCAGCAATGTTATCAAGAAGCTATTGACTGGGCTTCTCCTTTGGGATGTGCGTCCTGTAGTAGTCCAGAGCTAGACTCCCTACCCGATGTCTACAAACAGTACGCTGACGTATTTGACAAAATAAAAGCCACGGCATTACCTCCTCACCACAGCTTTGATTGTCGCATAGACCTAGAACCCGGTGGTGTATTGCCTTGTAGTCTGATCTATGCCCTATCCGAACCTGAAACAGCCTATCTCAAAGAGTACCTGGATGACATGCTAAAATGTGGGTTTATCCGACATTCCTCTTCACCCATTTCCTCTCCCCTTTTTTTTATATCCAAGCGGGAAGGGGGCCTTCGCGCCTGAATAGATTAGAGATCTCTTAACAAGGTGACCATCAAGAATAAATATCCGTTACCACTCATCCCAGTATTATTAGACCAAATCAAGGATGCCACTGTGTTCACCAAGATTGACTTGCGAAGAGCGTACCATCTTATCCGAGTATGTGAAGGGAAGGAGTGGAAAACGGCGTTAAGGACTAAATTCGGTTTATTCGAATACTGCACAATGCTGTTTGGGCTGTGTAATGCCCCTGGGGCATTTTAGTTCTTCATCAACGATATCTTCCGAGATTTTCTGGATCGAATTTTAATAGTCTATATAGACAATATCCTGATTTTCTCGAAAGATCGCAGCGAACACAAAGAACATGTGAAACAGGTATTGCAAAGGTTGCGAGATCACCATTTATTCTCCAAACTCGAGAAATGCACATTACATGCCTCTACGGTAGAATTCTTGGGGTTTGTAATTTATGAAAACGGAATAAGGATGGACAAAAAGAAGGTTGGGGCCATCTTGTCTTGGCCGACCTCCACATGTGTCCAGGACATACAGTCCCTGCTAGGTTTTGCAAATTTTTACAGGCGTTTTATTACGCACTTCTCAGAAGTGGTAACACCCATAACACGACTCGTTAAAAAGGGGGTGCCTTTTGTTTGGTCCCCGGATGCTCAAATGGCGTTTTGACACATTAAAGAAAGAGTTTACTTCTGCTCCTCTCCTAATACATCCTGATCCTGCTCTCCCTTTCTTTGTAGAGGCGGACGCATCACAATATGCAGTAGGAGGGGTTCTATCACAGAGAGACATTAATGGGCAATTGCATCCTATCGCCTTCTTTTCGAACAAGCTATTGCCCACAGATAAAAATTATACTATTGCTGAGAGGGAACTGTTGGCTATCAGGAAGGCATTCCAAGAGTGGAGACACAATCTCTGGGGAGCAAGACATCCCATTACCATATATTCAGACCATAAAAATCTGGAATTCTTCCATACCGCTAGAGCATTGACCCCCAGACAGATGCGTTGGGTATCCTTCTTTAACAAATTTGATTTCGTGATCACCTACCGGCCAGCAGCACAAGTAAAAGTTGACGCTCTATCACGCTTGTGTATATTACTTCCTCATAAAAGAAACGATCCCGACCTGGAAGCATTCATACCCCCTGGTAAAATTCTAGGGTATGTCTCTTTTGATCAATTCTGTAGCGACTTGGGGAAAACGTTAACTGAGATCGACATGTCACCATGGTTGGAACAACCTAATTGCCATATGACAGGGGTTAGCTTTATCATGGCGACCAGTTATATATACCGGGCAAACTCCGGGATCAGGTACTTCAGTGGGTTCATTCCTCGGCTTTGGTGAGCCACCCGGGCATTCTGAAAACCAATGAGATCTGTAGCAGATGGTTTTGGTGGGAAAACATGGCAAAAGATATACAGCATTACGTTTCCTCTTGTACCATATGTGCCACACAGAAAGCACCTCGCACCACATCAGATGGGTTGTTACAGCCTCTTCCTGTTCCTCCTTATCCGTGGCAAACTGTGAGTTTGGATTTCATCACAGATCTCCCCCCAGAAGAAGGATTCACCACTATACTTGTCACAGTGGACTCCTTTACTAAAGTAGCACATTTTGTGCCCCTTCCCAAGGTCCCTAATGCTGGTGAGTTGGTGTCTTTATCTTTATACAAAACGTGATCCGTCTGCATGGAATTCCTTCAGTTTTAGTGTCCGACAGGGATCCCCAATTTGTGTCTACATTTTGGCAAGAGATAGGCTCCGCTTTACAGATGAACCTCTGTCTGTCATCCGCTAATCACCCGCAGACTGATGGACAGACGGAGAGGGTGAATCAGACCATGAAGCAGTATTTGCGCTTTTTGTTGGCTACCTTAACAAGTAGTTGGGTAAAAGCATTGCCAGTGGAAGAATTTCCGTATAATAACAATGTACACTCTGCCTTAGGAATGTCACCTTTCTCCTGTGCAATGGGTTTTCATCCCAGAACCGTGCCTTTGCAACCCACTCTTAAAGTCCCTTGCAGTGGATGCCCTGTGTACCAATCTGAAATAAATATGGAAAACCGGTCATTCCCAGTTACAGGTAACCAAAGCAAACATGAAAAAAACCGCTGATAAACATCGGCACCCTGCTCCGTGTTATGCCATCAGAGACAAAGTCTGGTTGGCCACAAAAAAACGGAAACTAGCAGGGCCAAAGAAGTTACAAGCACGTTTTGTAGGTCCATATGAAATAATATGAGTTATTAATCCGGTGGCCATGAAACTAGAACTACCAGAGAAGTAGCGTATCCATCCAGTGTTCCATACGTCCTTTCTCAAACCCTTTGTTCCCTCCACACATCCCGTGATACCACCCCCTCCTGTAATGGTTGAGAACCAAGAAGAATACGAACTGAATCATATTATAGATTCTTGTAGGCGAAGCAGGAAACTATATTACCTAGCGGAATGGAAGGGATACCCTACTGAAGAGCGAACATGGGAACCTGCCGCATTTGTCCATACACCCCTTTTAGTGCGGAGGTTCCACGCTGGTAACCCCACGAAGCCTCGCCCTGTTAAAAGAGCCTTAAGGGGGAGGTAATGTTACCACTTTTCCCCTCTCTAACCCTATTCCTGTTACAGCTTTCTGTCTTTTGTTTATTTTTCTTCCATTTCCCCCGACATTGGTGGTAACCCGTTAGGTGGTATGGGGAGGTGGCTATTTAAGAGCCTCCCATACCTGACACAGGTGCTTGGCTTTACTGTTCCAGGATTCCAGCTCCGAGAGAATGCAGGAGCGTGCCTCTCCCATTACTGACTCCCAGTCTCATCTTGTGTGATGGCGCTGGAGCGTGCCTCTCTTCCCCTCTCACTTCCCACCCATGCGCGGCAGAAGCCACGAGTCAGTTTTGTGAAGCGGCAGGAGCCGCAAAACATTTCCTCACGTGGCAGAAGCCGCGAGTCAGTTTTGGGAAGCGGCAGGAGCCGCAAAACATTTCCTCTTGCGGCAGAAGCCGCGAGTCAGTTTTGTGAAGCGGCAGGAGCCGCAAAACATTTCCTCACACGGCAGAAGCCGCAAGTCAGTTTCTTGAAGCAGTAGGAGCTGCTAAGACTTGCCCTGCAGTGGCCAAAGCAACCAGTGAGCTTCCCAGCACGGCAGGAGCCGCGAGCACTTTCCCCGACACCGACCGCGAGCACGGTCATTTGACCTCTTCCTTTTCTTTGGGGCACTCGGCCGAGCCGGCCGAGCCCAGCCTGTGTGAAGTAACACGCACATGCAGTTTATAAGTATTGGAGCTCCCAAGAGGCACACTGCAGGAGCTGGCAGCACCGCCTCCAACATGAGGGCGATTTTGCTTTTCATTGTTTTTGTTTAGTTCTAGAACGAGCGCCAACTGGAGTTGCCAGCGCTTTGTTCAGTACTTTAAGTAACTCATCCGCAGAAGTGGAGTGTTTCTCTTGGCCACCCGGGTAGGGTGTGAACAGCAAACTTTCCTTCGTTTTGATGTCACCACGGTGCAAGAGTCTATTGCACTCCTGTGTATGGAGTTATTTTCCTTTCCCCACATCAACCATCCCTTCTAAGCAGTATCGTGGAGAATAACTAGGCCCTCTGAACCAACACTGTATATATTCCTTTAGCTTATTCACGCCGTGATTTGACATCACATCTAGTACCTTTCCCAGTGCACCAGGGGTGGTATTTTATTCTTCCCTTTCCCTTTGGGACCAATCGCCCATACTGTGGTATTCTGTGTGGAGGATTGGTCCGGAGGTGAGAGGGGCGGCTCTCTTTGTTCCTGCGGTACCTAGTATTCAGGTGAGTGGTTGTAACAGGAATCACCTAGGCATGACCTATGCACTCATTCAATCATCCAGGGAATATTGATGTATTCAACCACAAACCCAAGTTTTACTGTTGAATATGTAGTTTTTTACAACTCTGTGGGGAGTTATATATGCAACCTGTCACACAGTCTTTGCAAGTACTCAGAAGAATTACTAAGATATATGGTTGGATATAGATTAATGTGCAGATTTTTATATTCAGTGTTTCCCAAAGTTTAAATCTGATCCATTTTAGTAAAAAAGTACTAAGACACTAAATACACCAGTGACACAGTGGTAGAGAGGCACGCAAATAGCTCTAATGGTGTGTTTTTGGATTCACAGTGTTGAGACACTGTATGTACTTCTATACTTGGGTAATGCTGCTGAGAGACGCAAGCCATTTGGCTGCGTCGTGCTGCATTACTTTCAAAGCACAGGTATGGTCATATTTACAACAATATGATGGATCCCTGTGTTCTCCCCTGCACTGGCAGACCACAGGCTGTCATGCTCCAATGGAAACACCCTTGCAGCATGGTGCAAGGGTGCCTGTGTTGCGGGGATGATTGTTTTTGTGCAGGAAGGAACACCTTCCAGCAAAAAAACAATCACAAGAGGTGTGGTGTGTTCCTCTTTTTATGTGTGCTGCAGAATGCAGCACGCATATAAGCGGAAAAAACGAGGAGAATTAAAAGTATTTCTCCTTGTACCTCCTTACACTTCCCCCGGGGCGTAGAATTCTGACGTATTCCCAGATGTATGAATTGTTGTAAATCTGGGAATGTGGCAAAATGCATAGGTGTTGCATGGGAACACCCACAGCAACACCCATGGCATACTCCTTTCACGCAAAGTGCTGCGTGAAAAGGGGCCGTATTTACAAGGCCACAAAAAGCCATGCAGAGTGTGGCTTTAAGTGGCCTTGTAAATATGGAGCATCACACTATGCCAATGGTGTGTTAAAAAAAGTAATGCTTTGGCGCATGGGGCTTGTAAATACGCTCCCTTGGCTTGATGTTCATTTTAAAATTTACTACAGAAGGGATAAACTTGTCTTTCACCATGTATAAGTTAGAAGTGAGATATGGTGCAGCTGTGTTGTAGGACAGGGTGCTAACATGTTAAAAGGTAACAAATAAAGTTGTGTGTTCTGCTTTGGGTTTGATATACTGAAGTAAGGGACGCTTTACCTGCCTTACCTGCATTCCTTCAACACTGTTTTTCACCGGGACTTGGACTCCCAGTGTCTGCTGAGCCACAAGGAGGGGGAGGAGGAGCTTTGCCCCCAGCTGACCCTCCCCGCGCACCGTAAAGGTGCTGTTCATCTCCCGCGGCACGGGACGCCTTACCTGCATTCCTTTAATGCTGTTTTTTGCCAAGACTCGAACTACTAGTGTCCGCTGAGCCACAAGGAGGGGGAGGAGGAGCTTTGCCCCCAGCTGACCCACGCCGCAACCGTAAAGGTGCTGCTCATCTCCTGCTGCACAGGACGCCTTACTTGCCTTGCCTACATTCCTTCAACGCTGTTCTTCACTGGGGCTCAGACTCCCAGTGCCCACTGAGCTACAAAGTGAGGGAGGAGGAGCTTTGCCCCCAGGTGACCCACGCCGCACAGCGTAATGGTGCTGCTTATCTTCCGCGGCGTGGGACACGCTGGGGCAAAGCCCAGGCCAAGGGCGCACCCGTCAATGCCTGTCAGAGCCCAGAGGAGGCTGGGCTGGGCTCCCCCTCTTGGCTTTTACACCTTTATCTTCAACCCAAACCATGGAATAGAGTTTTGGACTACTGCTTCTGATCACTAGAGAATTATTTGGGTCTTTGGAGTTTCCAACTGGGCCAGGACTCGCACACTGTCGGACGGTACGTAAGAGTACCGTCTTCATTTTTTCCAGCACACAAGCTCTGCGCTGAACTTGTTGGCTTTACCCTCCCCTTCATTTTAGTAGCTGTACTTGTGACTGTGGGGCTTTGTGGATCTTGTGGACCTTAACAATTTCATCTCCTCCATTAAGACATTTTGGCAGTTGATGGCGTCTGTTGGAACAGACAGGGCACTTTCAGATTCAAGCATTTAAGCATTTCCACAATGGGAAAACATGGGGGGGGGGCAGGACCTACATCTAAAGATCCCTCGAATTCGGTGAGCACTATGGACGCTTTTCTGCAGCGAGATGTTGGGGTCCTGGATAAGGAGATCAAATTGGCAGACAGGTGATTGTCCCGTTCACCCATCCCCCCAATCAACAGGGTTCAGTTGCAGCCCAACTAGAAAGCTCCCAAGTTCAGACACAGACACTTCGTGTAGGACTGATGGACATGGTACAAGATCAGGTTGGAGCTACCGCCCCTCTAACGCCAGAGGTCTCCACATGGGATGGTGCCCAGTTTGCAGCCCCTAGGACAAGTTCTGGTGTGACCCCTGGTGCTGGGACGGGAGTGGGGGGCGCAAAGAGGAAGCGCCCTTCAATGGGGAGTCCTTGTAAACTCAGAAAGAACACTGGCCCACAGTTAAACTGAGCAGTGCCCCATTTTGTTTGACATGTTCGTAGCAGCCCTGCTGTCAGCACTGGACACCAAATTGGACCCTATTTTACTTCGATTATCCATGCTGTAAAACAATCTGTCCACATTGACTGCCTTACTGCAAAGGGACTGTACCCCTCCTGTTATAAGCCCCCTTCCCCAAAGGCCACAGCTATTGTTATTAGCTTCTGTGGAAATGGCATGGGGACTGGCGCTAGAGCTGAGACCATCACGGAGCGGTCAAGTCATGCTGTAGCTAAAGCTCGCTCTGATATGATAGTATCACCCATGAATAGTAATGATCTTTTGGCCCAACAAGATAATTGCAGGGAGGAGAGTCTCTTGATCCCAGAATTCTCTCAGTTTCGCCAAGCTCAGGGATCCAAAGCGGACAGTTTCACCAGCTCTGACGAAGGGCGGGAAGGCATTCTTTCAGGAGACCTGAATAATCCTCCCCCTAGTATGTGTTCTGTTCACCTCCAACCAGAGTCTACCCAGCTTGTCATGGTTTTTAGCCAATGTATGCCGTCTCGATCCAGGGACAAAGGAAGGTTTTTTCTAATTGAAGAATAAGTGGTGCATTGGCTAAATTCAAACATTGCTCTAGGGCCTAGGGTGGAAAACCAAATGATTATGGTGTGTAGGACACAGTGGGTGGATAATGCCAAGAAAGCCTGCGATGTCATTAATTTTAACAATTCTTTTATGGTAAACCGAATTTTGAGTACAGTCGAGCAAACCAACTACAGGTTTTGGAACTCAGCAATTCTGGCACTCCTGCTGGGCTACTTTTACAGGTCCAGAAGTTACCAACCAGGGTATCAACAGGAGCGGCGTCAAGAGGTGGGCTACAGGAGTCAAATGGAGGCGACCACAGGAGTAAGCTTAGTAAATAGGTTTGCCCCAATGAGTTCATTGGAAGGGTGTGATTGATGGTGTGCTGGTTCATTGCAGGGCTTGTGAGTAAGATCGAGGACCCTGAATGGTTACTCCTTTTTAAACACTTTAATGTGATTTGCCTCCAGGAAACATGGGCTGTAGAGAATAGTTACCATTTGGAAGGATACAAAACCTTCTTCATGCCAGCTACCCCATCTAGGCTAGGACGAGTCAATGGGGGCTTGTTATCTTTGTTTCAGTAGCAGTCAGTGGCAACTCTGCCACATCGCTCCATGTCTACTCCACTATATATGTGATGTTAATATCCAGTGAAAAGAGCAAGTTCCTGCTGGTAAATTTTTACAATGCGGGAGTTGCACACTTGGAAGAATGCAATATAACACGGCTGGGGTCTGTACTCCGGAATATCAATCTGAGAGGGCAGAGTTACCATAACATTTTTTAAAAGGGGATGTTAACATCCACATGTGTGGGGATATTAGGCAGGGAGGGGTGACAGCTATGGACTGCGTGCGACAAGGAGGCTTGCATATGGAACATACACTTCAGGGTACTGTACTTAATACTATCTTGCAAGAATTCGATCTAACATCTGCCATGAATAAGCTGCCCCTGGGGAAAACCGACATCACCCCTACTTTTATCGCGAGAGAGTGTGAGATTATTATTGATTTTATCTTTGTTTCTATACCTTTTTATTCCCTGATCACGGATATTTCAGTTAAGGCGAGTGTATATAGAGACCACAATGCCATTTGTGTCGCAACAGGACGGTTTCAAGTATACAAACATATCAAGGAGGGGTCAGGAGTTCCTTTAGAAGTGGTGGAAACGGGAAGGAGATTAAAGTGGGGGCAAATCGTCCGGAGCAACTTTATGAGTCCCTTTTATCCCAATGTCACAGAGAGTTTGCCATCTGTAATGATACTGAGGCCAGTGCATCGGATATTATGGATGCATTTGGAAGTATGTCCAGTACCATAGGAAAGTTATTACGGGCCCCAGGTGAGTGCTGCAAGCATCTCAGACTTAGATGGTTTGACTCGGTGTGTTCCCAGGCATCCAGGAAATTGAAACAGGCCTTGGAAGTCACGCCTCGAGACCAGGTGGCTGTCAAAGGCCTCCAGAGAGCCTACAAGGCTGCTCTAGCAAACCGCAAGTCCGCCTTGAAGGAGGAGGCCTGGATCAATCTCATAGAGGCCAGCACATAGAGTAATAGCTCAAAGTTCTGGGGTGTTATCAACACTCCCTTCTTTGCTGGAGACAGCAGCAACTTACTGGATGCCCAAATCACAGAGGACAATTGGATAAACCATTTTGAGGGTATCTTCCAGTCGGACACCTTGTTGACTGAAGGGCAGGAAAGTGTTTTTACAACACAAGAGGTAAGAGCCGGCATCATGGGACCGTCTAAAAATAAGGCCCCATTCCCAGATGGAATCTCTCCAGATCTTCACATTGCACATGTGGAATCCTCGGTACCTGTACTTACAGCTGTTATTAACGCATCAGTCCAGGTCGGCCGCCCAGACTCTTGGGCCTTATCGGTCATAGTCCCGGTCTTTTAAAAGGGGCATCGGGACAGCACTCTTTGCTAAAGGTCCATCTCTCTTTTGGATTCTGTGGTGAAGGTGGTGGGTCATATGGTACTGGATAGACTTGTATCCTGGGCAGACAAAAACAAGATTCTAGCCGAGGTACAATATGGTTTCCGCCCAGGTCGTTCCACGGTGGATCAATGTTTAAATCTGTATATGGTTTTGAATAAGTACACCGTGGCCCGCTCCAGCTCTATCCACCTAGCCTTTATGGACTTGTCCTCAGCGTTCGACTGTGTAAACAGATTGAAGCTGTGGCAGTTGTTGTCCTCTATTGGCACTGACAGGGATATTGTTTTATTTCTTATGGACCCTCACAGAGATTCAAAATCGACTGTCCTTTATTCAAAAGTCCTCAAAGTGACCTGCAAGTTGGACATCAAAAGAGGGGTGCGCCAGGGGTGCATACTGGCCCCTTTTCTTTTTAACTTATGCATCAATTCCCTGGAGAAGGCCCTTTTGGACACAAAAGCTGATTGCCACCAGGTGGGTAAGCGTAGCCTGCCGGTCCTCCTATATGCAGATGATGTTGTTCTCGTGGCAAGGACAGCCAGGGGTTTACAACTCCTGTTGAACTCTTTTGTTAATTTTAGGGAGAATTTGGACCTGACGGTTAATTATATCAAATCTTTTGTCATGCAGGTGGGATCTTGCAAAGCTAAGCAGTCTACCTTTAAGTTAAGAACCTTGTCAGTACCTAAGAAAAACGTCTTCTCCTATCTGGGAGTAGTGAGTGACGACACCCTGAGGTGGAGCTCCTTGCTCACTCGTAAGAAAGGGGACCTGGTCAAAGCGACTGCAGCTGTTTTTAACTTTGCTTCCAGATTGGGGGGAAACCAATAGGGGCCCTTTTAAAGATTTATAAAATAAAATGCATTTCAAAGAAAATTCCTAGACATCTTTCCAAGGCGAAGTTTAAAACACAAAATAAATTATACCACTCAACAATGCACACTTTAGTTAGGAGGCTGTCTTATGTGAAAACTCCTGCGTTATGCTTAGGAGAAATCAATAGAGCACTTTTGACTGGAATGATTGGTAATCCAAATAAAACCCTTTAATCATATTCACTGATTCTTGGTCCTCATTGTGGAGTCGCATAGACTTTACATGGTAAATTGTATTGCTGATGTTTTCTTCCTTTCAATGTTTCATGTCAGCTACAAGGGTTCATCAAATCTATTGCGTAATATTTTCAATGACTTATCTGAGTGATCACATTTGTAAGGCACAGGAAGCTCCAGCACTGGCATGTTACACGTCTTCAACACAGCAAGTTCTTTCTACAACAGACATTACCAAACCTCAAATTCACCTGCTTATTATGCAGCTTAAAAGGCTCCACACTGCTCCACTACCATACATGCCTAAACACTCAATTTATAAACACCCACAAATTGCCAGTACTGACTCTATTACTACGCACCTTTGTTTTTATTCGTGTCCACTGTATCTAATAGCCGTGATCACCATTTATTTTTTCAATACATGTCATAGCAAAATCATTTTGATATTTACCATTGCAGTACACAGAAAACAACTATGAACATATTGCAATTATACATTACAAAGCAAGTCTCCCAACCCACAAGAAACAAAGCAAATTAGAATCACAAACATTACAAAACATCACATACATTATGACAAAACCAATGAAACAGTCCTGAATTTGGCTGTTAAAGAGGAAATGATATTTGTCACCATCTATATTAAAACATGTGAGTTCCTCCCAGGGACGTGACTTGGCACCAAAGATGGCGGACACGTAGCTGCAGCACTCCGCTCTGACCTGCAATATTATCCTGCCTGATTGGGGTTGGGGGAGCCCCATCTGATGCCCAGGGCGTGAGGTGGCTCACCATTCTACCCGGTGTGATGGCTGCTGCTGCTCCTGGGGAAGACTAAGGCTCTGGTGCACGCAGTCCGTTTCCTGGTTGTGTGGTTAGGTTGCTGACTGGTACGAGCCAGCGGCCCCGCCGAGGTGGGCTGACACAACCTTCAGGAAACTGCTGAGAGCAACAGCGGTTGGGGCCCGGCACACTGCGAGGCTGGAGTGCTGATGGTGACCCAGTGAGGTGGGGATGGGCCTGCAGTGCTAGCCAATGAAGCGCCCCGGATGGGCTGGTGGTGCAGCTGGTGAAGGAGGCGGCGATCAGACATGAGGCTTACTTCAGGGATGAAGCTGAGCTTCCCCCTTCTGGCTCCCAACACATCAATGGACCTGGGAAGAACACAAGGCCCAGGAGAGGTAAGAGCAGCTGCCTGTCTCTGCCCAAGGCCTTTGGACACGCTTCTGTTGCCTGGACGATCAGGGTTGAAGCCGAAGCGCGAGGCTGAGGAGGACTGACGCCGGGCCCCTGCCGGCTGGGAGCTCCCTCCTCCTTGCTCCTGTTATAAGGGTTGATGGTCTGGTGTGATCACTAAAGGTCAGAGGCCTACACAGACCACCTTCACATAGAGGCCTGCTGCATTTGGGAGGAGCCAAGGGGCAGTGGTGAGTGGAAGCATAGAGACCGGGCCTGCAGCCTTTGGAGACGGTTTGTCTGGGCCGTGCTGAGGGTGAGAGGTGCGGGAGTGGAAGTGGAGGACCGCGGGGTGTCTCTCTCTCACTTCTCCTGATTCTTCAAGTCCCGGTCCTCCTGAGGACAGACATGGAACATCGTCTGACACATGAGCGAAAGGTTCATAGTTGACACACTGCCCTGGGTGGGTTTTATGAGTCTACACTGGCACTTGGTGACACTGTTGGTTGTGGTTTTCATCTGCCCCACCGCATGTCGGGACCCACCTGGGGCCCACCGGTCTACACCCCGAACTGTTGAGAGACACAGGGACAGGCGTTCACTCTGTGGTGAATAATTCCCCTTCTATTTAAGACTGATGCACGCGGGGGCCCTGTACTTTTGCCCATCCAGCTGGACGCCACAACACGCCATTCCTTCAAACTACTAAACACTGGGTAAGAAGAAAGGACGACATACAGGCACCCAGGCCAGTGCCCCTGACTCACTGCTACTTATGGAAGTGGAGAGTGATGGATCAAAGGCTATGCCACCCCCTATTTGATAGGGTGTTAGCGGCCATCGCTGACACCAAAAACACATTGCAACAAGGGATCAGTGCTGTATCTGTGGATTTGGGCCTGCTGTGGGCAGATCACAACAAGTTGGTGGATAGAGTACAGGCAGTGGAATTGGGACTGACAGTGCTGCGAACTGCACAGATTGACCTGACTAAACAGGTTGCAACATTGTTGGGCAAAGTGTGTACACAGGAGCACTACGCTGAGGATGCTGGGGGCCATACTAGATGGAGTAATGTGCTGGTGGTGGCCCCCCCGGAGGGCACGGAGAGAAAGGATATGGTGGCCTACTTAGAAGACTAGCTAAAAACTGTTGTGGCGCTTAACTCCTGATGCCCTTCTTTGCTCTTGAGTAAGCCCACAGCGTCCCTGTAAGGATACCCGACCCGGGTAGACCACCAAGGCTGGTAATGGCCATGCATCTCCACGTTAGGGTCCGTGATATCTTGTTGTAAAGAGCTACTAACAAAGGCTCTTACCAGGTAGGAAACGGACTGGTGATATGGTTTCCCAATTACACTCTTGTAGGACAAACCAAGTGAGCTTCATATATGGAAGTGAAGAGCGCGCTGAGGGGTGAGGGTTTGCAATACTCACTCATGTTACCAGCAGGACTGAAGATCATACTGGACGGAACCACCCACTTTTGTGAGGAACCACAAGCGGCATGAGACTTGCTGGAAGCCTACCAGGCTGGAACATCCATGGTGGGCCACCAACGGGGGGCTTGGCTGAACTAAACTAAACACAAATGTAGATCCCGCAGACCCTGGAGCAAGAGCACACTGCGTGGACCCTCTAAAGCACAGATGAAGCCGGAGCAGGCCGGGACACTGCAGACGCCAGATATTGCCCCAATGACAGGGATGAAATCCAGACACAACTCTCCATCTGGGAGCCCAACGACAGACTCGGAACAAGATGGCTTACAGAAAGACAATGAAGGTCTTCCATGGTGACCCCGCAGTCTGTAGAGGATCTGGTGTGACCTTGAGGAGACATGACTGGAGATCGTGGAGAAGTGTGGCTCAATGGTTAGAGCTGCAGACCCTGATGCAGAGGTCTGGCCCGGGACCAGGGTTCAATTCCCGCCTCGGCGGGTCTTGGCGGGTCTTGGGCTCATAATTCCTCGGACCTGATTTCTCACCTCGGTGCTTATTCTAATCATGGGTCCCACGCTGCAACTCTGGGCAATAGCTTGCTTAATCTCCACAACGGCCCCAACAGCGCTGGGATGCCTGGCTTCACCCTGGGGATGCCCAGGAGTGGACATTTCACAGGGAAAAGCCAGGAAGGGTTCCCTAGCGGTATGAGTACAGCGCCGGGAAACCCCGGAATGGGGTAGCTGTGCGCTATATAAGTACAAACACATTTACATTTACATTGACTATACCCAAGGTCAGCGGACCGTCTCTTGAAAACTGGCAAATTGGTTGTGTGGCTGGCTGTGACTGTTGGCTTTGCCCCTATGTAACTGTGGGTGCACCTTGATGTAGGGCTTGTGGAGGCCACAGGGATGGAAGAGACACCGTTTCCTGGAGCCGATGTTATGAACCAGAATACAACAGAATGGTTTGAGGGCCCCCCTTAATTCCTTTAGATGTACCTTTGCTGGGGAGGAGCGTTCAAAGCAGAGTTGAACTATTCTTGCCTGCCCCTAGCACCTGATGCCATCTTGGAGTCTGTTGGAACTTTACTAATGTTGTTCTTTCCAGGTTGTGAAGTTTTTGGACAGATAGCCGTTGCTGGTCTGCCCAGGGGATGGGGAGTTCAATGTTGGGGAATGTGTAGTCATTTTTCCTTTTGTTTATCTCTGGGGGGAATGGGAGGGTTGGAATGGGCTTCACAACAGCCTGCACATGTCGGGTGGCCGTCACTGTTTATTCCACTGTCATGGCCACTAGAACCCAAGAATTTAAAAGTCGGGCATGGAGCATCTGGGGATGGGTTCTGCAGCCAAGCGGCATACTATACACCGTTACCTTGGACACAGAGGAGTTCAAATTGCAATGCTCCAAGAGATGCATCTTACTGGGGTAGAGGTGGAGCGACTACCCTGTTGATGGTGGGGTCAATTATACGCCACGTCCTTCTCGGTGTATGCGAGAGGTATGTTGATTTGGATTAGAGCCGGGACCTCTTTTGAGTGTTTACAATCGACAAGGAGGGCCGCTTATTAGTGAGGGGTGATAATTAGGGAAAGAGATCACACTGGGAAGTATTTATGTCCCTAATCAAGATTAGGTGGCATTCTTCCACTCCTTCCACCACTGCTGGGACAAACACTGGGTGGTGATATGCTAATGGGAGAGGGTATTGTGTGGCCGATGTGGCCCTGGACTGCTTCACCCCCTCCTCCACCCCACCCCCATTGGGAGCCACTGCTCATAAAGAAGCGGCTGGCTTCAGAGACTGGATGCAACAGTAGAGATTGATGGACCTCTGGCACACCCAACATGGCCAAGACCGCAACTACTTATACTACTCATCCATTTACACACTCCAAGTTCCTTTGTTCAGAAAGACTGAGTCACTATGTCGCCTTTACTGAGTACCTCAGGCGCACCCTTTCTGACCACAGCCCCCTCCTGTTGGGGTTTAAGCTTATTGATGACAACCCTATTATCTTGACGTGGCGACTCCAGCTGGCGGCACTTGACGACATGTGTTATAGTGAATTCCCTTATTTATGTATTTTCTGATTATTTTGTACACAATCAGGGCTAAGCGGTGTCTTCTTTGACCAAGTGGGAGGCATTCAAGTTGGTGATACACGGTCACGGTATGAGCCACTCGACCGGGGTCACTAAGAAACTACACACAGAATTAGCCTCACTAGATAATACACTCCATACATTAGAGGGTACCCTTGGAACAGACCCAGATGGCAAAAAACAACTAATGAATGCAAAAGAAAGATACAATGCTACCCTGGAACATCTGAGGTGCCACAACTATAAAGCCTACATGGCTAGGGCACACTCAGAGAAGGGTAAATTCGGGAAGCTGCTGGTTGGGCTTATTCACCCGGGAACACAGGGCACACCTGTTACTCACCTCACTTCCCTTGCCGGAATGCACATTTACACATCGAAGGATATTAACGATGAGTTCTGCAGATACTAAGAGTCACTTTATTGTAGCCCGGAGGTGTTACCAGAGGGGACACACAATGATTTCTTGGACCACATTACCCTAAAGTCGCTGCCTGTTGAGGCCCGGAAGACCTTAAGAGACCCTGTGATGGTTCAGGAAGTGCATGAGGCTATAAAGGACATGGCCACGGGTAAGACTCCGGGCCCAGATAGTCTCCAAGTGGAGTTCTACTCTGCATCCGTGAGCTCTTTGACCCCAAGACTGGTCATACTTTATGCTGACTCCTTTCAAATGAACCAACTGCTGGACTCAATGCGGACTGTCACCGTAATCCCTTACCTAAAACTCATATGGTGGGTGCGCCCCTATCAGCATTTCGCCCACTTTACATACTGAATTTACACTTTAAAATCCTCCGCAATCAACCTCCTGAGATTATATTGCATACTTTATCATCCTGAGGTCCAAACTGATCAGGAGGCATTTATTATGTCAATAGACCTTGAGAAGGCATTTGACTCGATGAGGTGGGACTTTCTCTTGATGTCATGAATAGGATGGGATTGGGGGGGTGAGGTGAACTAGATGGGTCTCCCTCCTTTATAAAGATACGAAGACTGGCTCTACCTTTTCTGCCACCTACAGCAAATTTATGGGCACCAGACAGGACTGCCCACTGTCTCCCCTACTTTTTGCCTTTGGCTATAGAGGCACAGGCGAAATTGTTCTGGGTGGAAGGCAGAGGTTCTGGAATATTGATAGATGGCTATGAACAAATCATCTCGCTTTACGCTGATGTTCTCTTCTTATATTTGAGTGGAGGTACGGTTGGAACGGAGAGGGCATCTAAACTCCTAGAGGACCTTGGGTCTCTGTCGGGCTTGAACGTTAACCGAGACAAGACATGTGTATTCCCTTTTGTAGGGAGAATGCCTCAGCCTCTAATTTTCTGCCTGATTTTATCTGCTCTCCCACATCCTTTAAATATTTGGGGGTGTGGGTGTATCATAATCTGGAAGACATAAGAGAGGGGAACATGGGGAGGGCACTCAGGTCCCTTCAGACATGTGTGACCTTTTAGAGAATCTTGCGCCTCCCACTTATAGCACGAGTGTCTTTTGCCAAGATGGTGATGCTCCCCCGCTTACTGTACTTTTTTGCGAACCTACGTGTTCGGATACGTTAGTTGGTACAAACACCTTGATACACTTCTTTGCGACCTTATATGGGATGGTGGCCACCATAGAGTGTCCCTTGCAATCATGAGGCGCCCGCCAGATGCTGAGGGTTTGGGAGCACCAGATTTCGAACTATAATATCTGGCTGCACAACTGCAAAGGGTGGCTAGATAGCTGGATAACACACAGAAACATGTCTTGGACCTCTTGGGCTGGCCCCATATCGGGAACGTCTGTTGGCACGCCTGCTGCGCACGGGGGTGGCTATTCCAAAGCTTACTGTACTGCTCCGTGTGGCATTGCAGTGTTGGTGTTACTATCTTGTGTGGACACAGCGAACTCCCTTAATGAATCGGCTCTGCCACTGGTGGGCCTCCCCCATGGAGACAGAGAGGACGGAGGCGGGCCTTAGGACAGTGGGTGATTGTTTTCTGCAGGGAGTCCTCATCCCCTAGACGAATTTACTGATACCCATGCTCTATCCAAGGGTCAATTTCTAACGTATTGGGGCTTTAGCAAGGACATTCATGGACCTGTGGGATAGGAGGCGGCAGTAACTCCCACCACATATAGTTTTCAACTTCTTCTCTCAATAGGCTCTGCACAGTAGCGGCCCAACCTGCATCGCCCTCTTCCATCTCGTGGGCACAGGGTCCCAGAATGCACTGCGGCCAATCCCGATGCTGCATGAAAGCAGCGTCAGGATTGGTCTGAGCCCTGGGACTTTGCTGTCCCAGGCAGACTGGGAGTCAGTGCCTGCTTTCGCCCCTGCATTGCTTCACTTGCCTGAAACGGCCGGCCAAACCCTCATGTGCAGAGAAGGGCCGAGGGAGTGCACCACCACTCCCCCACCACAGTTTCATCCCCCTGGACCCGCCACCAAGACTCGTCAAAGTCTTGGGGGTGGTTCCAGGGGGATTAAAATAAAACAATAATAAACCGGGTTTAAAACCTGTTTTATTATCGTTTTATTTGCAGGTGGTGGCAGGGGGGGCGGTGCTCCTCCACCCTAATGGAGAGGCCGCCCTGGCTCTGCATGTCACTTGGTGTCTACCCAGCACTGGGTGAGATGAGGAGGACTTACAGCGGTATTACAGCAGCTTCAGACCACACTGGGGCACACCCTTCCTTGTATGTTATGGGTCTGTCTCTTAGAAAGCTTCCCAAGGCACAGAGAGTGTTCTCTAGGTTTATTGACCTAGCCCCAGGCCTTGGCTCACCGCGGAATAGCAATGGCGTGGCAATCTGACAGAGGGCCGAGACTGGAGGCCTGGGAGAGGGATGTCACAACCTGGGCAAAGACCTGGGCCCTTAGAAGGGAGGACGCCCAGGCAATGCACAAGCATCCATTAGCTGAACCAATGGAGGAGATCTTGATGAGCTGGGAACCTACGACACAGAACCAGACAACTCTGATAGCAGAGAATGAGATGTCCTATGTGACCTGTCGCGGATAGAAACGTGGGAGAGGACAGCAGCACGGGGTTCGGAATACCTGGAATATGGAGCCCACATCACCCTGCATTCATTATAATGGGACTCCTCCCGGCCACACTCATGGTGCAGACATTACCAGTCTTGACCCACCGCCACCCCCATGGACCTAGATTGACCAAACACTACTAACATACAAACTGAGTTACCTGATTGCTGCTGACTTGCGACAATGCATGTACACACACCTCAGTGGACTTACTGATGCCCACCCCCTTCTACCCCTCAGAGACATAGTTGATGACGGGCAGCATAAAAAAAACTGCTTTATTTAAAAAGCAGTGACAGACATGGTGGTCTGCTGACCCCAGCAGGCCACCATCCCTGGGAGTGCTAGCCATTCCCAATGGGGACGCAAATGGCGCTTCTCTCATGAATATTAATAAGGTATGCAATGTGCGACTCCATTGGGAATCGCAGACAGTGTCTGAGACACTGTTGTACATTCAATTTTGCGAGTCGCAAATTGCGTGTCGCAATTCAATGCAATTTGTGACTAGCAGAAGTGAATGGTGTACACCTGGCCCCATGTCTCCAGGGAACATCCAAGGGTAAGTTGGTTGAGGAAGGAACTGTAGAATTTAAGGTCAGTCAGTCATACAGCGTAGGTTTGCGTATGAGTGAAAATCGAAAGTGAAGAGGCTCTGGGCATTCCGTAGCTTATTCTATTGAAGTCCGGTCTACCTCTGTATCAATCCCACTTAGGGCTTCCATTCCTTCTGAGGCATGGTGTCCCTCTCTGCCCAACAATCCTCCGGTAAGGGTTGTGCCGAAACCTAATGGTCTCAATAGACAGAGGTTTAAAACAGCTCATCACTTCACTGTGCTGCCACCTCTAGGAACCTTCCTCCAGAAGGAACCCCTTATGTTCTGGTCTTGGGAAATGCCACACACCTTAGGACAATGGTGACGGAATTGTTTCCTGTTAAAAAATAAGGCTATATACTAACTTAATAGTCATATTGGGGGTTGGCCGCTATATAGTTGAACATATCACTATGGTTAGAAAAGTTGGGTGGACCACATTGGATCCCTAAGCAGTGCGAAGGAGGCTGTGTGGTTGTGAATTTTGATCAGCCGGGGTGGTGGGTATTTAGTGTACATAGACTTCTTTCTCCAATACATGCACCACAATAGTTTCTTTTTTAAATATAAACATTGCTTTTCAGCTCCTGAGCATTTTCTTCCTGTTTTACCACTGACGCATAGATAAGCCCCTCCTGTAAATTTTAATCTAGAAACTTGAACAGGTTAGAGGCTTTGTGTTTATTGGAAAGTAACAACTAACAGACTCCCCACAAGGACGTTTCTCATCCTCCTTGACGCAGAAGACTTGGCAATTGTATAATCACAGATAGTTTATACATTAATTGCCTGGATGCTCTATGTTGGGATGATGCAGGATTATGTAGTAAGGCACCAAATAACATCTGGTCAGATTTTATTGCAAAATTTGGATTGATGTGTCTTCAAGAAATGTGGGACACAGCTAGCTCCTTTTGTCTGGATGGCTATAGATGATGATTTTATTTGCTAGCCATTCCTTCTTCTTCTGGTAGAGATAAAAGAGTTTTGATGACATTGATGTCATTCGTCATTAAGGAAAATGGCTGGAGATTCATACAGGTCCTCCAAATCTACAGGTGGTATTGTTCTCTTGTTCAAAATCATTTACACTGTTGATAATTCACTTTTATAACCCAAATGTATTTTGAGGAATCTTGAGCACTTGCACTCCTGTAGTGCTTTCCTAGAGTAGTGTAAAGGAGCAGATTCCTCTCTATACCTCTCATGTCTTAATGAGTGACTTCAATATCCACCTATGCTGGGGAGCCTTCTCAGGGTCTAACCCATATATTAGTTGCACTCTTGATGTAGCACAACATATAGAACACTTAAGGCAAGGGGGATTTTTAGATTCTCATATTCATGATCTTAAATTTGTTTTTTCTCTTGAAAGATTGCTTCCCATTCCCAATATTCTATTCCCTCAACCTTTATTGGACGAAGTTGTTCCTTGGTCATTGATTTTATCATTGTCTCAGCCACTCATCACCATAACTTTCTTTATTCGATCCATTTAAAACACAGATCATAAAATTACAAAAATATACATAAAACAGATATGATAATAAATATGTACACATGATTACAGAGAATTCATTGCTAAGTGCAAAATCCATTCCAGAATGCAGAAACCCTGCAAAGAAAAATTTGCCCCAAGTCTGACTAATACATTCATAAGTCAGGCCAGTATGGAAAGCAGGCAAAAACAGCTCAGAATACTGAGTATACAGTACTAAGGTGCAGGTTTTTCCTTTTTCTATGGCAAGCCCATAAAAAAGGCCAATGTGGAGCATACAAATGGGTCGGACAGTCTCTTTAAAAAAATAAAATGCTATGCCACATTGTTTAAAATTAAAACGACTTAAAATCGTGAGAATAAATCTTGCACGGTCTTCCTTAGAGAAACAACAGAATAAGACTATGTGGAGGTCAGACTGCTTAGACACCCTATCACAGGGGCAGGGTGAAAGTTCAGAGTGGCTAGATTTTTCAGCCGGGAAGCCTAACATCAAACTGATTAGGTTAAAACGAAACCTCAGTAATATGTATCTATGCAGTGGTATGTTGACAATTTCTAAATAGAAGCACTCCCCCGCTGGGATTACAGGTATATGTTCGTAAGATAAAACTGATTTCTTTAGACGGTGAGCTTCCTGACAGTCAAAAGCAGCCTTATTATAATAAATGGTCTTTAGTTCAAGCTTTGGGATATTCCAGCATAAACTAGGGTCCTAAAATAATTCACTTAGCCCTATGGAGGTCAAAGTTAATTTCACATACTGTAGCCAGGTAATTTTATGAGAGTTGTCTAATTTCAGGCAGTCATTTATTATGGGCTGTGTTAATTTAATTGTGTCCCTACGCCATATCGAGTGCCATAACATGATCAGAACTAGTTTAATACGATCTGTCATGTATGGCATTCCCAGCTCTAGATAGGAAATGTGGTTTGAGAATGACCTAGGAAGTGAGACTATGCCCTTAAGGAATTTGTCTTCCAATTTTTTTATTTGATCTACCGCGGCCATGCCCCACACACCTGCCCCATAGGTGACAACAGATATAGTTCTTGCTTGGTAAATCTTTTTAATTGGGGCTAGCGGCTTTGAGTCCAACTTCTTAACAAAACCCACGATTGCACCCATACTCCTCTCCATCTCTAGGGCCCTGTTCACTACCATGCTCGAACATGAATGATTTTTGTCAAACGTGACCCCGAGATCCGGGAAGGACTCTATCAACTCCAATCTGTGCGCTCCAATTTAAAATTGTGGTATTCTTTTGGCTATGGGAGCCCCTGTTATGAGGACAAAGGATTTGGCTTTGTTGACTCTCAAGTCAAGAGAGGACATACAGGCTGCATATTCCTTTATTAAATGCTTGTAAGCCAACCCTGTTCTGGCAATTAAAATGCATCATCCGCGTATACCAAAATAGGTACTTTAATGTTATTGAAAACGGGGACATCAGGTGTTGCCTCCCCAAGGGCTGCCTCAACACCATTTGTGTAGATTGAAAATAAAAATGGTGCGAGGACGCACCCTTGTCTCTCCCCCCTAGTGATCTTAAACAGAGGGGTGTATACTCCATGTTTCCCATATCGAACAGAGGCTGTTACGTTAGAATACAGTTGTCGGAGGACGTTTATTATTGCTGCCTCGAAGACCATAGTCTCCATTAGGAACCATAATTTGGAGTGGGTCACAGAATCGAATGCTGCAGTGAGGTCCATGAATGCCAAGTAAGTCTGACCTCCCTTGGCTCAAGAGTATTTTTCAATTGTTAAACTAAGATTGAGGCACCTATCTACAGTGCCTCTTCCATTCTGGAAACCATACTACACTTCAATCAGTATATTATTCTCCCTGGCCCACTCCTCCAACCTGTGTAACAATAGGCGACCCATAAACTTTGCCGTAGTATCTAACAAAGAGATGGGTCTATAATGCTGTGGGTTCGCTTTGTCACCTTTTTCCAAAATTGGATGATTATACTGGAGTGCTATGAAGCTGAAGGGCCCTTTCTAGCTCTAGCGTTAAATACATTCGTTAGGAGGGGTCTTAGCCACTCATTTTAGTCTTATAAGCTGTATGCAGATTTGTGGATGGGGTTTAATAATCATAAACTATTCTGCCTTTCCCTTAGTCTGGGTCTTGCAATTTTGAACACCATATGGGGAAAGAGTTGTCTTCTGAAAACAGCTGACAGGGGTCGGTGACTAAAATGGTCCAATCTGGTTCAGGAAGACTTTAAGGGAAAGCTATTCTACTCCAGAGCAACTGATTTCCATTCTTATCGCAGTGAAGAAACACCAGTGATGGCAATTCTTAGTGCTTTCAATCCATTTACCAAAAGGTTTGTGAACCATTGACTGTACATGGAGTTCCCAAATCTACTCAATTAACCAGGTGGTTTGACAATAAGTGCTCTAGGGCTCATCCGATATTCAGAAGGCATTAATGGAATTACCTAGAGATGAAGAAAAGGTAACCATCTGTTGGTGTAGATTTAAACTGAAGGTCAAGCAATGGAAAAGAGTTTTGAAAGGAAGCCTGGGATCAGCTACTTTTAGCCAGTTCCCTCTTCAGACGTTCCTTTTTCTGGAAGGTTTTCACCTGCCATTATTTGCATAAGCCGAGAAAGGGTCCCTTTGTGCCCATATTCTCCCTGATTCTGGGATAAAGCATTGTGAAAGGATGTATGATGATACAGCTTCAATTCCCACTTGAGGTGATATAAATCCACTGAAGGAGTTTCTTTTTATTATGTTGAAATTTTTTATTGAATTTTACAATAAAAATACATAAAGAGAACAAGAATAAGGAGGCAGTAATAAATTGTTAATAAATACATAAGAAGTTCTATAAAGATAAAAGGTAATAATGGATAAATGACATTTGTTGAAGGAGTTTCAAACATTTTATTTAGCTAGAAGAAGTGAATGAAGCGATCTTCTAGCTCTCTAAAAATAAAGCACCAGGAGTATGGGATTCCTCCAGATTTATATATCGCCAATGCTTAACTTGAGCTGGTAGTTGCCTGTTAGGCCCATAGGCATTCATTTTTGGGGACCAGCGCTTAATTCTTTGCATCTGACATTTAACAAGAGAAAGAATGAATAACACACAAACAGGGTAAGAATAAGGAAAAGAAAGACGGAAAAAATGTTAGAAAGGAAGAAAGCAAGAGCATGCACAAGTCAGATAAATGGGCGAGGAGTGTTTGGTAGTGGATTAAAAAGGAATGAGATGGGTTCCAGATTATGCAGCTTTGGTATTTGGCGCACTGTCATGTACGCCTGTGGCTTCTGGGCAGAGCTTTGGGCACCAGCATTCATTCTTTTACAAACTAAACACAGTATATCTCACATGCTGAAGTCTGGGGTCATTTGCTTACCCAAACTTTAAATGACTCAGTTAAAGTTACAAGCACGACATCTTGGTCTCAATCCATTATCATTCCAGTCATTCAAAAGGGCGATCGGGGAAAAGCTCACTGTTGCAGACCTATTTCTCTTATTGATGTCGTAGTCAAGGTCATAGGTCAGGTGATCTTGAATAGATTAACGACTAGGGCTGAAGATAATCAAATGCTTTCTGATCTGCAATATGGGTTCAGGCCCGGGTTAGTAACTATTAATCAGTGCCTTTATCTGTACTTTTTAATTAACAAATATATAGTGGATAAACTTGATTCCACCCATATATATATTTTATGGACCTTACCTAGGGTCTTTGACTGAGTTAATAGGGATCAATTATGTAAAATATTAATGCCACTACAGTAGAACTGGGCATTGTCTATTTCCAGTGGGATTTGCACACTAATATGTCTGTGATATTCTGATTTTAAACGCATTCTTTTGAGTTTTATTAATATTAGTAAACTGTGAAGTACTGCTGAAGTTGGATTATGCAGTTATACTGCACAAATATATTACAACAAAGCAATAAAAACACAGTTCGGTGAGATTGAATAGGACAGTGTGGTTAATCATCTAATATCGTTAGTGACTGCAGTGGGATTGATGTCAAACAACAGTTACAAAGAGTATGGGAACAATTAAAAGTATTTCTCACCCCCACCCCAACCCAAGCTTGTCTTCTGTCCCTTGTAATATGAAAGTGATCAAAGATTATAGGGGGATCTCGAGAGAGGGCGAGGGGGTGCAGGCTTACAATGCTTTCATAGTTAATTAGAGGTACCTGTCCCTATAAATGATGGAGCTGGTCCGGTGTAGGAAAGTGGGTTTCTGTTGCAGTACCCCATACATATTTTGCCTGGCTTTTGATGCAACTTTGACTGTAGAGTACTGGGTCCCTGCTAACCAAGTTCCCAGTAGCAGTGTTCTTTCACTAAACCTATACCAAAATTGGCACCCCTCTAGCTCACATATAAGTCCCCAGTAAAAGGTACCAAAGGCCTTGTGGTTAAAGAGAACCCCTAAGGGCTGAAGCACGAATTGTGCCACCCTAAGGGACCCCTCACTAAGCACATGCACACTGCCACTGCAGCCTGCGTGTCTTGGTACAGACAAAGATAAAGAGTCGAAATGGCACACATTCCGTGTCGATTCTGGGATATTGTAAGTGACCAGGGAAGCCATACTAAGTGCATGAGCTGAACACTCATCATTACGTGTTCCCTAGCTCCATAATGGCTTTGCTGAAATATGGGATGTTTGGTACCAAACATCTCAGCATAATAAACCTGCACTGATTCCTACGTCAAATTTATTAAAAATTGCACACATAGGGCCCCTTAGAGGGGCCCCTGAAACCTTACAATCCTTAGTGTGGTCACTGACTTGCCTGAGCCAGACTGCTACCAGCAGACAGTGTTCCGACCTCATGGGGAGAACAATGCCTTTCCTGGGTGGAGGTGTTCACACCTCCTCCTGGTCAGGATGAGCCATCGTTGCTGGGAGCTTCAAAGGCCTTGCCACCTATGTAATGCGACCCAGGTCTCTTCTGTTACAGGGAGCAGGCCCCCTTCCTGTCCTCACCCCCTTTTTGGCAGGAAGACAGGCGGAAAAACATAGAAAGAATAGGAGGTGTGCCCCCCCATGCCAACTCCACCTCCCAGGTGCTGGAGGCGAGGTGAAGTATACTTTTCAGTGCCCACCATCTAGAAGATGGTGGGACTTATCTAATCAGGGCTAGAATGATGTACCCCTTCCTCAGGAGATGGGCATAATAGAGGGTACAGACACTCCGGGTGAGGGGCGCATTGGTCACTATCTGTCACCCCCTTGTTAAGACCCTAAATCTAGTATTTGGGTGGCATCCCCAGACCTGGAACTTCTGTTCCTGATTGCCTAAAAAAAAGCCGGGCACCACAGAGTTGAACCAGCAGAGAACTACAGACTTGGCATCAGCCCTACCGACCTGTCCGCAGCCCTCAATGATCCTACACCAAAAGACAACTCGTCCTACAGCCTAGCAATCTCCAGAACCTTGGGAGGACTGCCGCCTTTGATAAAGACCAAGATTTCCAGAGAACAGTGGACCTGTTCACAAAGCACCAATCTTCAAAGTAAAGACTCTGCAAAGCCTACCCCCAGTTCAACCTCTGCACCCGATGCCTCCGGCCCGAGTCCAAGTGGCCCACCAGTTCCAGCAAGGTTCTCCAGCACTCCAGAGCCCAAGTCCACCGTAAGCTGACCTCTCCCGGACTCCTCAATGTCGCTTGCAGAGTCTGCAAAGAGACCCCCCTCAACCGCGACCTGCTCCAGTAAGCCGTTTCTGACACCAAAAGGCACCCCTGCACCTGTCTGTCCTGGGCCTTGTTGAAGAGGACAAAAGGTGTCTCCACATCACCGAGCATCACAACTTACCTATAAAGCTGTTAGGTTCCTTTGACCAACCTCCTGTCCTCACCCTGTCGCCCTTTTGTGACTTGGCCTGCCTTCATTGCTTTTCATTGGACACTTGATGCTGTGTTGGCACCCTGCCTCCGGGCGTCCATGTGCTGCTGGTGGTGTAGTGTTGGTGCTGCCTTGAGCCCTATTCAGTGTTGGCCTCAACCCCCAGAGACTGGTCCCCCAAGCCGCTACTTCTTGTAAGCAGCTCCTGTCTGACTGCCCATGTTCCTATTCATTTGAATTGGACGCCTGACCTCGAACTTGCACCCGGCATCCCGCCGCCGCTGGTAGTGTACTGTTGGAGCTGAACTGCACCTTGCCCAACACTGATCTTAACTTCCAAAGACTGGTCTTGTAAGTTGATGTTGCCATACATATGCTGAATGTTTCCTTTCTCCCCTAGGTTAACTTTGCAAAGTCTGAAAATAGCACGGTGTCCACTTTTTAAATTGAAAAGCGTTTCGATTACAAAACGTGAGATGAAGTTCTGTGGTTCTACAAAAAAAATATAAACAAGTATTATTTTTATAAATTAGTCTCTGATTTATTCATTGAGTGTGTGTCTTATTTGTTGCCACTCTGTGTGCAACAAATGCTTAATACTACCCTCTTATAAGCCAACTGCTCGCCCACACTACTACAAAAGAGAGCATTAGTATTATCTACTTTAACCTCTGTAAAGCCTCTGGGGATCCACCAGACTCTCTGCACACTATACCTCTTTTTGGTATAGAAAATAGAGAGCCAGTTTCTAATGTCCGGTTTCAGAAAGAGACAGCAAGATGGTTGGCCATAGAGGGAATTGGGAGTTGCCAGTAAGAGAGGCTCAAGAGTGCTGCATCACGTTCTTAGTCATCAGCGGTCTGTGATTTCAATGATTCCTGAAGAGTATCCTAGATCAGGCCGATGGGTCTCTTCCAGAGCCCGCAATATTACGCCCTGTGTAATGCAAGGCTCGCTGTGTTTCCCTAGTGTATAACCTCCCTCCACAAATTATCTGCAGACAGGGCCATGTGGGATTTCCAGCACCTCATTATTTGTTTCTTGGCCAGTAGATTGACCAGGTCTACAAAGCAAGAAAGGGTTTTGGAGTATATCTGTGGTAGTTAGTTATAACATTTATAAATCTTGTACTGAACCTTTCCCGATCAATCATGGCATTAGACAAGGGTGTATTCTTGCACCTTTTTGTTCTATGTTATGTAGAAATAACTAGGAAACTGTGTTATCTAATTTTATTGATGTGTCCCGTGTTGGGAGTAGCCTTATCACAGCTTTGTATGCAGATGATGCAGCTCTACTGGCTAGAACTGAATCATGCTTGCAACGATAGTTAGATTCTATTGTTACTTTTATGAACTCTATGTAGTTGTCTACTAATTACACCAAATCCTTTGCTACGGTGGCCATCCCTAGATCTACTAAGACACAATTTTTTCTAGTGCAAGGCAGAGAAATATCTAGGGTAGACTCTTTTCTTTATTTGGGATTTCTGTTCGACCGCGCAGGACCCTAGTCTTCTTTATTATCTGGGAAAAAAATACTTTTTGAAGGTCCATTACGTCTGTTTTTAATTTTACTTCCAAGCTGGAAAATAAACTGTGTCTACAGTCATTTATGGATGTGACATTTGGAGGTTATACTGATCTTTTCATTCTGCAAAAAGTGGAAAATCGATTTGCCAGGTGACTATTGAGTTTACCAAATATTAGAACATTGGAATGTTGAGCGCTCCATTGAAGCCAACACGGAGTAGCAGTGGCCTATATGAATTGGTATAGGCCTACTGCTCTCAACATTTCAATGTTCTATTACACAACCTCTGCCTTTCTCTTTCCCCTGCCTTGATAATATATTAGTAGGCAAATAGGTAGAGGAAGAGCAAAAGGAAGAGACCATGCAGGAGGACATACGCAACCTTTGCCAGTCCCTCCTCCTGTTGATCAGGGTCATTAGGGCTTCAGAAGGAGGAAGGGGTGAATGCTGCTCAGCTCCTGGGTCTCCCTGGCTTAGCTGAACTTAAAAAACAGTTCAGTAAAGCCAGGGAAAACCAGGGGCTAACTTCAGCTCCCTTTTAAGGCTCTTGCTGTGAATGTTCAACAACTAACAGCAGTGGCCCTGCACGTGGCTGTTAACTGTAGAACATTCACAGCAAGAGCTATGTGACCAAAGGCTTTGGAGCTGAGGAGTATTTCAACCCCTCGGTCTCAGATGCCTTTGTTTTTCTAATTCAAACATTCTGCCCTCTTAGGGCGAAATATTTGGTGTGGTATTTCAGGTAATTCAAATGACAATTACAATAAAGCTTTTATGAAACAGGAGTGCCTTTATTCTGCGTCCATCTTCAGCACCTTGTACAGTAAAAATGCCCCAACTGTCGCCTTCAACGGTCAACCCGCAGAGCCTCTTTTGCGTCAACATTCCAGGCACGAGTCTAGTATTCAATAGGTATGTGGGAAAGGGCAAGGGTAGGAGAGAAGCAGGAAGGGAACGCTGGAGTGGGTAAGGCAGGACATAGAAGATATACTATATGACAATATCCATGTGAATACAAACATGACATTTGGCTGATGGATATTCCCTGGTTAAAATATATCAAGACTTCATTTATTGCCTTGGGTCTTCCTGATTTATTTAATTGTGCGAAGTCTATAACTAAATTGATAAAAAAAACTTTTGCCTCTCTTAGATATCAGGTTAAAGAAGACTGCAAACTGTTACCCGTTCTTTCTTTTGTTACCAATTGAAATCATCACTATTTGTTGTGTATTTTTACGATTTTATATAGGGCAAACTCGACCCATAGTTATGGGAACGCTTTACATGAGCGCCAGTTACGTTACACAAGGACACATTCTTAGGTCGAGCCTGTCTGCAAGACCTGTTGAATCTTCTTCTATGGGCTCTGGCACAACCACCATTGCCATTGTTGGTTTCATGTGGCATTTAGAAATTCTGGCTTGTTATTGGTGCATTTCTGTAAATGCCCCTCCTTTGTGTGCTTAGCTCTCTTTCTGACGATTTCACTCAGAGAACATTCTATGTGACCATTACATTGTAAGGCGTGTGATGGCCCTTTCTCCCTCCTCCTGTATGGCTACTGCAGCCTTTACACAGCTTGGTTCCTTCCCACCTCTCTGCTCCCAGCTGCACAGGGCTTGTAAGTGGTCCTCGTTATTGTTTTGTTGGCCTGCCTTGTTTAAGAGTTGTGCCCTGTGAACTTAGATGAATAGAACACTTATTAGTCTAGTACCAACATGAATCAAACATATATATTAGAATGTTTCTTTCCGAACATCCCACATAAAAGCACTATAAAGATATTTTCCTATTGCTAAATGCGTCTTATTACGCCCAAAAGTAGCAAGGTATATTTCTTTTTTTTTTTTTAAACCGACGGAAATGCAAGAGTGACATCAAGTGGTCTTCTGTGGGAACACATGCTATCAAAACACATGCCCGGTCTTCGATCAGAGCAGGAGGCCGAGGCACAGTTATCTGGTTTTATTTTGCGGTTTGACCATCCATACGATGAATAATCAATGCTCATGTTCACTCGATTTCACTTCTTAAGTCTCCCCCCCCCCTCCAATCTTCCCTCGCTGTAATGAACGCGTTGAGGGGAGGGAGCTCTACATGACCCTTCCACAATGAACGTCCCTGGGTCCCAACTCCTGTCTGAGTGCACATGCTTGGCAGCGGCTGCTCTGCTAGCCCCTCACATCGGGATGCTCCATGTTTTGCCCAGGTGCCTTGGCCACTCTCCACAGCCATTGCATCGGTTGCAAGCAGTCATGGCCCAGCCAATAACGTGACCTCCCTGTTGTTATTATTATATAGCGCTCATGCCCCCTCACAAGAACTTTGTGACACTTTTCCTAGATTCGTGACTAGCGGTTACTGTTGAGAGGAACGCATAAGACATCACTGCAATGGTCGGGTTACTGAGGTTCTGGAGCTACTGCCCACAAGCAAGGGGGGAGTATAAATACCTGTTCTTTATAACACCCATTCCGACAGGTGTTTCGCCCTATTGCCAAGTGTCCACCCTAGCTGCAGATGTTTCATTCTAACCACAGATACCTCACCCCATGCATAGATGTCTTGCCCTATGCACAAGTGTCTATCTTAAGGGCAGATGTTTATACCTATAAAGATTATCTCACCCCATGCACTTATCTCTCTCCGTCTGAACAGGTGTTCAGACGCATATGTTTCTACTTATACACAGGTATCTTGTCCCATGCACTGGTGTCCACCATATGCACAGATGTGTCTCCCTATGCAAAAACATCTCACTCCATGCACTGGTACTCCCTCTGCACAGGTGTCCACCCTAGGTACAGATGTTTCTACCTATACACAGGTATCTTGTCCCATGCACAGGTGTACACACCCTAGGCGCAGATGCTTCTCCTGATACAAAAGCATCTTACGCAATACACTGGTGACTCTGCCTTTGCAGAGTTGTCCACCCTAGGTACAGATGTTTCTACCTATACACAGGTATCTTGTCCCATGCACAGGTGTACACACCCTAGGTGCAGATGTTTCTCCTGATACAAAAGCATCTTACTCAATGCACTGGTGACTCTGCCTTTGCAGAGTTGTCCACCCTAGGTACAGATGTTTCTATCTATACACAGGTATCTTGTCCCATGCACAGGTGTACACACCCTAGGCGCAGATGTTTTTCCTGATACAAAAGCATCTTACGCAATACACTGGTGACTCTGCCTTTGCAGAGTTGTCCACCCTAGGTACAGATGTTTCGACCTATACACAGGTATCTAATCCCATGCACAGGTGTACACACCCTAGGCGCAGATGTTTCTCCTGATACAAACGCATCTTACTCAATGCACTAGTGACTCTGCCTTTGCAGAGTTGTCCACCCTAGGTACAGATGTTTCTACCTATACACAGGTATCTTGTCCCATTCACAGGTGTCCACTAGGCGCTGATGTTTCTCCCGATACAAAAGCATCTCACTCTGCAAGAGAATAACATGATGGAGCATAGGGGTGTCAAAGGGTCAAACACAATGAGCAAGAGGATAGGTGATGAAGGAAACAAGCATTTGCAAAGCAATAGGTCTCCCATTACTGAAAGTTTGAGCTATTGGAGTTGCTTATAATAATACAATGCCAATAGCTTAAACTTTCAGTAATGTGGGACCTATTGCATTGCAAATGCTTGTTTGTGGTAAGCACAGGGAAATTAAGTAATGTATCCAAAATCACAGGATGTGGAGCTGACGCCCTAACTTGAACCTGGCTGCATCCCCACTTTTAAAGTCGGCTGTTCTGGCTATTATGCCAACACAGTTTCGTTTAAATCTGTTGCACTGTTTATTGGCCATGCCAAGCCTCCGATTGGCAAGGCGGGCAATCAGCCTTTGCCGATGGGCCTCTGGCTGAGGCCAGTTGGTGGGCCGGTTTTTAGGTCTACTAAGGACTCCACCCCTGGTACACAACGTGAAAGGCAGTTGTTACAGCCTTAACAAGCATAACTCCAAGGACATGAAGTCAGGCCAGCGGGCTAATATCAGAGGCAGAATGACAATTGGCTGCTCCGCTCCGACTGTCACAGCATGAAAAGTGTGCCTGCTTCCCTCCAGGTGTGACAGAGTCTGCAAGGAGCTGCTGGTGGGAAGACATTAGCACTTACTTTTCAGGGGACTGCAGCAAGGGAGAGGACTGGAGCATTGGGTGGTGGGGGTTGGTGAGGGACAGGGAGGGAGCTCCCCAGTTTATTTTTGTCTCCCTTCACTCCATGGAACAGGCGGAGATAAAGCAGTCTCTGCTCTTCTCCTTTGTCTGCCAGATAACAATTACTGCAGTCAACAAGGACAGGTTGTGGCCTTAGTTGACTTTGAATCTGGGAAACCAGGTTCAAGTCCCAACGTCAGTTTGACATCCTGTGATTCTGGGAAAATCATTTTATCTTCATGAACCTAAAAAATTAATATGACCCTGTTAGAAATGGGATTTCTGGTTGGCTAGGACATGCGCCTAAGCCAGGCAGAAACCACCACTCTAGTCAGGGCAAGGGAGCTACACGCTGAAGATAACCGCTACTCAGCCGCTTGATAACTTGGCAGAGCAGTCAGGCTTATCCCAGAGGCAATGTGTAAAGCGTTTGCGCAACACACACACACAGCAGTGACACACTAGGCACACCACAAAAGAAACTCCACACAAGGTTATAGCAACAATAGCCATTGTATTACTCATAAAACACATTAGAACGCAATCACATATGTACTGTGCCACCTGTTACTAGGTATGACTTTACAGGGGATTATATACATTACAGGGCCAATCGGGCCACTGTCAAAACCATTAGAACTCACTAGCTGTGAAATAAAAACAACCAGTAATTACTGGCAGTAGTACACTTAGCATATACACATTAGGCAGAAAAGAATCATCAGCAATGCATCATTTCCTAACAACTTATGCGCCACTTAGGCATACGCTGCACCATAGGTGATCTTTACACCACTTTATCACATCAGGCCCCACCTAAATGTAGGGGTGACCATCAGGCCAGCTGGCCTTAACCTCGGGGCCGGTCTTGGGCTTCCCAGCATTGCCCTTTGTCCCACAAAGTCAGGGCTCTCCCTAATCCGTGTCTCCTCTCACACGGTGCCTCCAAACTGGCCCCCCTCACGGCCGATGCAGCAGGAACACGCACACAATTCAAATGGGGCGGGGGTGCAACTCACCCTTGTCCCCCAAACAGGAGTGCCCCCACGTTGCAGCTGCCCACGATCCGGCGGTGCAGCTGGGACACTAATCAGGCACCAACAGTGTGCCTTGCAAGCCCCACTCACCGGGGTTTTCTCCTCTTCCGTGGACCCTACCCGCGATCTCGGGGCGTAGCTGTACACGTAGACAGGCACCAACAGTGTGCCTTGTAAGCCCCACTTACCAGGGCTTCTCTTCTTCCGTAGCCGCTACCCATGATCTGGTGGCGTAGCTGTAGGCGTAGACAGACACCAGTAGTGTGCCTTGTGAGCCCCACTCACTGGGGCTTCTCCTCGGCATCCACTGAGCCTGCGAGACTCCATCTCCTTCTGGGAGGCATGCGGGGCTCTTACCGACGGCACGGGAGCCCCGCCCACACTCAGGCACAGGCTTGCCTGACTTTCAGCTCCGGCGATGCTTCCTTCTGGCCTGCCACGCCCCAAGTCAGGCTCTCCTAGCCTGACTTCCGATTTCAGCGCTCGGTATGAGCGGAGATGGAGCCCTCGTCTTTGGGGCTCGGGACCATGTGCTACAGAGGGCCCATCACGCACTCACACTGGCAAAGTTGGAGCCCTTTTCCTCGGGCTCTGGGAACATGCAGGGCTCTCCTCATCACCACAGGAGCCTCGCCCCCACCAGGCAACAGCCGCCTGGCTTCCTTCTCTGTGGCTCCTCTGCCACGGTGTGACGGCGCCCACCAGGTTCAACGTCGGAGCCTCCTCCTGAGGCTAAAAAGGGCAATAAAAATGAAGCGCTCACTAAGTCCCCAGTTCCTTAGGGTAGGGCTGGGCACAGGCAGGCTAGCACGTAGGGACCCCCAGGAACCAGCAGCTTGGTCCACGGTGGTTCCTCCTGACGCCCAGTAGTCCTTCAGCTCCAAGCAGGTACCCAAAAGTTCCACCTTTAATGGGGTCACAGCCCCAATACTTTACCACTCATGTCTTTGTTCTCCCCTTGGCACAGGGCTCTGTGCCCAGTCCAAACCAGTTCGGGGGGGACACTTACACATTTCTTTATAGGATGGGCTAGCTAGGGCTTACTTTAGGGGTGACTGATATGTAGTAAAAGGGGAGTCACGGACGTGGCAACCACTTTATGTGCCACGTCACAGCGGCAGTAAACTGCATGTGCATGCCCTGCAATGGCAGAGGCCTGAGACAGGTTTAAAAGGCTACTTTGGTGGTTGGCTCAAGCAGCGCTGCAAGCCCACTAGTGGCATTTAATTTACTGGCCCAGGGTATATGAGATACCACTTTAGAGGGGACTGACAGGTAAATTAAATACGCCAAACAGGTGTACACCAATCTTACCACGTTTACCATAGAGAGCACATGCACTTTAACACTGGACAGCAGTGATAAAGTGCCCAGAGTCCTAAAACCACCAACACCAGATAAGAAAAAATAGCCAGAGCAAGACAAAAAGTTCTGGGATGACCCTGCAAAAAGGGTCAAGTCTAACAGACCCTCTGTAATGTTATCAGGTGCTCAAGTAAAGCGTTCCAATGCCTAGTTCATATTAGATAAAACTGTAGGTAAGGAAAGCGATACTATTTTTTGTTTCTTTTTGCATTTACACAGTATCATCATTCCCTTTCTCAGAACGTACACATGAAGCTAGCAGCAAGTTAAACAAAAAACAGAGATGCACCTTTCACCAGTCTCTAAACATTGGAGGGCCTCTCTTAAGTACTGCAAAAAATAAAATGAATATCCTAAAAACGTAAGAGTAAAAGCTATATCATGTTCCCCAGTGAACATTAATCAAAACATCCGCAGCAAACAAATGGATAAAAGAACACAATTAAAAGTGAGTTCCTAGTATTTTTGATAATTCTGTACTTCTAAACTATTTTTTTTCCATTGGAATGTTAAGTTTCTATTTAAGTACGGGCCCTGTAAGCTTTAAAATACTTTTATTACCGCAAATGTTTGTCATCATTTAGCTCCATTATCCTAACTAAGCAGTGTATTGCGAAAGGTTGCGATCTGGAATGAGGACAACTTTTATTTGGCTGCCTGGGCCGAATTGTGGCGCCAATCCAACCCTGGCCATGCCGAAAGGGTGGAACCAAGTTAAATATGCAAGTTCCTGAAGCCGTAACTCTGTGTTTCAACAGGACACTTCATTTTATTTTGTCGCACAATAACATAGTCCACTCACTGTTGTTATCTTAGCAGAAAAGGCCACCTTTATTAAGACAGGTAAGACTTAAACTTTCTTTATGCACAACTATACACAATTATTGACATTATCAAACCCCCTTTTATTGCATTATACTTTGAAAAACAACTCCAACACATTTAGCATGAGAATACCCCAAAAGGTTCCAACAAAACTTGCATAACTAACCCCCATGTAATACAAAATCCTCATCATTTCCTTCCCCTCCTTTGCTTACTGACCACCCCCCCCCGCCCCCACCCCTGAGGGATGGATAAGCCCACTCCAGACTATCCAAAATCCCCAAAAAACGCCACCCAGGAGAACCAGAGAGTTTTCTGGCCCCACCCATCTGGCTGCTAGAAAATAAAATAAATTTATAAAACACTTTTATTACACCATAAATTTTCGTTCCAAAAATTGGCTAGCAGATCCCTCACTTCCAATAGATAATAAGCTTGACCCATTTGTGATAAATGTACTCCATCCTCTCTGAATAGGTGACCCTCGGAACCTGTAATATTATCATGCAATAGAACTATAATACCCATCGCTTGGCAAAAAACTTTCATCACTCGATTGAGCTTCCTTTGGCCTTTTCAACAGCTGCATGATTTCTTGCCCTTCTCCACTGTTTTCTATAAATGAACTCTGTCCAGACCACACGTGTTCGCACAATTGTTTTTCAAAACTGCAAGGTCCAACTTCATTTGTTTGATAAGGGATAGACCCGACAAAGGCACTAAGTCATTTTCTCCTAAATGTATAATTAACAAATCAGGAAAACCTCGTGCATCAGACAGCTCGGTTAGAGTGGGAAACAACCCAGCCCACTGCATCCCACCTTTTCCGATACAGAATACTTCATGCCCTTTGCCTGGAAGTCCGAGTGATCTGCCATATATCTGCTGCTCCGCAAAGATCGCTGCCCATTTAATGAAAGAGTGTCCCACTATCCAGGTGTGCATTTTTGTTGCCAGTGGCCCTTTTACGCAGCCTAAACAGAAAAAACAAATATTAGAAAGGAATAAAGTGGACAAATTGAGCTCTTATTTCCTGACATAGTGAGTACAACAAGCCGATTTCCACCTCCCAATTCTCTTTATATCCTCCCAATTCCAACCCATTTTGCCAGCCCCAATCCGAAAAGATTGTGTACCAAAAACTAAAGGGTCTCTTCCAATCCTGACCAAGGCCTTCCTTAACACAGCTAATAAGTGGGTGCTAGAAATCTTATTGCCTTTAAAATGACAAAAAAATGACACCAGGCCTGAAAACAGGGGACTTAGAAAATGACTCTCACTCCATCAAAGGACAACAATCTATGAGCCTGCTACTGTTTAGGTGAACCCACGTGCCTCTGCCTATTTGGTCCGTTTTTGACTTACGCAACCAAATCTTTAGCTTATTATCCTGTAACTGAACTTCACTGCTCTGGATGCCATCCTGATCCCGCAGGCCCAGTAATTCCGAAACCCTGAAAGCACCACAAAACTGCCAAATCATGCATAACCGAAATCTATAAACCTCCCAATCATCGTAACAACAAAAAGGTAACTGAAACAACAACTTTTGCAACAAATCAAAAGTAACTGGTTCTCTCAAAGGCACAGGATGAGTGCGCTCTCTGCTAAACCCCTTCAACATTTTCTTTAACAAAACATCCTCAACCGGATCATAACCCCACCATAATTGGCCATAAAAGGAAATACCAGATAATTTCCCAGAAATAGTCGTGTGAGACAGGCCTTTGTTAACTAAATATAGAACAAACTTTAAAATGAAACATTTGCTACCATCCAAGTTTCCACCATAACTGTTAGAAATGGGATTTCTGGTTGGCTAAGGCTTGCGCCAAAGTCAGGCAGAAACCACCACTCTAGTCAGGGCAAGGAAGTTACACGCCAAAGATAACCCCTGTTCACCCCCTTGGTAGCTTGGCACGAGCAGTCAGGCTTATCTCTGAGGCGATGTGTAAAGCGTTTGCGCGCGCACCCAGCAACAACACCCAAGGCCCACCACAAAGGAAACTCCACACAAGGTATTCTATAAAAATAGCCTTTGTATTATACACAACACATTAGATAAAAACACACACTTTACAATGTGCCAACAGGCACGGGCAGAATTTACAAGGGATTATATATACAGGGGACAGGGCCACCTGGACCACTGTCAGGAATCAGCACTCTTAGAACTTAGCACATAAAATATATAAAATTACTGTAGCACAAAAATAATATGTATAGCACACAACCAGTACTTACTGGTATCAGGAAAGTACCACCTACGCAACCCTAACTACCTGAGGAAACTGTCACGCAGGGGACTGGAACCTCACTAGCACCACCTGTACTAGGAGAAAGCAAACAACCACCTAAGTATCACAAAACTTGTAGGGGTAATAGGACATTACACATGATGCATCACATTCAGAGGTGTAGGGAAGGAAAACACATGATGCATAAAAACACATTCAGAGGTGCAAGGAAAGGAACAATTGCGCAAGACTCATATGCCACCACCTGTGGCAGTCCCTAGGCCAACTGGCCTTGTCCAGGCTAGGACGCCCTGTGTTCAACAAAGTCAGGGGCAAGGCTGCGCAGGAGGCACAGTCCAAAACTCCGAGGGCCACAACCTAAACGATGCAGCTGCCCACTAAGTGCTGGGCAGCTGTAGAACGAAACTCAGGCACCGGCGTGCCTCTGGAGCCCTCTCTGGGCTCTGTCTATTCAAAATGCCCCTAGAGCCTTCGTGGCTCTGCACCAACAATGCCCCGCAACGTTGGAGCCTCACTTGGCTCGAGAAACAATGTGCCAACCGTTGGAGCCTCACTGGGCTCTATCGAAGTGCCCCCGGTCATTGGAGTGCTACACGCACTCGAGAATATTCATGGCCCCGACGCTGGAGACCCACACGGGGGACTCGTGAGCCCCGCAGGCTCTTTTACCCACGTCGCGGCCCTGGAGTCCCTCTGGACTCTAACGAAATATTGCCCCCAACGTTGGAGTCCCTCTGGACTCTGGAACACGTGGGGGCGAGCCACTGCCTTCCGGGGCCGCCCTAGTATGCAGCCACTATGTCCGGCAACGTTGGAGCCTTCACGGGGCTCTGACACTGCCCCCGCACCCCCAACACATGCGCGGAGTCCCCCAGCCCTTCTAAACACTCACCGGGCTGCTTCAGGGGACTCCCGCGTCGTCTGCTCTCTCTCGGTCCCGGCGGACTCCGGGGCTGCTTCTCTACGCGGAGGGGGCAGGCACCGACAATGTGCCTCGCGCCCCCCTCCGCACCAGCTCCTGCCGCCGCGCTCCTTTCCTCAGTCCAGTGCGGGGTGGGCTCCCGCCTGGATCGTCACTGTCGAGGTCTGGACCAGCCGCGACGCTTCCGTAGGAGGCGGGGTAGGCTCCCGCCCTCCTTCTATCAGTTCCGGGTGTCCCGGAGGCCCGCCCTCAGCCCGCCTGACTTCCGGTCCGGGCTGCAGCGGTGATTCTCGTCCGTCTGAGGGGTAGGCTCCCTCGCAAGCAAAACGAATAAGCGGGGTGGGCACCCGCCAACGAAATCAAAGCGCACACAGCGCTATAAAGTCAGACAGCGCACACAGCGCTATAAAGCTCATAAAGGCGCTCCCAGGCGCTTAGAAATAGCAAGTCCAGGAAAACAGCGCTCTAAGCCCATAAAAGCGCTCCCAGGCGCTGCAAGTCAAAAAGGTCCAGCAGAAAGTCCTCCAAGAACAGGGGGGCAAAGGCTGGGCCCAGAGCCAGCACACAGGGCCCTCCAGCAGGGAGGCGGTCCCCAGTGGCGGTCTCTCCTGGCGCCCAGCAGCAGCAGGCCCCCTCCAGATGATCCTGCAAGAGAACACCCTGTAAGGGGACACAGCCCCTTTTTATACAGTAAAAGTCTTTGTCTGAAGGTGCAGGGAAGGGGCGAACCAGTTACATCTGGTTCCTGAGCACTTTGTTTTGCTCAGCCCCTCTCCCTATTCACTGGCAGGGCTAGGGTCATCAGACGCACCACAGGGGCCGGAGCCAGCAGTGTGTGGGGAAAGCCCTGTCCTATTCAGGACCTAGGTATACTCCTCCCCAGCCATCAGTATGCTAACCTCCCATTCACCACTGGGTGACTCCTCCTGACTCTGGGGATTTCCCTAGTCCGTCACATGACCTCCACCAGCCAATCGCCAGACAAGCCACACATTTCATACTGCACACTGAAGTGCCCACTTCTAGAAGTGGCACTTCCACACTAGGTACATGCATGCCGCACACATCATCGCGCAGCATTCAACCACACGAGTCCGCACATACCAAACTCGGGCCTGCACACCCCACGCATCAGGAACTACCAGGACACATACATTCCCCCATGCATTCCTATGGGAGGGCAGGTCAACCTCACAACACGCACGCACTTTACCCTGGGACACAGCGGTAAAGTGCGCAGAAACCAAAAATCATTACACCAAGTCACCAATAAAAAGCAAAAAGTCTCGGGGGTGAACCTGCCAGAAGGGCCAAGTCCAACAATAACATTGAGATCGTTTTGCGTAACTTAAAAATTTGGTCCAAGCCTGTTGGTAGCTTCATCTGGTGGAGGGAGCTATGGAATGTTCCACTAATTTGGCGATCCTCAATCCCCCAGCACCCAGGTGTTCTGTGAAATCTGAGTTTTTACTCTGTCCGCCCCTGGCACGAACTGTGAAATTTCTGCCAATTAAAGCAAGACAAAGCGTCTGCAATAGAATTGTTGATGCCAGGAATGTGCTTGGCTCTGAAAATAATATTCAGTTTAAGACTCTGCAGCATGAAAACCCGCAAAAGGTGTAAAACTCTTATATCTTTCGCTCTTTGTTTATTAATCAGATTTACCACAGACATGTTGTCAACATGAAAAAGCACACATCTATCACGAAATTCATCACCCCACACTAGCAAAGCCACTATGAGAGGAAATAATTCCAAGAAAGCGATACTGCGACCTTGTTGAAGCCAATGTGGAGGCCACTTTTCTGCACACCAGAACCCTCCCAAAACAGACCAAAGCCATGTGCCCCAGATGCATCTGAAAAAATTAGTTTTTGCCAGATTGTGTCAGCCTCCATACAATACAAAGACACACCGTTAAAATCTTCGAGAAACTGTAACCACATAGAAAGATCTTCCTTGATAGCCTTAGATAATCTGATCCTGTGGTGGGGGAGGTAAGCTCCAGACATTGCCATACCTACCCGCCTACAAAAAGTCCTACCTGCCCTGACCACCCTGCAGGCAAAGTTTAAATAGCCTAACAAACGCTGAACCTGCCTGAGCTCAATCTTATCTTTCACGATTACACTCAATAAAAAGGACCTGATTTCCTGTACCTTCTTAGCCGGCAAACGTGCTATCATATCCTGAGTGTCAATTTCGACTCCCAGAAAGGTTAATCTTGTGCTGGGTCCTTCAGTCTTTTCCAGGGCTAACGGGACACCCAATTCTTTAGCCATGTCCTGAAAATTGCACAGAGCCCTTCTACACTGATCTGAACGGGCGGATCCAATGAACATAAAATCATCCAAATAATGCCACACATATGTGTGTCCACTTCTCTTAGTAAAGCACCATTGCAGAAAAGTACTAAGCATCTAAAAAAGAGAACAGGACACCAAACTACTCATTGGGAGGACCTTATCTACGTAGAATGCACCATCAAAAAACATGCTTAAGAGCTCAAAATCCGATGGATGTATCGGTAGTAAACAAAAAGCTGAGTGAATATCACTCTTAGCCAATTCAGCTCCAGACCCAACCATTCTTACCAGTTTCAAAGTGTCATCCACTGATGCATAGGACACATTACAATCATCTGGAGAAATGAAATCATTAATGGAATGACCCTCTGGCCAGGAGAGATGGTGAATCAAATGAAATTCCCCAGCCACATTCTTTGGAACTAGACCCAAAGGTGATATAATCAGGTTCTCCAACGGGATTTGGGGAAATGGACCCGCTATTCTGCCCGCTTGCATTTCTGCATCTAATTTCTTTTCCACAATATGTGGTAACTCCTTCGCAGATTTAAGATTGTCAGCCCAACGAGTACATCTTGGCCCCTGATAACCGATCTTGAAGCCATCCCTGAATTCCCAATAGAGTTTAGAAGTCGCTTCAACATTCGGATACTCATTCAGCCAGGATTCAAGAATCGACAGCCTAATTGGTGTATGAGCCCTTTGGGACATGCTGAAATGCTGCACCCCTTCCCTTTTGCAATCTCCCCTGATCTCCAAACCTTTGGTTAGTGAAACATTGTGTGATGGCATGTTTCCCCCCACATTGTGAACACTCATGTTTAAATCTACAGAACTGTTTGGTACAAAAACCCAGGTTGAAATTCCAACAGGCTCCAGATACTGGCAATTGTCTTCTACCAAACCAACCTGCCCCAATTTGGGCAGGGCGAGGCTGAAAGGGCCGGTATGTGATTGGCAAACCACTTGCTGTATGTGTCGTTGTCGGCGGTTGTGTGGATGACATCCACTGAAGCCAAAGCTCCGCGTCAAAGTCACCCCAAGGTTTGTCGTGGAATATGCTGACCCTGGCCCTAAATTCCTTGTCATAGCTAAGCCACGCGTAGCCACCAAAGTGCATTTGGGCCTTACGAATTATATCTATGTATTTGAAGATTGCAACAGCCCTGTCTGGATGTCTTTCGCAATATACACTCGCGTATATCAAGAAAGCAGATGTCCAATTCTCTATGTTCTTAGGGACCCTAGGGCGTTTGGCAAGCTCCCATTCCTCTTCTTTGGACCCTTCTTTAGCCTGTATATAACTATGTAATATCTTAAACACATCACCGAACTCGTGATTCCAAATTCTAGTTTTTGTCTTTTCTGAAAGATGAGTCCCCAATGGCATTGCTAAACCCATATAAGGGAGCTTCTTATGAATATTTTTGTCTTCACTCACCTTCACATTACCCAAATCACTAACCTCATCAGCTTTTTTAGCCTGATTGTTATCCTTGCCTTCCACAGAAACGCTTCCCACTTCTGGAACTTGCCCACTCAGTCCCCACACCCTCCTCTGAAAACTCCCCCGAATCAGGAGCCAACTCAGCATCCCCAACCCCCACAGAACGAGTATTACGCTTGTTGACAGCAGGTTGTGACCATGAAACCCACCAATGTGGCTTACCTTTAGGCAACTGAGCGGAGCGTTTCTGAAATTCTTTTGGATCATCACGCTGACGATGACAGTGCCACTGTTCTTGGTCCGTTGCGCTGTCCGCCCCTGACTTCTGCAACAGACTAAAAACATTGGTTGCCCCCAACACACCCCCGGAAACCCCATTTTCATGAAGCGTAAGTTGTTCATTACCATCACCTTGTTCCTTCCCCAACCCCCTTTCTTCAAACTCATCATAATCTTCCCCATAATCCAATTGATCATCACAAAAATCCAAAACATTGCTGCTATGTTCAGGCAATTCCCCATCCCCCCCCCCCCCCCCCCCCCCCACCCATCATATAACCTCGAATTGGTCACAGACATCCGGTCCAAATGTCCGGCCGCTGCCTGCAAATCCGCTCGTGATGCGCCCTGCTTGTCCGGTTTTTCACACCAAGCTGCAATATGGTCAATAGACGAAGAACTGGAGACACCAGCTGTAGACCGCACTCCTAATGACATTTGGACCTTCAAACTGCTCTTGCCTGAGGAAGATAATGAACTAATTTCCGTTACCCCTTTTACCGAGCTGACACCGGTAATCAGGGGGGGGGGGGAGGGGTCGAGTGCTCAACCCAAACCCACTGCCCTGCCTGAGGCCCAAAAGATGAGCAAAAATCAGACGTCAACTGACTAGGAGGAGGACGAGGTGTGGGAAAGAGAAACTCGTTCACATGTGAAACCCCCAGCTGTTCAGACTGATGATCAATACCTGTATTATAAGAAAAAGGTGTTGAGACTTCAAACCCTTCATGAAAAAATTCCTGCCCCGCTGACTGACTGACTGACTGACTGAATGTATTTATAGAGCGCACTTATGCCGAGGCGTCTTGGCGCTAGGTAGCCACATCTGGGAAGCACAGATGATTAGTTTTGTAAGAAATGCCTGGTTTTTATGGCCTTTCTAAAGATTGAGCGAGAGGGCAGAAGGCGCAGGGAGACCGGGAGGGCGTTCCATAGTTTGGCCGCCAGGAATGAAAAGCGTTTACCACCCCATCTTTCCCTTTTGATTTTGGGAGGAAGGACCAGCCTGACGTTAGAGGACCGTAGACAACGCGTAGGAGTGTAGCGAGGAAAGAGGGATTGAACATCTTCGGCCCCGCCTCCATAGAGGGCTTTGTGAACAAGGCAAAGGGCCTTGAAGTCAATCCTGCGTCTTATCGGAAGCCAGTGAAGAGCTTTGATGCTCGCGGAGGTAGGATGGTGTTTCGGAAGGCCACATAAGACTCGGGCAGCAGTGTTTTGAAGAGATTGGAGTTTGGTCAGCTGTTTAGCCCCTGAGCCCAGATAGAGTGTGCTACAATAATCTATCCTAGATAGAATAAGAGCAGCCACTACAGTTTTCCTGAGGGAAGGTGGGATAAATGGGAGAATTTTGTAGAGGAGTTTAAGTGTGAAGAAACAGGCGGAAACCACTTGGTTGATTTGGGGGGCACAGGTAAGCCCACCGTCGAGGAGAAAACCAAGATTTCTAGCCTTGGCTACTGGAGAGGGGCACAAACTGGCCTCCGGGGGCCACCAAAGCTGGTTCCATATGGAGGGTTTATTTCCGAACTCAAGTACCTCGGTTTTTTGGGCATTTAGCTTTAGGAAGTTAACCCTCATCCAGGACATTACGGAGGAGAGACAGTCGCAGAATCGCTCAGCTGGTTGATTGTCATTTTGGGTAATTGACACCAATATTTGTGTGTCATCAGCGTAGCAGACGAGCGCTAGGCCATAACTCTTGATCAGTCTGGCCTGTGGGGTAACATAAATGTTGAAAAGAGTGGGCGAGAGTGCAGAGCCCTGCGGGACTCCGCCCGGGAGGGTGAACCGGTCCGATTGCATACCGTCCCAGTGGATTAGTTGTTCCCTAGAGTCGAGGAAGGAAGTGAGAAGGGATAGGGCCTTACCACTGACCCCCACGGCTTGCAGCCTCGTTAGTAATACTGTGTGATTTACAGTATCAAAGGAGGTCTAGTAGTATTAGGGCCACTCTTCCTCCATCGTCCAACACCCTTCTAATTCCTTCAGTTGCCATGATCCGTAGAGTGTTGGGATCTAAACCCATGCTGAGTGGAGTCTAACAGGTTGTTTCCCTCCAGGTAGGATGTGAGGTCCTGATTAATGGCGTTTTCCAAAAATTTTGAGGTTATAGGTAGACATGAGATGGGGGGATAATTTTTTGCCTCCAAAGGATCAAGAGAGAGTTCTTTTTAATATAGGCCTAATACAGGCCAGTTTCCATCTTGCTGGAAAAATCCCTGTTCCAATCACTAGATTGAGCAGCGGGGTCAATGCTCTGCCGACCTCTTCCGCTGCTAGATGTAAGATATACAGGGGACAAGGGTCAAGCGGGGATCCTGATATAGTCTGAGCGAGCGATTCGACCACTTGCTTCATCTCCAGATTTGAAAAGTTGGTTAAGCTACCATGGTGGGACTGACTATCCCATGCCTCCAAGGGGGGGATGGTATTGACCTGAGGTAGATTCAGAAGTTCATCATAAACTAGGTTAACCTTGGACTGGAAAAAAACCGCTAGGTTGTCGATAAAGACTTGATTGGGGAGAAAGACAGAATCCCTAGGCCGAGAAGCCAGTGCAGTGACGGTTTTGAATAATTCTTTGGAGGAGTTGGAGTCTGCAAGACTTTTAGCAGTAAAATAGGTCGACTTAGCTAAGGTTATAGCTTGTTGATATTCCTTCACGACTGCACCATAGTCTGATTTAAGTGCGAGGCTATAGGAGGAGCGCCAAATGCGCTCCTTATGTCTACAGATGATTTTGAGACTTTTTAGCTCTGCGGAGTACCAGGGTGCTGACGCAAGTCTTTTTATTGCTGGTTTAGACACTTCCGGAGCCAGTGGATTAGTGGCCTGTATAATCCAGTTATTAAAGCCTAAGGCTGCCAGATTAGGATCGGTCTGGAGAATGGGAACATTTTTCAGAGCTGCGGACAGTTCAGGTTGCGTAACCTTTTTCCAGACCCGAATTTTGTTCTGAGGGGGTCTTGTTCTGCTGGACTGATTGAAGTTGGCAATATTGATGAGAAAGTTAACAGCGTAGTGGTCTGACTAAAGAAGGGGGAGTGAGTTAACTACCGTGATGAGTGAGCTGTTAGTAAAAATGCCGTCCAGGGTATGTCCGGCTTGATGTGTCGGTTGTAGCACCATTTGCTTCAGACCAAAACTAGCTAAGGTGTCAGTTAAATTAGAGGTGTCTACATTTTTGGTTACCTCTAAGTGAAAGTTAAAATCATCAAGCAATGTAAAGGATGCTGTGTTGAGACAAGACTCCATACGAGTTTGTATCTGGGTGACGAATGTACGCCTAGGACCGGGGGGTCTATGGACTAAGATTCCTTGAAAAATCTCTCTATTATTCGTTTTTATGCTCAGAAACATAGCTTCTGCCGCTAGTAGAGGTTCAGGTATCATTCTAACCTTGAAATAATCTCTGTAAATCAGAGCGATTCCGCCCCCGGTGGTCCCAGTTCTATCCAGATTGGTGACTAAATAATTAGGTGGAGCTACATGATTCCAATCAGGGTCGCTAGCTTCATTCGCCCAAGTTTCCGTTAGGAAAATCAAATCAGGGTGATGAAGTTTAATGAAACAGTGTAGGTCGTTCTTGTGTTTCATCAGAGATCTGATATTAATTAGCACGCAGTTGATAGGATTGGCGCGTGTTATTGCCACATTATTATCTGAGGGGATGGGTTGCTGGCGCCTGTGTAGCCCACCCTGTGCAGGATACAACGCCCTAGTATTAATATGCTGGGAACAGAGGATGGGCCCGTTCTGAGTGAGGTTGGGTTAATTGACTCTACATCTGCCGCATAATACCCAGGGGAAGATGTGAGAATCTCTATCGCGATTGCGGTTCAAGCATTCACCATGTTTTAAGGACAGTAGCTCAATGCGGGAGTAAACCCGCCTGGACGTTGAGGCACAAGTTCTTGCGCTGGGCGCGCTCTGGGCACCAACGGGCGCAGACGGGCTTGCCTTTGGCGCGCCGCCGGCGCGGTCGCTGCATCCTGTCTTAAGTAGGCGGGGAGAAAATAGCAGGCTGAGCCACTAGAATGCCAACCGCTACACGTGTCCGCTCTGGCGAGAGGGGTCACGTGGTATGCGGGAAAATGGCGGCGTCAGTGCTTGCAAATGAAAAGGGGGTGAGTAGATTCTTATTTTTAAGTGACGGCGCAATTAAAACTTTATATATCCTAGGAGTCAGCAAAGTGAATATTTCGTTTTTAAAAGCAATATGCGAGCAAAACGGCGCTAGTAGTCAGCGCGTCAGCAAACAATTTCAGATTCTTAGTTCACGGCAATTCATTAAACATCAGTTGCATTCACCCACACAAGGTCAAAATTCCTTCAGTTTAAGCAGCGGAACATAGAAAAATGATTATGAGCAGTAGGCCAATAACGCTAGTAATCAGCGCTAAGCCCAAGACGGGATACCTGTGCGCGGTCGCAGCATCCGGTCTTAAGTAGGCGGGGAGAAAATAGCAGGCTGAGCCACTAGAATGCCAACCGCTACACGTGTCCGCTCTGGCGAGAGGGGTCACGTGGTATGCGGGAAAATGGCGGCGTCAGTGCTTGCAAATGAAAAGGGGTGAGTAGATTCTTATTTTTAAGTGACGGCGCAATTAAAACTTTATATATCCTAGGAGTCAGCAAAGTGAATATTTCGTTTTTAAAAGCAATATGCGAGCAAAACGGCGCTAGTAGTCAGCGCGTCAGCAAACAATTTCAGATTCTTAGTTCACGGCAATTCAATAAACATCAGTTGCATTCACCCACACAAGGTCAAAATTCCTTCAGTTTAAGCAGCGGAACATAGAAAAATGATTATGACCAGTAGGCCAATAACGCTAGTAATCAGCGCTAAGCCCAAGACGGGATACCTGTGCGCGGTCGCAGCATCCGGTCTTAAGTAGGCGGGGAGAAAATAGCAGGCTGAGCCACTAGAGTGCCAACCACTACACGTGTCCGCTCTGGAGAGGGGGGTCACGTGGTATGCGGGTAAATGGCGGCATCAGTGCTTGCAAATAAAAAGGGGGTGAGTAGATTCTTATTTTTAAGTGACGGTGCAATTAAAACTTTATATATCCTAGGAGTCAGCAAAGTGAATATTTCGTTTTTAAAAGCAGTATGAGAGCAAAACGGTGCTAGTAGTCAGTGCGTCAGCAAACAATTTCAGATTCTTAGTTCACGGCAATGCAATAAACATCAGTAGCATTCACCCACACAAGGTCAAAATTCCTTCAGTTTAAGCAGCGGAACATAGAAAAATGATTATGAGCAGTAGGCCAATAACGCTAGTAATCAGCGCTAAGCCCAAGACCCGCAGACCTTGTTCCTTCAAAAAGTATGGCTGACAATTGGTCCGCCCGAGAAAAATGGGCTGAGTAACCAGGGGGGGCTCTAGGCACCGGGGACAGTGAAACCACAGAATCATCCCCCACCAACAATGAACTGGATACCATAAATATATTTGATAATGGAGGATTCCCTCCCTGTTTTGGTGCAGAGAACAATATCTGTTCCTCCATAACTTCTTCACAACTGTCACTAAAATAATCTTCCAATGAAGCAGAGCTCCTGTCAAAAACAGTGTGAGGCGCAATGTCGATTTTATCACCTTCAACACCGCAGCATGAGCTTTTTGAGCCGGTAGATAATTGTTCCCTGGCCCGCTTTGTAGGGGAGGGGCTCACAGGCAAAGAAATTGAGGCTGACGACCTGACAGACAAAACCCCACCCCATTTAAAACCTCCGCTAAAGGGCAATGCGGAAGACTTCCTTGTGGCGGCAACGCCCCTCAGTGAAGCTCTCCTTCTACTCCCCCGGCCCCGGCAAGAGGCGGAGACTGCCTCCAATCACCCCGCTTCACCTACATGAGCTGAGAGACTGAGCGCCTGCAACAGCCCTTCGCCGCTTGAACGACCGCGGCTCTGTTTTACTGCTGTTACACCATCTATATTCACTGGCGCTAGAGGAACCCTGCCAGTTGGCGGCAAACACGCAGCAACTGTTTCGGCTACCGCCCGAGCTGCCTTCCTTTTCGGGCGCGCAACGCCAGCCCCTACCGCAGCAGATATGGCGGCACGCACTAAATCTTCCCTTCCGGCTGCGCAGAGAACCCGCAGCGCTTCCCTCACTGCCGCCCCTTCCGCCATGAGAATGCCCAGAAATACCTTCAAAAACATCCAAAAAACCCCTACGACTAACTTCTGACAGGAAAAAGGGGGCACGTTAAAGAACGCAGTCCACCATTAATTTTCCGCCGCAATGCCCTCCCGCCAAAAGCACTCCTATAAATAAACTACCCCTAAGCCCTGCCCCCTTACTTAACTAACCGTTCACGCAACGTGGACCACCGCATTGCGCGGAAAAAAAACAGGGGGGTACCGGCTCGCACCCTGATCCCCCTGGGTCCCCATTCTGAATTAGGGCTTTATTTATAATCAACTTCGAGAGAATGTCATAGCACCATTGTTGTCAGGTCGCTACATTAATCAAACTCAACCAGTTAATTTCTGCAATTGTTGCATGACGAACATGTTTCTCTATTGTATTATTTTTTTTAAGGGAGCTTTCAAAAAGACGGCTGAAGGATACATTACGGTTGATGGAAGCTTTATGATTTATTGTGCCACGATGAAATTGTTTTATTGGTTATATACATTTCTGTAATAATTCTCTTAATTTGAATTAAGATTTTATTCTCAATATTTTCGTATGATGTCTGGATTTAGAGGTCTCCCTAACTCCTCCTCCTCAAAATACCACATCAAACTCTCCCAATCTGACAAACGTCGCTCCTGTCATTGTGTCCAGCTCCCCAGACACATCTGATACAAATAATAATAATAATAATAATAATCCACATTTGTAAAGCGCAAACAATCACCCGTAAGGGTCTCTAGGCGCTGGGGGCCGTCGGGAAGGTTAAGCAAGCTATTACCCACATGGGTCCCCTGGCCCAGGCGTGATAGGGTTGTACTCAGCCACTATCCTCAGCAGTGCTGAAACCACCAGCAATCCCTACCACCTAGTCCGTTTGGTCGAGTCCACTCCTGGATCCCCCAGACCAGAAGAGACAAGGTTAGTCTTTGCTGCCGATCTCATCATGTCTCACGCACCATCGTTATCGTGACCCTCCTCGTGGGATGGCATCAAACGGGATGCCACCAACACTGTCCTCCTCTCCCCTCCTTCATACAAAGCGGATCGCTTAGATCCCCCTCACCCACTGTCCTCCTCGATAGCTGAGGGAACCCTTACACCCGATACATTCATCCCGCCCATCCATTGACAGAACTCATTGACCTTTCCCCAAGTTCACGAGGAAGCCCCCAGCAGGTTGCCTAGCCTACATACCACTCCACCCATGGTCATGGATCCCACATTAAACTTCCCGGGTCAGTTTCACGCATTGACCCCTATTGAAGTTATCCCCAAGCAAATGGAGAACGTGATCTTGCATATAGAACAGACTGGCGGATCGCCCTCCATCCGGCTGCCTAGCCTCAATACCACTCCACCAATGGACGTGGATCCCACATTAATACTCCCGGTTCAGCTTCCCGAATTGACCCCTATTGAAGTTATCCCCAAGCAAATGGAGAACATGATCTTGCTTACAGAACATACTGGCGGATCACCCTCCATAATAGATCACACACCCATATCTATTGTAGATATCCCCAAGCAATTGAAGACCATGCATAATGACTCTACGGAAGGATTGCTCTCCATAACCGATTATACGCCCACACCTACTACCTACTTTCCCAATTCCGTCTTGATCAATCAACTCAATGAGTTAGCTACTGGCCTATCCCATCTTAAGGATGAAATGCATAACCTTTCTATTATCACGAATGATCTTCTTATCTAACACAGAGCCACCAACAACACCGTGAATAAAATCAGTCTCCAAATGAGAAACTGCATCCCCACGAATGCACACACCGACAACACTGGTCACTATAACCAAATCAACGTCCAATCTAGTAGACGCATATCCAAGTTCACACTCCCCATAAACACTAATCTGGGTAGTTTACCCTCCCCTTCGTGGCCTAGGAGGTCAAGCGATGAACTATCAGACAAAGACATAGACGACCTACTCACATCCTATGCCCGGGATACTGACAATAGTAAGTCCCATTGTGACACTATTCAAACCATTGTAATCAATCCCCTCAGAGAACCGACTCTCAATAACAGATCTGTAAATAGACATAACCTCACAAATATCAACTTAGAACAGATCACCTCAAACCACTCGATTAACAAGTTGAAGTTTGGGCTCATTAATTGCAGATCTGCAAGCAAACAGGCTACTGATATATTCAATCTCATTCTAGAGAATGATTTAGACATTATGGTCCTCACAGAAACTTAGTTAAATAGCTCCTCCTCACCCATTCTCGACTTACTGGTTCCTCCTTCCCATTACATAATCCGACTTGATAGAATAGGGAAACTAGGGGGAGGGGTAGCCTGCATTTATCGTAACTCAATATCAGTCAAGCAAGCGGACTCCATCGGCCTATCCTCCTGTGATTATCTATGCATTATTATCTCTGATGCTAGGCGCATCGCCAGCAAGCTACACATATTCTACCACCCCCCAGGTGATAACCTTACTTGTATCGACGAGATTATGGAGATCATGGCATCCAATGCCAACTCACTAGTTCCACATATTTTCTTGGGTGACTTCAACCTCCATTGGAACAACGCAAACGATCATATTGTAGGCTGTCTTAAAGAGTTTCTGTCAGAACAGGAGCTAGCCCAATTCTGTGACAGCCCAACGCATAACAAGGGAGAGACATTGGACCTCATCATTGCACAATCAAACATCATCCTACTAGAATCCATCACCCCATGCGACTGGTCTGATCATTATTGCATCCTCTTCTCCATCAATATTGAAGCTACTCATAAAAGGGGCCAACCCTCAAAATCAAGGCAATTGAAACGGAACTTACAAAATATCAACCCCATCTCCTTGGTAAACCGCTGCAACTCCGCTCTGACCCTCATGACTGACATAACTGATGTACATGACCTCACAACCTTCTACAATGCCACGTTACTCGAAATCCTGGACTCTACAGCGCCCCTCCAGGAAAAAAAAGTCTCCTCTAAGATTTCCAAGCCTTGGTTCAATGATGGCCTGAACTCGGAGCGTAGACATCTAAGAGTTGCAGAGCGTCTATGGAAATCGGCTCCTATCGTTGATAACCTTGAGCACCTTAGAAGGTTAAGGAATTCTTACAATAGGAAGATTCTTGAGGCAAAGGCAGACTTTTTCAGAACTCAGCTGAACCGAGCTATCAACCTGCCAAAAAAACTCTTTGAAATCGTCAAGCATCAATCATGAAATACAACTAACTCTAGGGATTTAAATGACCTGGCCACACCTACCTGTGACGTGCTTGCCAATTTCTTCCACGAAAAGACTAAGACCATCGAGCTAGACATCCAATCCAAGATGGCCCTCCCGCAATCTATGTTCCAAGATCGTAAATTGTGCGCTCTATTCGAAGTACATTTTAATAATCCAAGGGAAGTCACAAAAAACAATGCCTCTTGGCACACCTTCTCGCCAATCTCTCAACAAATTATCGACAACACTCTTCAAGCAATCAACCCCTCCAATCATTTTTCTGACCCCCTGCCCTCTTCAAAATTTTAAATCCTACCATTATGGGCTAAAATTGTAAACGCCTCCCTGAGTCAAGGTGTCATTCTGGACTGTCTTAAAATAGGGCAGGTCACACCTATACTAAAGAAAGCTGACGCCTCTCCATCTGATCTAAACAACTACCGTCCTATAACCAACATCCCCACTTTGGCGAAACTATTGGAGAAATGTGTACAAATTCAAATATGCAACCACATTGAGAACTACAACCTCTTAGACAGTCACCAATTGGGCTTCCGCCGAGGTCACAGCACAGAATCTGCACTCACACACATTATGGATGATATGCTAAAAATGCTTGACCGCAATGAATCATGCCTATTGATACTTCTTGATCTGTCCTCCGCCTTCGATACGGTCAAGCAAGACAACCTTCTGTCCCTGTTGGAACGTAGGATGGGCCTCTCGGGCACAGTGTTGCAATGGTTCTCCTCCTTCCTGAATAACAGATCTCAAAGAATCAAGATAAAGAATTCATTCTCGCAACCCTCCATGGTCACACTTGGTGTGCCTCAGGGATCTGCCCCGTCACCCATTCTTTTCAACCTCCTAATGGAGCCTTTGGCGAATGCACTGAAATCAGCGAACATTCTATATCACCTGAACACGGATGATACCCAGCTGTATCTGAAAATCACCTCGCCAGATGACTTCATTGCCCTCAACACTATTCTACTCAACACGCAAAGCTGGCTCACTAACAACAACCTGATGTTGAATACCAAAAAAACGGAATTCATTCTCATCTCGCCACCAAGCCACACAACAAAGCTAGACCTATGGTTAAAACACCTAACCTCCTTTGACTGTGTCCCCCTCATCATTGACTCAGCAAAATCCCTAGGAATCTCCATAGACAAATATCTGAATATGCAGTCTCACATCTCTATTGCCACCAAGGGAGCTAATCATAAGATGAGTATATTAAGGAATCTCAAACCCTTCCTCCCTCAGGCAGATCTAAAAATTGCAGTACAAGCCCTAGTGCTACCAAGATTAGACGACGGAAGCACCACCCTCTGTGGTCTCCCCAAATACAAGTTGGCTCCGCTGAGAGCAGCACTGAATGCTGTGGCTAGACTGGTATCAGGAACCAAAAGAAATAGTCACATCTCACCAACCTTGAAAGCACTGAATTGGTTGCTTTACGAGGCAAAAATACACCTTAAAGTGGCCTGCATGACGCACAAAGCAATTCACAACAATACATCCAGTTACTTGGCCCTAAAGCTGGAAAGGTCGGGAGGCTGCAGACAACTACGAAGTGCGAGCACTTTCCTTCTGAAACCTCAATCCTTCCATAAGATGAGAACTGGTTGTAGAGCTTTCTCTGGGATTGCACCAAAGATTTGGAACTCTTTACCTCCACTAGTGCGTGGAATCACTTCCTTTTCTGCATTCAAAAAGGAAGTAAACAGACTACTAATGAACAAATTCATGTCCTAAGTTTTAATTATAGGATGTCACCGAGTCATCTTTAAGATTATTATTATTATTATTAGTCTGATTTGTAGCGCGCATGGCTGCCCCAGCAACGGGGCGTCCCAGCGCGGCCCTGACCGAGACCAACACCCAGGAGACAGTCGCAAGAAGACCGCTATTACCATTGCCTATCTCAGATGGATTGGGCGAGTCTACTGTATGTAAGACTTATATCACAGCCCATTTTGCTCAATAATTGTATGTAGTCTAAAGCTTAGTTGGCTGTGGGTCCCCCTGGTCATCTATATATTTTATATCAACTGTGAATCGATAGAAGTTATAATATGTATGTTTGCAAGCACAATCACCTAATGTTCATTAACTGTCTATTGTACAACGTCCTGCAGAATCACGGTCCTCTATGTTTGTTATTCATATATTTTTTATATTTCTTTTGTACAAATTGACACATTTGAATGTGTGTATACCACCTCAACCATTTATGTTCTTAGACTGTAAAGCGCTCTGATACCCTTGTGGGTCACGGTCGCGCTATATAAAACTTTATAAATATATAAATAAATATATAGTTCTGTGATTGGGATGTAATAATGCATTTTTTTTTTTAAATCCGAAATAAATATAATTACCCCAAATAAGACTAAAAGGAAACAAGCATTTGCAATGCAATAGGTCTTGCATTAGTAAAAGTTTGAGCTTTTGGCGTAGCAAATAATGCAACACTAATAGCTCGAATTTTTAGTAATGGAGACCTATAGAGTGTAGTGTATGATGTATTATGAAAATAAAAGCTGATGTGTGAATATGGGCCAAATGAGAATGGTAAACAGTAAAAAAAAAAAATGGATGAATAAAAATATGAAAAAAGGATCTTAAAATGCAAGATGGAATGTATAGAGGGTGACCCCCACCTCCAGCGCCTTGTGGGCTAGCGTAGGCGCAGCACCTCCAGCGCCTTGGGGGCCAGGGTAGGCGCAGCACCCCCACTTGCAGCACCTTGGGTGCCACGGTAGGTGCAGGACCCCCTCCTCCTGCGCCTTGGTTGCCAGGGTAGGCGCTGCAGAGCAGAGCTGGACGGATTGGGGTGTGCTGGGGTGGTGTCCCAGGTCAGGGAGAGGCGGGGTGGGAGCAGTGATGGGGGAGGCTGGGTGAGGATGTGGGGGAGGCTGGGGATGGGCCTGGGGAGGGCGAGGCTGTGGTGGGGAGCAGTGACGGGGGAGGCTGGTTGAGGTTGTGGGCCGACTGGGGATGTTTAGGGGAAGGCCGCTGTCCCTGGGGAGGAAGAGGCTGCAGGAGGAGGGAGTGGGAGGGAGTGCCGGAGGAGGCTGGCTGAGGATGTGGGAGGAGAGCGCATTCCTCGCCTAGATCGGAGAAGAGACGGGGTACTGCCGAGGCAGACAGACTCACAACGCAGCAGGCTGGAACACACACACACCATACCTTGCACTCACAATGACTCGTGCTTACACACACACTGACACTCACACACAAGTTGCACACACACTTACATTCTCCCACACACAACATGCTGACACATGCTGACACCCGCACACCATAACTTGCGCACACACTGGCACACTCATGCACACATTCATACTTCCACACACACACACAACTTGCACACAAGCTGACAAACACACACACCATAACTTGTGCACACACTGACTCGTGCTTACACGCACGCTGGCACACACAACTTAAGGACACACATCCAAATTGAACACAGGCGACACTCACACCCACCACTTAATCACAAGCTGATACACTCACGGACACACCCATACTTATACAAGTTAACTTATGCTCGCACATACACACACACACACCGACGCGTTCATGCATGCACCCACAACTTCACACACACTGACTCATGCTTAGGGCACCCATTGCATGCAGAGAACTGGTGTACAATTACATAAGCCCCGCTTACGTATGACTAAGGACAGGAAACAACACAGCCTGCCCATGGCACGAGACAGACAAGAAGGCATGTGCAAAAAGCATGACCTCAATAGGGAGTGAAAGGGGGAGGGAGGAAACGTGCGGGAGGAAAAGTGTAGGCGATAACTGAGGAGGGAGTGAAAGCAGAAGGGTGGTGAAGACGGTAGGAGAAGGGAAGTGAAAATGTTAAAAGTGAATGGAAGTAGGGTAGATGAAAAGGTGAGTAAAGATAGAGGAAATGCGGTGTGAACTTACTTGAGTTCCAGTGGTGGCTGGTGACATATGAAAGTGGTGAGGCGTGACATTTTTGTTGTTGTAAGTCGAAAGTGAAAGTTTGAACTGCATTGGCTGCGCGTTTTTTCCCTCGAGAAAGCTTAGTAAAGTCAATCATGGCAGTGAAGGGACCAGTGGAGGTTATGGCCGGCACCGTTAATAAGCAGACAGCACCCGCGGTGACAACTGTCCTACCCCGAGCTGTAAACAACAGAGGAACTATTACTGAATTTACTGTATTTCTTTACTGACCTTGGGGTGGTTTGAGGCGGGACTCAAACTCGTTACCCGCGAGGCAGCAGTGTTTTTAATCACTAACGGTTTGAAGAAACTACTTGCACTGTATCTTGTCCACATTACATTTCAGGGTTGGTGTCCATGAAACATTTCCTTCCATAGTATGAGTCTTCAGTATTAATAATGCTGAGAAGTGTAGTGTCGCGGTCTAGTTGACGCGCACTACGTAAGGACGGCGAAGCGGCCATTTTGGACGCTACTGCGCATGCGCGAGCATTAGCGTGTTGCGAGAGACGGCGATCGGAGCGTGTTGCCCGGCGCTCTCTCGGAGTAGCGACATAAGTGATAATAAAGGCATCTACTTACCTCACAAGGCCTCCAGCAAGTTATTGGGGAACAGCAGCAAGCAGGCACAGCACCTAGCATCATTACAGTGGCGACGAGGCTGGGCTGGTGAGAACCCTGCGTGGAACAGGAGGAAGGTGCCCCCAACTTGCTTCAGAGAGGAGTGCCCACAAGGAGGGACGTCACCCCACGTGGTAAGAGGACCGAGGGGGTCGAGGACAGACGCCTACGCACCGGGAGAGCGCGGCAGTGGCAGACAGACGCCAGAGAGTGGCACGTGGGCAGTAAAGGAGCCGGCCACGAGGTGGAGGAACATTGCAGGCGGACCGCAGGACGGCAGAGGAGACCCTGGCGGAATCGGGTGACGACGGCGCAGGCAGCTCGAACGCAGTCCCAGGCACCCGAAGAAGGGGAGCGGGGACAGACGCGCCAGGTAGCCCAAGGAAACAGGCGGAAGCCAAAATGAGTGCACAGCCATCAACTTTAACGACGCCGATCCCGTTCCTTCCACGTCCGGGAGAACCCCAAATGAAGTGGGAAGACTGGAGGGAGTACTTCAAAAACTACCTAGAAGCGCTGGAAGATGAGAACGAGGAGGCGTTCTCCAGTGCCAGGAGGAAGAGGATACTCTTACACAACCTGGGACCAGAAGGAATACGGGTGTTTCAAAACCTCACACCGGTCGCCAGACAGGTAGGGGACACAGATGTGTTCTCACACGCCATAGAAGACTTGGACAACCACTATCGGCCTGCAGTGTGCACCTCTATCGACCGCTATAATTTCCAGCAGAGGAAGCAAGAAGCGGGGGAATCTATAGACGACTACGTGGCGGCGCTGCGTAAACTTGCGATAACGTGCAAGTATGGAGGGTTACAGGAAGAGTTCATCAAGGACCAGATCGTAATGCACACGACAAGCAAGACGGTGCAGGATAAACTGTGGGCGAGTGGGGATGCGACGCTGAAAGACGTGATCGCCATAGTAAAAAGGGCGGAACTGACCAAGTGCTGCGCGGAGGCGGCAAAGAGAGACCCAGCCCCCAGACTCACGGTCAATAAGGTGGATGATGCGGACCAGCACGGACGAGGTAAAACAGCGCCGGGGGAGTACAGAGGAGCGCCCAAAGGGAAGGCCAAACCAGGACAGGCATGGAAGCAAGAAAAGGGTGAAGCGATGAGGTGCTACAGATGCGGAAGCTCGAGCCACGCAGCGCACGACAAACGGTACCCCGCCTTCAGAGCCAAGTGTGCGTTCTGCGGCCTAGTAGGTCATTACGAGAAAGTATGCCGAAGGAAAGGGAGACAGCATGCGGTGAAATTTGTGGCGCAAGACGAAGGGGAAGAAGCAGAAGGTCTGGAGGAAGATGATGAAGTCCTGTGTGTAGAGGACCAGGTGCTGGGCATCGATGGGAGGAGAACACGCAAGCCCCAGTGTGACATGATCATTGGAGGAGTAAGCATCACCATCGTGGCGGATTCAGGGTCTCCCTGCACGATCGTCCAGAGATCGGTGTGGAACGAGAGATTCAGACCCACATGGGGCGCACAGCTAGAACCCCCCGACATTCGACCGGTCACCTACACAGGGGAACCCATCCCGATGGTGGGGTTCAAGAAGCTGTTGTTCCAGTTCAAAGAGCGGAGTGCCCACTGCAAACTGTACGTCGCGGAGAAGGGGCCGTCAGTCCTGGGCTGGATGGACCAAGGAGAGTTGGGCGTACAGCTGAATCCAGGAGGGGACACCCAGGTGATGGTGACCCTGGACGGAGAGGAGTCGACGGCGGAGAAATGGCGGAGTGGACACCCGAAGGTTTTTGGCGGGAAGATCGGGAAACTAGAGAAGTTCTCCCACAAGATCGTCCTTAAAGAAAACGCCCGTCCGGTAGCGCACAAAGTAAGGAACATACCGATTGCGGTGAGAGAGGCGGTACAACAGGAACTCCACCGACTGGAAGACGGGGGAATCATCGAACCCATCGACAGCGCGGAGTGGTTGGCGCCTCTGGTAGTGGCCATGAAACCGTCAGGCAAGGTGCGTCTATGTGTGGACCTCAGAGAGTTAAACAAGTGCATCATGGTAGAAAAATTCCCCTTACCACGCATAGAGGAAATGTTGGCCCGCACGAAAGGCGTGAAATGGTTCTCCACCATCGACCTGCAATCGGCATACCACCAGGTAGTGCTGCATTCGACAAGCAAAAAACTTACATCGTTCATCACGCCGTTTGGCTGCTACCAATTCTGCCGCATGCGCTTCGGTCTTGCCTCGGCAGCTGCGGTGTTCCAGAAGCTGATGGCCCGCCTATTCAAGGACATCGAGGGAGTGCAGTACTTCCAGGATGACATCCTAGTGATGGGGACCGAGCTGGAAGACCATGACAAGAAACTGTCGGCGGTATTGAAGATCTTGGAGGAGAACGGCCTGACGGTAGAGTGGGAGAAATGTCACTTCGGGATGACATCAGTCACATACCTGGGGCATGAGATAGGAGCGCAGGGGATAACACCGAAGAAAGGGAACGTGAAGGCCATCTGCGACGCACCTCCGCCCACCTCCAAGGAAGAAGTACGGTCATTTTTAGGGATGGCGGAGTACTATAGCAAGTTCGTCCACCACTTCGCCACGAAAACTCACCACATGAGGCAACTCACGAGGGACAAGACGGCGTTTGCATGGACTGAGGAGACGCAGGAGGAGTTTGACACGGTGAAACAGGAAATAAGCCAAGCGATCCCGCTGCAGGGGTACGATCCCCAGGGGCGGTCCATATTGATGACGGACGCGAGTGACAAAGGGCTAGGAGCGGTGCTCATGCAAGAACGACCAGAAGGAGGGACGGAGACGATCAGCTTCGCGTCCAGGACGTTGACGGCGTCGGAACAAAAGTTCAGTGTGATCGAGAAAGAGATGCTGGCGGTGGTATGGGCCATGGCGAAGTACCGTCAGTTCCTGTGGGGCACCAGATTTCAAGTGAAGACGGATCACAAGCCCCTAGTGAAGGTTTTGACATCGGATGGTCATGCCAGCGCCACACCCTGGATTGCGAAAATGACGCTGAAACTCCTGGAGTATCGGTACGACGTGGAGTACATCCCGGGCTCAAGAAACAAGATAGCGGACTACCTCAGCAGGGCGTCAGCGATGGACAGTGCCTCCAATGGCAGGGAAGACGAAGACGAGATGGTAGCCCTGACAGACGACCCGGAAGAAGCCATCAGCAGGCAGGAGTGGACAAACGCGTATGCGGCGGATGAAGATATGGAGGACATCAAGCTGTACATTGTACGAGGGTGGCCAGAACGGAGACGACAAAGTTCCAAAGCCCGGCAGTTCTACGAGGTCAGAGAAGAGCTGTCGGTGGGGAACGACGGGGTGTTCGTCTACAGAGGCCACAGAGTGGTACCACCGGAGAACATAGTACCGGCCCTGCTATCCATACTACATGAAGGTCACCTGGGAATCGTGAAGACAAAGGCCAGGACTAAACAAACGTACTGGTGGCCAGAAATGGACATGCAAGTAGAGAGGCACGTGAGAGACTGCGTGCAGTGCCAAGGTGCGGACAAGATACTGAAGCCAATGAGACCACCCTTAGGGAAGTTAACGAACCCCAGTAACCCATGGGAAGAGGTCGCAGTGGACATATTAGGGCCTATACTAGACGATCAGGGGATCCCCAAATACCTCTGTGCGTTAGTAGACAAGTACTCGAAATGGCCAGAAGTGCACATTAACGAGATCATGGAAACGGACGAAATACTGCGCTTCCTCAAGACAGTGTTCCTCAGGGAAGGCATACCCAGGACCATAATCAGTGACAACGGCCCCCAATTCACCTCGGACAAGTGGGTCACGTTTGCAAACAGGAATGGCATACTACTTCGGCACACCTCGATATATCATCCGGCCAGCAATGGACAAGTAGAAAGGTTCAACAGGGTGCTTATGGGCTCCATACAAGCGGCCATCACGAGGGGCAAAGACTGGGAGAAAGAAGTGCAAAGCACGATATGGGCGTACCTTATCACCCCCACCGGCACGGGGTACAGTCCCTTCCAGATCTTACGAGGAAGGCAACCCTTCACCAAAGACAATGTTGCGTGGCAGGAGAAGACCATCACCAGCAAATGGTCTCCGGCGGTGGTGCAACACAACCTGGAGAAGGCACAACGCATTTATACGGAACACTACAACCGCAACAAGAGGGTGAAGGAGACGGCGTTGGAAAAAGGGGAGTGGGTCAGAGTGAAGCTGGCAGTCGTGAAGCGGAAGGGAGAAAGCAAGTACTCCCCACCCCTTAGAGTAGAAGAGGTGTACGACCGGGCAGCGTTGCTCAGCGACGGAAACGTGTGGTCTCACGATCGCATGGCCAAGTGCAACAAAATCATACAATGGCCCCGTGAGGACACGGAAGGGGAAACCCTGACGGAAGGGCCGACAAGGGACGCAGGTACGTCCAAAAGAGAGCGCGGAGAGAACATGAGCGAAGAGCTGGAGAGAGAAAGAGACACACCAGGTGGATGGTCCCCGGGGGAAACGACACGGGAAGACGGTGAGAAAGAAGAGAGAGAGGGCCAGGGCACTCCGGAAGGAACCGACGGAGGCCCGGTCGCAGAAGGAGGCCGAGTAGGACATTCCACACCGGTAAGACACACCCGGGTGGGGAGAGCTGTGGTGAGACCATCCAAGTTTAGAGACTATGAAATGGACTGACCACAAGGTCGGGGTAATTATGTTGGGTGGTATGAAAAGGGGGAGATATGTAGTGTCGCGGTCTAGTTGACGCGCACTACGTAAGGACGGCGAAGCGCGTAGCGGCCATTTTGGACGCTACTGCGCATGCGCAAGCATTAGCGTGTTGCGAGAGACGGCGATCGGAGCGTGTTGCCCGGCGCTCTCTCGGAGTAGCGACATAAGTGATAATAAAGGCATCTACTTACCTCACAAGGCCTCCAGCAAGTTATTGGGGAACAGCAGCAAGCAGGCACAGCACCTAGCATCATTACAAGAAGTACTAAGGAGGACGTTCGTAAAATGTTTGTGCTTATTGTATTTTACCAGATGAATTTGATGCACCCGAGGAACTGCTGGCCGATTAAAAACACACAACAACCAAAACAAGATTTATGAGCCCATGTGCCGGGATCTGACTGGGGCTGTTAAGCCCTGGAGAAAAACAAGCCCGGCGGACCGTGGCGTGCGCTCGCTTGGCGGGGGAGCGGACCCTTTGAAGTGCTCCCAAAAGGCGGATTGCATGGCGGCACGATGCGCGTGATTGTGCGCGTGCTAGCCATGCAATCCGCTTTTTGGGAGCACTTTTCAAACCCCCTTACAATAGTCTCGCTCACGCGATAGCAAGGTCGAGACCTCAAAAGAACACAATACGCAATGTTAACATGCCACTTAGCACTGGTGCTCAATTGTAAACATATTTTCTGTGGGCTCGTTTTGGGGTGTGTTCTTTAAAGCGCGCTAGCGTTATGGGCTCGGCGAGTGGTATTATTTATATCTGTGTTCCTGAATGTCGGGGGAGCTCTCTGTAAATAGGAGCTACCTGGCAGGGTCGTGTTACTCCTAGTTGTGTACTCGAGGAATCAAAGTACATTTGGGACCATATTCGTTCACCTCATCAGTGAGTTTTATTATTTGTTATTGTTCTGCGTTCCTGAATGTACGGGCAGTTCTCTGTAAGCAGTTGCTGACTGGCGCTGCACTGGAAGGATCGTGTTACTCTTGCTTTTTTAGGTCTCGCCTGAGACAGCGCTTTAGCGCTGCTCTGGCGAGACTTATAGTAAGTGCTTTTGGAAGTGGAAACGAGTGCATTTCAGGCCGCCAACTACAGTGCATGTGCTCCGGGCGCGCGCACCATTTGGCAGCCTGAAAGCACTCGTTTTCTTTCACTTTCGCGGCCGCACGGCCGCCCGCGAAAAGTGCTCACCATTTGCCAACCTGCATTGCCTCTCTCCCCTACCCCCTCCCTTATCCCACTTCCTGTTTGTTGTTCTTGTTTTATTCTGTCTTTATTTCTAGAGCGTCCGTTGCTGCCCACGTCGGTGGCCTGCATATGTACCTGGGTGCTGCTGTGTGAGCAAGTTGTACACTTCACAGCCACTTACAAAAGGAGTTTTCTTTTGCTCCTCACATGCAGTTAGGGTAGTTCGTTGTTTTAACGGATTTAGTGTTATTTTATTGATAAAGAATACTTAACTATTTAATATTTTAGCAGTTTTTATTATTATAATTGTAATTCTCATTATTATTGTATTATCATTATACATTATTATTGTTGTTATGTAAACTGCTTGATAAACAGTTGCACGTCTCTGGCGTTTTAATGTTATTTGTTTTAAAGAGCGTTTTTTTAAAACTACTTCTCAGGTCTGCTACAAGCAGGTGCTGAGAGCCACGATATAGCGCCTTGGATCGATACATAGCGCCGTCTGCCTTCAATGAGTTTGCGCCCTGGCTTCTACTGGTTCTGGCAGTCACTTTTTCTGAACTCATCACTAGTGCTTCCCTGACCCGCAGTCTGACCTCTGACTGATACTTCCCGCGCCGGAGGAGCGCTGTGGAATATGCGGTTTGGTGTCTTCCTTCCACATGGCGGGACACGACCCGACAGAGGCCCGCACCAGCTCTCCTCTCTCTGGAAGTCTTCCCCGGCCAGAGTGCTTTTACGTGGCGCAAAACCTCCTCGTGTACTCTTATGGGCAGCCGTGACTCATCCTTTTATCAATTCCATGGTAAAACGGCGTCTCATTCTTTTATGAGTTTCCTCACCACCTGCCTTATGTTCCATACCCTTTCATGGGGCAATCGCTGCTCCTTCTTTTATCACTCCACCACCGCTGCCTTAACTCTCATACCTGCGCCTGCCTCCTATGCGGCAGCGGCGGCTCCTTCTTATCCCGGCCTCAGACGTTTCATACCCGTTCTTACTCCTTAGGGCAGCAGAGTCTCCATCGTTTATCACTTCATCGCCACGAGCCCAGTGCCTTATGTTTCATACCCGATTGTGCTCTTTATGACTCAGCCGCGCCGCGGCTCCTTCTTTTATCACCTCGCCTTGTTTCATACATGTTCGTTAAACGCATCCATGTTTACTCCTTTTATCTAACACGCAGGGGCGTTGTACTTGTGCATAGTCTGTCCTCGCGCCACCTCTCTGTAATGCTATTATTGTCCTTTGACCATCGCGTGCACTGTACCTGTGTGCACCCCTCCCTCCAGGCTTTGGCCTCTCCAGGCCGTGTGTCTTGTGTGCTGTTGTCAGCCCACTCCAGAGCCGTGTCTTGTGTGTTATCAGCCCTCTCGGGGCTGGGTGCCGTGTGTTTCGTGGTCAGCACAGCTCAATCACGGCTATCTGAAGTGACGGCACTTTAAGCAAACAGGCAAATACTGAAATGGCACAAAACAAGGACGGAACAGCTGCGGAGACCCAATCACTCCAGCCGACTGAAGCCGGGCACACGGGCACTTCGATAACAGGGTGTGAAATGTTTATTTCCAAACGAGCTGCAATTACCGTTGTCACTGCAAATACAGTGCCTGCTTCTGCTGGCCTGGGGTGCGGCGCGTCACGTGCCAGACTTACTACACTGTAATCATAACAACAGAAGTAACGACAAGAACACGAATGATAACCGCAGTGAAAACAAGAAAACACAATACAGTCTTTCTATGCTCGAAGCTCTATTGGTAACAGGTGTTGTTTCTGTTGATTCACACAGAAATCTGCTCAGAACTCAAGCGCTGAATCGTTTTAAGGTGCTACATGGAAACCGGATGTCCACGAGTGATGTGCACTACTGTAGGGGAGGGGGTTTCCGATGACGCATCGTTGCATACCCCAGTGTTTCCCAGTTCTTCTGGCACAAGTTATTGTAACATCACATGAAATCTAACGCATGTTATTCCCACAAACAGCAGATGCAGAAATGCGATTTCCGATTTGAACCCTCTCTAATAAACCGAGATGCGTTCCCTCCCCCACAACGCTTAAGATTTAAAGCCACACACAGGGCAGGCCTAAGAATCAAACTACATCAACTCGATTTATCGGAGTATTAATGCTGTTGGAATGAGAAGTATTACAAGTTGCCCTTTGAGAGTTCTAAAACTAGAGACTCATGGCTCTTTCATTATAGTTCAGTTTACCCGGGCGTAAACCACCCGATCATGCAATATTTACGTCCTGTTAAAAAAAAAAACTCGCAGTCAAGCCGTGAGGAGGGGTTGCCACTGTGTTTGGATGGCCAAAATGTTCACAAATGTTATGTATGTGGGTTTTTGAAAGTGCTTCCCCTGGCATAGAGCTACAGTGCACGAGGCGTGCACGCGCGCAAAGCAGCCATATGGCTTTACGTCGCTCTCCCTCGTAGCTCCTCTCCGCCCCTTTCCCTGCTGCTATTTCACACCAGTTCACCAGTTATCAGAACTCGCGCTTCTCTCCCCCACCCCCCCACCTTCGTGTTTCGCGCTGGAGAAGTGAGTATTCTAATAACTCAGCACTGCTGTTGGAGCAGCAGAAGTTACATGTCATTGGTGTATTTACATAAGCAGCAGTTGCACATTAATTGGAACTTCAAGCACGAACGTTGTGCAAAGCGTTATAGACAACATCCCCGTTGGTGTCCAGCGGTCTGCAGTGCTCAGTAGACTTTGTGCCTCGAGCTGACAAACTGTGTAGCAGCTGCACATGCACCTCCCTCGAGCACGGCACTGGCACTAGTTTCTTGATCCCATATCACTACGGGATTCTCTATCAATGAATGTGACTCTTTTGCACACATGAAAGCTTTTTCTAACCCCACGGACCTCCCTTTAGTACTTCTGTTTGGTTCATCTCCATGCATGTACCTTCACGCTGTAAGCAGTGAACTCAGAAGCAGAGCAATGGAGAGGATGTGGCGCTATGGCCAGAGCTCCTGACTTTGGAACCAGGTTTGAGTCTTGACGTAGGCTCAACATCCTGCGATTCTGGGCAAATCACTTAATCTCCTCTTACCTAAAAAACAAATTGTGTCCAACTGTAATGTAATTGGTGCTCATATAAAATGCTCCACTGCCTTCGGGTCATGTTGGCGCTATATAAAGCACTGCTAGAAGTCGATAAAACTAAACCTAGAAACCATTAGCCAAGCTAGTAGAGTCATTACAATGTGCACAAGATCAAGAGAATTTAGCACTGAAACAGCAAAGCCGTTCCGTTACCTTACTGTATTTTTTTTCTTAAGGTATTTTTATATACTGAACTCCTGGTGACATCCTAATGTAAATATTTACTATAGATTGGAAAACATAGCTGCTGTATGCTGCCCACCTCTTTCGGTAGGAACAGAGGCTGATAATTTGCAGGACCTCCTCTTTGGCCCAGTTCATAACTTTTCCATAGCTATCGTGCACGCGCGCAAAGCAGCCATATGGCTTTACGTCGCTCTCCCTCGTAGCCCCTCTCCGCCCCCTTCCCTGCTTCTCTCCCCCACCCCCTCCACCATCGCGTCTCGTTTCTTTTTTCCACAGTCCACAATGTTTTCCGCGATCATATCGCAACAGTCGCCCAAATATAGATGACTGTCTTCATTAGTCAACCATATATTTTAATAATGCAGCCTCACCTAATAAATAGTCTTTTGATTATGTCTGCATACCAATATGCGAATGGTGGGCTATGAAGCTTTCCAAATAGTTTACAATCGGCCTCTTTCACAGTATTACGGCTAAAACCATAAACGTAACACTCTACTTCGTTTTCCTCTTACTCGGTATCAGTCCTACAAGACTTGTTAACAACGCAAGAAATGCTTGCTTGTCAGTACAGCTTTAAATACGAAATGCTCTCCTACTACAAAGTGCAGTGGTTCAAGTGTTTCCAAAATGTGACAAGCATATATTTGCTGCAGCTATAGCCTTCGGTGGGCCTTTACCCAAACTGAGCCTATGCAGTTATTGGTATGCCAGGCAGTTCTGCTGTAATCAAATGTAGCCTTTGTTGACACCAGTCTTGTATGGAGCTCTACCGTCGCCTCGTTTCATCTGAGAGATCTGTCTGCAGATTGCACTGACAATTGTTTTATCCTGGTGGTGTGCACTGTAGGATATGACATTTGGGAGTATCATTATCTTCCCTTGGTGTAAACAGGCTCCCACTGGTCCCAGCTCCAGGCATTTTTATGTTTATTCGGGGTTATGGACTATTTTTAACAGGGCACTGTTTGAATCTTAATGTAGGTTGTTCATTTCCAATCTAGTATACTCTCTTTTCTCTAAAAGTCCTCAAAACGTAATAATACATTTACTTTAAAGCATCCGTGCACTGTACCATGTACATTTTTAAAACCTTGGGCCACTGTATAATCTGTTTTGTATCATTGATGCTACATATTTTCCTCCTCCAGTCCTGCTGTTTTCTGTGCAGCATACATGTCACTATCTGTTGAAGGACTCCGCTGTCCTATAAGAGCAGCACAATACAGTCATTGTATCAGTATCCCTTTATGCACTGTGCGATGCATTCTCTGTACCTGGCTGTAGTTTTTGCCACAAAAGAGCACACATGTTAACGCTTCAATTCTTCGTCTGGCTTTTCCACAGACCTAACAAAGCCCCGGCCTCCTATCCGGCATTATAGGTGCACCAAAATGACGATGAGATTTTCAATTAGAGACTTATTTGGTAATGTCGGGGCATTAGAGCTGTCCATGCTTGTGGCCAGACCTCTGGCATCTGACAAAAGCATTTCCACTATCCAAGAACACACTGCTGCATTACACATTGCTGCACGCCGCACATTGCTGCACGTCGCACACTGCTGCACGTCGCACACTGCAGCACGCCTCACACTGCTACACGAAACACTGCTGCACGCCGCACACTGCTGCACGCCCCACACTGCTGCACGCCGCACACTGCTGCACGCCGCTGCACGCCTCACACTGCTGCACGCCTCACACTGCTGCACACCGCACACTGCTGCACGCCGCACACTGCTGCACGCCTCACACTGCTGCACGCCGCACACTGCTGCACGCCGCTTTCACGGCGCACACTGCTGCACGGCGCACACTGCTGCACGCCGCTGCACGCAACACAGTGCTGCATGCCTCACACTGCTGCACGCCGCACACTGCTGCACGCCTCACACTGCTGCACGCCTCACACTGCTGCACGCCTCACACTGCTACACGAAACACTGCTGCACTCCGCACACTGCTGCACGCCGCACACTGCTGCACGCCGCTCACTGCTGCACGCCGCTCACTGCTGCACTCCACACACTGCTTTTATGCGAGTTTATGCTACTGACATTGTAAATGACAATGCCTTTTATTTGTTTTAAAACCACAACATTAATAAAAGGCATTGTAATTTTACAATGCTAATAGCTCAAACTCTTATAAATGCGAGACCTATTGCATTGCAAATGCTTGTTGTTGTTGCTGATTTATACAGTGCGAACTCGACCCGAAGGTATTGGAGCACTTTACATGTTCAAGTTTTGGTTGGCACGGGGAGATAGGGGTTCGTACCTAGTTTACCGGCAACAAAGTCGGCAGCTCCGGCCATGGGGTGACATCCGGGTTGTACATTCGAGGAAATAAATTACATTTTGGACCATATTCGTGTACCTCATCGCTACAATAATTAGTTACACTGACAGGCCGTCCTTCCTTTCCGCTTACGTAGTAAATAAAGTTTCAAGGCGCAGTGCTTTAAAATAAAAAAGACAATTGCACGTTGACGCAGTGACGTTACGTTTCATTGTGATGTCACTGGCATGGTTGCTGTGGTGACAGAGGACGCGGCTCTCCACATTAAAGACGGTACCTGGGACAGTGCGGTAGGGAGGAAGCAGTTTAGGTAAGGACGGGGCGTACGAGCTGTGTCGTGGGTGGAGGGAGAGAGCAGAGAAAAGTGTAGTAGAAAAGGGGGCACCCGTGCCACCCATTCTGGGTGGTTCTTACCTTGGTTCCCTGGAATAAACACGTATCCCGTTATTTATTTCTGCCGCCCCGTGCGTGTCAAGCCTCGTTATGGTTCATGTAAACTTTTATCTACTCACTATTGATTTGTTGCGTGTGTTCATGTATATTCTGAATTATGTACTAGCATCTTTTTTCAGGCTATTGCCTTTCATTGAACTTTGTTTAATATGTTTGGTGTGGCACTGTAAGAAATTGCATTCAGGGTCCGCTGTCGTCAAGTTCATGATGCCTTCCTTAGCTATGCAGGCTGTGGCATCGGGACACTGGTGAATGTATGAATATTTACAAATCATTGTTTATTAGGTGTGTTAGTGGATTTTGGTCACGTGATTTCTTTGTTGCATTTTTATATAGCGCGAACTCGACCCGTAGGTATTGGAGCGCTTTACACGAGTACCGTATTTACAACACACATTCAGGCACGGGGAGATTAAGTGATTTGCCCAGAATCACAGGATGTGGACGCGACCCCGAGGCTCGAACCCTGGTTTCCAGCTCCAAAGTCGGCAGTTTAGCCAACGGACCACATCCTCTCCCAATGATGGGACCATGACAACAACTCAGAGTGCACCCTGTCAATTAAACCACAGAACTGGAAACGAGGTTTCCAGTAGACTGCTAATTTTGTCCATTCTCAGGAGATTTAATTATGATAAACAAGATAAAACATTTACGTTTTAAATATTTTAATCAAATGTACAACATAATAAAAAAGCCAGCAAGCAGACTTATTTTTAAGCACTGGTTTAATATAACAAATTGATATTCAAGCAACTTTAAGGAAGTGATCCGTGGCATTCGCATTACTCATAGTCCTGCTCGTCCTCGACCTAGTCACTACTGAGGTAATATCCAATTACCTCTACATACCGTGTCCTCGACTAGTCATTAGTACTGAGGTATACCAAAGCATACACCCAAAGAACAAGGCCTTTGCAAATACCGACACCTGCATTACATTACATGTATTTATTTATGTTTTAGAACTCCAATGAAGTTCAATATAGAAAATAATAATTGCAACTAAATGTGACAAAACAATGGATTAATACTTATATAAGCGGCATTTAAAAAAGTTTGCAAAAGTTTACGCAAATTACCTGAAATAAAGTACAACTATGGATATACAGCACACCAAAGTGATTTTAATGCAATATCCAAAACAATTTGAAATGTTCAAACAGGAGTAAAATCCTCCAAGGACTGTAACACACCACTCTCAAAATTCAAGTGACTGCATTGAGCACAATTTAAACAATAATGTCTAATAAAAGTGTGCTCTGATGCCCATGTACCAGCCTGACAGATCTCATCCAAGGACACACCTTTAAAAGCAGCCCATGAAGCAGAAACTCCTCTCTAGATCTCACGTGGATATTAGAAGGACAAGGCAATCAGAGCACTGATATGCCATGGAGATGGTGTCCTTAATCCAACGACTGAGAGTCACCTTAGACGCTGCTTTCCAGAGTCCTGCAAGACCAACAGTCACAAAGAGACTATCAGAAGTCTGAAATGCAGCAGATCTGTCAACCTAACGTACGGGTTTAGCGTTTTTGAGCCGTTACTTTGGTTGGACTTATCATGGTCCTTAATTGTCTTTCTACCACTTATCCCGCTTGATGTCTACTGGTTGGTATCTTCGGGGCATTACTAACTCCAATGTGTATTTGGACTGGTTTGACTAACAACTTTTATTGGAAGATTGATATTGTGGCCTGGTGATTACTTTAAACTGGCTTATTGTTCGAAGAACTTTTCGATAATGAGAACATGTTACGAACACTAGTTGACTACTTGGGTAGTTGTCATTGTATTTAGCTTTGAAAAAGTCCAGTGGACGGAATACATGTCAGCTGCCTCCATGGTAAAAATTGTGTATACCATATACAGGATTGAGATGCAAATAAACGGAAGAAATTGAAATGTATTTGCCCTTCTATTTACTCCAAGAAACAGCAGAGTTTGTGCTTCAATGCTTTGTGGTTAAAGATCTGTCAACATACACAGACAATGCATGTTTAACATCCAAGGTGTGTAACATTCGTTCTTCTGGTGAAGAAGGACGGAGGCAGAATAAGACAAACTCTTGTGAAGAAGGACATTTAGAGTAAATTCTTGAAGTAATTCCAAAATCCAATTTCAACACCACTGCATCTTCATTGAATCTAAAAAATGGTGAAAACACCTTAAAACAGACAGCTCCCCCAAGTGCCTGGCAGATGTGATGGCCACCAGAAATGGCACTGTAAAGGAAAGAAATTTCACATCCACGGATGTTAAATGTTCAAAATTAGTAGATTGGAGAGTGTGAAGAACCAGAGAAAGATCCCAAGAAGGAACAGAAGATTTCACAGAAGGTGAAGTTGGAGAAAAATTACAAAACCGCCTGGATACTAGAGGCTCAGCATTCAAAGAAAAGAAAACTGAGTCTCTGAACTCTCTGATAGCTGCCCACTGACCCTTCAAAGTAGACAGTGAAAATACTTTTTCAAAACCATTCAGAAAGAATTGGAGAATAGATGCCATTGGACAAGAAGTAGGAGAAAGATTATGAAGAAAACACCAGGTATCAAAATAGTCCAGAGTTTGGAAGGAGAAGGCAGTGTAGAGTTCCTTAGGTTCGGAACTCTACACAGAAATAATGTGAGCCGGCAAACCTTTCCTCTCTAGAGTCCTGCATTCATCCTCCAAACTGCTAATGTTAGAGGTACCAACATCTGAGGACTGAGAGATTTCAGAGGAGATGGGATCCACAGAAGGATCCATGGAGAGAAAATGGCCTTGCTCTTCAATAACAGGAATCATGACCTCCGTGGCCAAAATGGAATCACTGCCACCATATGTGTTCTTTCTCGCAGGATCTTCATAAATAATGACTGAATGAGGTGAAAGGGAGGAAATGCATATAGCAAATTTGGAGGCCACCGCATTGACAAGGCATCCACTCTGACTTCTGATGTCCTGGAGCAGAAGGTCCGTAGAAGCACATAGGTCCTTATAGCAAATATATCCACCTCTGGACATCGAAACTTCCTGCAGATCTGCCGGAACATCCTGTCGAAGAGCCTCAGATCCTGAGAGGACGGGAACTTGTGGCTCAAGGCATTCGCCACAATATTGTTCGTGCCCCTGATGCGCTGAGCAGATATGGATTAAAGAGGGAGTCCTGCCCATTGCCTATCGAACAATCCACCTGATTGAGTGACTTGCTTTGAGTGCTGCCTTAATGGTTGATGTATGCACCTGTCACTGTGTAGTCTGAGGTTGTCAGAACCTTGCAGTCTATCAGGTGGGGCTCTAAACACTGTAAAGATGTCTCCACTGCTGAAAGAGCTTTCTGGTGTTCATTGTCACCACTGTTGGAGGTGAAGGATGCATCCCCATCCCCTTGGTGAAGTTGGTCGAGTCCAGCCACCACTGCAGACTGTGAACAATAGCTCTAGAAACTGTCCATGGCCAAACCCTGAATGCGAAATGCCACAAATCTGTGAAGGTACCACAGTAACGGCCATAGATATAATCTGAAATCCCTTGAAGATTCAGGCGAGCCACTAAGGGTGCCACCTCGTTTGTGAACACACTGGGTGATGAACATAGGCTGAATGGTAGGACACAATACTGCCAATGGCGCCTCTGTATAGAGAACCATAGGTACTGTTGAAAACCTGGAACCATGGGAACATGGAGATATTCATCCATGAGATCCAGTGTTGTCACCACATATCTAGCCTGGATCAATGGAATGATGCATTGTAAGGTCTCCATTTTGAACGGAATTTTCAGAACAACAAACCTTTTCGGAGATTTGAGGTTGATCACAATCTTGAAAATCCCAGTCACCTTTGGGAGTAGGAATACAATACAATAAATCCCTGGTCTCTGTTGTGTCTTTGGTACCAGAACAATCGCCTTTTTTAGGAGGAGGGACCGAATCCCATCTTTCAAAGCTCTATGCCAGAGCAGATTCTTGGGAAGGGGCTTCTGAATGTTACTCTATGATGGTGGAAGGGACAAGCACTCAATCCGTTTATCCCTCTCCAGAATGCTCAGCACCCATTTTTCGGTTGTTGTGAAACACCAGCTTCCCAGGAAAGGATGAAGTCTCCCACCAACCTCTGGTATCCTACTAGTTGGAACCCCCAATGCTGCATAGTCAATAACGCTGACTGGTATTCCATAAATCTTGTCAGTTTTTCTTCAGTTTTTTTCCTTGGAAACCTTTCCCATAGAACTTCTGACCTCCCTCCGTGGTCTGTTATCTACATGATAGTTGATGAAATGATTTAGTAGAAGCAGAGAAGAAAGATTGTTTATTCTGCTGGTGTTCCTGTAATGAAAATGAATGTTTCCGTTCCTTAATTATCTTATGGAGTTTGTCTTCAATGTCTTTACCGAACAACTGTGTTCCTGTAAATGGCATTCTGAAAGCAATGTAATGCTGTGCAGAATCAGTGTTTCAACCTTTCAGGAATAGGTTACGTCTGCCCGCAATAGAGGTGACACATGACAGCGCCGATGGCTTGACGGAATCAAAAGCAATATCAAATAAGAATTCAGCCTGTCTTTCCAAAGATTCGAAGAGATCTGGACACTGTCCGCCTTCATGCATCGTCTTGAACAAAGTCTTAAAGTCATACAGAAATGATCGTGCCACATATGCCCCATATACTCCAGAGCGAATGGCTAGATGGGAGCCAGCATATGCCTTCTTCAATGAGGTGTTGATTTTTTTGTTGGCCCCATCTTTAAGAATGTTCTCTTCAGCCATTGAAGGTCACCCCACTGAACTGGCCACAATCAAATCTACATGAACTTCCTCAGGAGGTTTTTCTTCCATCCCCTCCAAGGGAAAAAGTTTTGTCATGAAGCGAGGCATATTAATGCAATCTGGGAATTTCCATTAATTGAACAAAACGTCCAATACAAACTGATGAATGGGCAAAGCTGTGCTTGATTTCTTTCGAAATTGTGGCAGTACAGGACAAAATCCTTGGATGTACCTAAATATCCTACTCAGGAAATCCCATTTTTTCTCCAACATGGGCAAGAATGTTTGGCAACATATCTTTTGA